>NW_005054409.1:794-35345 GCF_000277835.1 Geospiza fortis | reverse complement strand
GCTGCTGAGGCTCGCAGATAAAGAGGCTGTGCCGGGACCGCTTTGCACAGAGCAATTAACAGGGAGAGACGGCAGCGAGCAAATATTCCAATGGCACATGCAGGAGGTGCCAATATGTTTCGCCGTTCCGCGGTTGTGTTCTGGAGGCGGCAGCACTGAAGGGTCTGTTAAGTTGGCATTTCTGCTATAAACCTAATTTTTGAAAGGGGTTATAATTCGGCCGTTTTTAATTAACGAGGGGATTAAAGTTGGCACATGGGCACTGAAGGGCTGTTTGTTGCCGGTTTATTTTTTTTTTAATCCAGTCTGTTAGGCCCATCTCAAATAATATTGTTTCTACTTGCTGGGGTCGACTTTAAAGACCTTTAAAGATCTCTATGCATATGTGTGTGCTTATATTTATGTGTAAAAGAGTTTTATCAAGGTGAAGAATCACATCAGACTAGGTAAGCAAGTTGCTGAAAGATCCCAAATTCCCCAAGTTACCATAACTCATAGCAGCTCTGGGCTGGAACAGGGAATGCAGAAACAGTTGCACATTTTTTTGCTGAATTTTGCAGAATGTTGTCCACTTGGGACTTGCAAAAACTTTTTCCCAAACTTAGGCATCATTTTTATGCACTATACTTTGATAAATAGATATTAGTATTGCACAGCTTCAAAAAGAACCAGACAGCTGCTGGTAAGTCACTATTAGAATACATAAAACCATGTAAATACAATGATACTGTAAGTAGTGTAAATAGACTATATTATTGTAAATCCCAAAAGTTATAGGACCATAAACCTCTCAACATCAGAAAAATTTATTCCAGTTCTCTATTATCCCAGCCACTGGAAAGTTTCTCACTCATGTTAAAACTGAATCTCCCTCTTCTTAACTTAATTCTATGAATTGTCCTATATGCCCTGGACCTGGAGAACAGACTGGCCCTTGCCTTTTCCAGCACACTTTCCATGTACCAGAAGGCTATTCCCTCTTGGCAGTTCTTGCTTCTTTGGGCTATCCAGCTTTCCCAACGCAGCCTCTGAAAATATGTCTATCCTTCAAAAAAAAAAAAAGATGTCTCACCTCTTTCTAGCTGGTCCAGCCTTCCCAGTGATGAGTGATGAAGATTCAGCAGAATGAAGGTGAAGTTTCAGCAGAATCCTTGCTGCTGTCCCTTTGAGCTCAGCAATATTGCCCCTCTCAGCCCCTCTCTCTTTCACTGATATTTTCTCAAGCATCATCCACAGATGACCACGATACATGGAGTGTGCAACTGGACTTGTCAGGAGGAATGGTAGGATCTCTGATTTTGTAAAATTACTTCATATAAACAGTGGGAAGGGTCTGCAGCTGGCTAGAACTCTTGAGCTGGTGGCTGGTGGGTCCTTTGCTGCTCCCAAGACCAGAGGTGTGTGGTGAGTAGAGGGATAAGAGTGAAGTGTAAATCCCCCAGGCTCTACACTGCTCTAGCAAAAACCCTGCTGGCCATGTGAACCACTTGCACAGATGATAGAGCTTGTTCTTCACAACACAGACACCCTCTGCTCTCACCAAAAGTCACATCCCACATCAGCAAGTCTGCAGGTTTGGCCCAGCTTTGGCCACAGTCTCTGGGCAGCTCCAGGAGTCTCTGAGCTGGTTTGGTAATCACCATGAGCTGCTTCCCTCTGTCTGTGATGCCTGTCAGGTTGTTGGCCAGTGGCCATCCCAGCTGATGTCCATCTTCACCCTGTGGCTGTTCTCCCATCTTTGTAGGTAGACAAAATGGAAATTCTCCATTAAAGCAGATGGGTAGCAAAGAATGGGTTGTCCTTTTAGTTCTAGAACTCAGGGAGGGTTTCAGCCTGAAGTGACACCTACATTAGGTTTCTCTGTATATGCTGAAGCCTTTAGCTCCCATTATTTTCAGTGGAGATGAAGCTAATCTAGGGAGCAGCACAGGGCAGAGCAGACACTCAGGGCTTCATTTGTTTGACCCAGTGCAGGTGTCAGTCCAGAAAAGAAGAAGTCTTGTTTAGGTCTCATGTCATACCTGCCAGCCCCATGCCCTAAGCTTAACTTCCAGTGGAGCTGACTTGCCTTGTGGGCTCTGTTGGGAACCCAGGCAGCAAAACCCCACAGTGTTACTTAAATCTGGTGCCTCAGAGCTGAGGTCTGGCATTGACACACCACCTCATCTGTTTTTCAAATAAAACACTCCAAATGGATGGGCTTTGGAGGATGCTTTGAGTAAATCTGCAGAGAAAATATTTTAGGTGCTACATAGATTTCCAGTGATTTTTATAACACTGCTCTCCCTCTACCTTGATGTGCAACCAGGTGTGTTTCCAGACTCAGTTTTTGGAGAGAAGAACAAGTCAAAAGCCATGGAAGTTGTTGAAGAAATCTGTGTGCTTTGCTCAAGTCCCTGCATCATCCATGGCCACCCTTGTGGGCAGTGCTGAGGGCTCAGTTGAACTGACCATTCCCAAAGTGACAAAGGGGTTCTGTGTGAGCAGTGACCTCACCTCAGGGATTACTTTTGGCAACACACACTCCCCTTGGGCTGATTTCACTCCATTCAGAGGTGGCACAACACCCAGAAGTCCCAAGCACTGTTCAAGAAATGGTGCTGCCTTCTGCTCTCTGGATGGGAAAGTTCCTTGCAAAGCTTTGGTTCCTCTCTCCAGTTCCTCTCTCCTGGTGGCATCTGGGTGGCAGGGAAGGGCAAGAGCAGGGTGTTCCTTTCCTGTGAGGGCTATTTCTGATTTGGGGATTTGAGGAAGGGTATTTTTGCAGGAAGTGTGGCAGTTTGCATGGCCTGGGGCTTGTTTGTCTCCTGTGGATGCTCTGCCCCCGAGCGATGAGGCTGCAGTTTGGAGGGGTGCAGCAATCACTGCTCCCCAGTGTGATGGGTTTGGCACCCAGGGTGGTGCTGCTCCTGGGGTGTGTGTGTTTGTCAGTTGAAATTTGTCTGCAATTTCCTTGATGGGAGTGTTGAGTGACATGCATTCCCTCGGGAGATATTTCCATGTTTTTATTATCCCTCAGGCTCCTGTGTCATTTCCTAAGTCCAGTTGTTGGAGCCTCAGGTTCAATCATCTGCTCAAGGTGCCAGCAGGGATAATTTTGCCCTGTGTTGGCTTCTGCAATTCATGGTATGCACAGTTTGGGAGTGGGTTTCTCATGTAAAACATCAAAACCCACAGTGGAAACCTCTGTCACTGGGTGCTCAGTGATACAAGGTCCAGAATAACTTTTCACTCCCATGAATTCCAACAATGGCTTGAAAATGAGGATTGAAAAGAAAACTAAACCTGCTTTTGCTTTCTTTTAAGGTAGAGGTACATACAAGAATGAAATTTTCAAGCTTTCAATGACACATGAAGTACAAATACAATTTCAGGAATGCTGGCCAGTGGGAAAAGTACCAGTTACTGTGAGTTTCTTGGTAAAATCCTGACAGTTGACAACACCAGGCAGCAAACAAAAGCTACATAAAACAAACTGTTTTTCTGAGTGTGTTATCACTGCTTGCACATCTCTGGCCTGAATATTGACATTAGATCAAATTAATTAACATTGATTTTAAAATAATTTATTAATTTGATTAATTAATTAATACTGATTTTTAAAATCTGTGGTTGGCTGTGAAAGTTTATTTGTCCCTGGACTTCAGACGTCTCTGATGACCCTGGTTGAGAGTGAAGGGCTGTTGATGGATAGATCATGGAGTTGTTCCATCTTTATCACAGTGAAAGGAGACAATGTCATGGTTTAACCCCAGCTGGCAGCTAAGTACCTCACAGCTACTCATTCACTCCCACCCCCTGCCCCAATGGGGAGAAAAATTGGAAAAAAAGTAAAAATCACTGATTGTGATAAGAAGAGGTTAATAATTGAAACAAAGCAAAATATAATAATAATAATGATAATAATAGTAATGGAAAGGAGAGAGAGGGAGGAATAAAATAGTAGAAAAGAAAAGTTATGCAGAACACAATTGCTCCCTGGCTGATGTCCAGCCTGTCTCCACACAGCAATCAGAGCCCCTGGCCAACTCTCCCCCAGTTTATGTACTGAGCATGATGTCCTGTGGTGTGGAATATCCCTTTGGCCACGCTGGGTCAGTTGTCCTTGCCAAGCACCTCCTCCCTGGCAGAGCCTGGGAAAGTGAAAAGTCTTTGACTTAGATAAACTCTACTTAGCAACAACTGAAATGTCAGTGTGTTACCAACATTATCCTCCTCCTGAATCCCAAACACAGCACTGTACCAGCTATGAGGAAGAAAAATAACTCTATCCCATCTGAAACCAGGAGAAGCCGCCTTTTTTAAATTTTGTTTTGTTTTCAGGATTATTTTTCAGCCTGAAAGTGCATCCACTCCAATGGTTTGATTTTCAGGTTGCCCTGGGCTGTCTGTGCTGTGCCCAGAGGTGCAGGTTAATTTGTGTAGGTTCATTCCCCAGCTTGTTCTCCCTAACACGCAGCTCTGAGAGTAGTTTGCTCCAGGAACCTCTTCTCACTTCTTCTTTTGACTCCACCAAGATTGGTCCTCTCTGTCCTTGCATCCCTCTATAATGGACCCTGAGGTAGATTTCAAATATTTTCAGTAAACTGGGATGGGATTGAATTAATTTCTTTGTATTCCTGGCCAGAGGAAGAAAGACTGATACAGGTACCTGGGATGTGCCACCAACCACTGTGGAAAAAGATAAAACCTATCTTATCTACTATTGTTGCTTTTGTTATTGATATTATTATTATGCTGAGAACCCACTGAGGCCCTCTTATTATGTTGTTAAAGTCAACGTTTTCCCTGTGTACTTCATTTTCCAACTTGGGAAAAATACAGAATTTTTGATAAAGTTATGCTGATAATGCTGCTAATTAGTTTCTCATCTTTAAAAATTATGACTGCAGGCAATTGGAGCAATCTCTTTGTTGCAGGACATTGTGGGCTGAAATATCTGGATACTTGATATCCTCTGCAGGGCTCTCACTACATGCTAATTTGTCCTTGCAGCAGAGTTCATTTTTATAGGTCTTTGCCACTCTGTTTTACAAATCCATTATGTCAAAATAGGATCAGTCATAGGTGCACAAGATGCAGGCCTCCACCAACACATATAGAGATGTGTGTGTGCACGTTCACCCATAAATACCTTAAAAAAATTAATCCATAGATATGGGTGTATGCATATATTTATGTACACACACTGATATATTGATATTATTTAATGAAATAAAATGTTTAATAAAATTAAATGTTATTTTTAAAAATAATTATCTATAATTCATGCATGCAGATGAAATTTGACATCTATTTAGGAACTCAGCATGTGAATGGCTAATTTAACTTGTAGGGCTCAGCTCTTCTAGGGAACATTTCACTCTCGTTTCACTTAAAATATATAGTTTACAGCCTCCATTCAACACATACAAATTGCAAGCTTAAGTTGTATGCTTGCCTATGCATTTTCTAACACTTCCATCTGAACACTCATTATCATTTACTTTCAATAACTATCATCTGTCATTTTTAAAAGTTGCATAATAATGTGGTTGCTTCATATGAAAAGTGATGTTTGCTCTAAATTTGGCTATGATTTTGACATTGCTGTTAGGTTTTTTTTGTAAGCTTGACACCCACAAGCTGAAAAGACAGGTGGTAAGTTTATTTTTTTAAACTTCCCTTTCAACACCTCCCCCCTCAATTAAAAAAACAAAAAGTCACATAGAACATTTTCAACACATTTGCTAGAATTTCTGTATTCCTTTCCAGCAAAATTTCACTGAGAAAAATGAGAAAGGCTGAGGTTTTTTTACCTCTTTGGATTAAAAAAATTGTACTTTTCAGTTGCTGAGGATTCAAATTATTCCTTATCCAATGAAAACTCTCAGTTGAAAGGCTATTTCTTCCCTGGTCCTGATGTATATCCTGGCTCCTCCTTTGTGCTGAGCCTGTGCATCATTATACAAAATCAGGTTTTTCCCTCTCTCCTTCTCCAGATGTTGGAGCAAAGTAACAGAAGGGGCTCATGGTGTTGCATTTTCACACAGCTGAGAAATGGGAATATCTTGTTCTGAGCAGCACCTTGTGTCTCCCAGAGCTGCCAGGAGCTACAAGCTAAATGTTCTAAACACAGAGTCTTGTGGCAGATGTCCCAAACATGAAATTCTGTTCTGCCAAAAAAAATCCTCTTGAAATGGCCGAGCTGGGTGGTTTTCTTCTCCATGATTTTGAATTTTGAAAATAGAACATGGAAAATAAGTAGTTCCCAGTGATTGAAAATCTGGGTTTAGAGAATTTTCAAGAACACACTTTAGAAAAGGAGCCACAACATCTTTCATTAAGAACAACTCCAACAGGGATTTTGAAGCTTTTTTAAAAATTCCCTTTGTTTCAATTTTTACTCTCCTGAGGAGCCAGCTGTGGCAGAAGGAAAAGTTTTGCATATCTTTTCCTTCTTGTTTTCCAAGAAACTTACGAGCTGGTTGTGAATCACACTGGAAATGATTCTGTTTTCATTGATGGGGACAAAGCAAACAACAACCCTAAATGATGTTCTTTCTAGGACTGCCCTGACCAAGAACAAACAAGATTTCCTAATTTGTTCAGTCCCTGTTCAAAAGTAGTTTGAGGTTATGTGGGAGCTTTTTTACCATTCTGATGGTATTTCTTCTATTTGGAGTCTTCAAATTTTGTATGACAGCTGAAAATTAGTAAATCTCAGAGAAGGAAACATTAAACACTTGGGAGATTTGGGGGAGCTCTTTTTCTTCTTCCTTTTTTTTTCTCTCCTTCTTCTGATTCCAAACTCTTTACTGGATTCTCTCAAAATTGTGATTTCTTTGTCCTTTTCAGGGTGCAAACTGTTCCCTTCTCCAAGCTCATGGTCATGTAGTGGGAAAGGTGTGGGAATGTGTGGGCAGGAATTTGGGGCCAAAGAGGTTAATTCCTGTGGGGCCAGCCTGAGTTCAGCAAAGGTTGGCTGTGACCTGGAGCAGTTGCCAGCTGCTCTGTCACAGATGTACAGAGAGCTGGTTGTGACATTTTTCAACTGTCAGGGCATACGTTATCCCAAATACCACAGGTAATTGCTTTTAGGTTTTGTTGTTCCTTTTTTTTTCCCAGCAGTTTTCTGTTGGAACATATGGGGATGAGGAGCGTGCTGTACCCACACTGCCCTGGACCCAAGATGAGCTGTGAGAGTCATGCATGTTGCTTTTTCCCAGAGCCTGAGGCTCCCTGAACACGTGGAAGCTGCAGGAATGTGTGCCTTATTCAGGGGCACATCTGCACAGCTGGTTGGTGATGTGATGAGCGGTGTCACAGCAGTAAAAAACATGGGAGCATGTTGAGTTTTGGGCTGCCTTTGGATGAGATGGACCATGAACATTTGAATGCAGGGTGAGCTGGAGAGGCTGTGAGTGGATGGTGATGGGAAGGATGACTTTAGGGAGGGCTGGATTAGGTAATAAACAGTGAGGCTGCCAGGAGCAGAGACAAAAGGGGTTTTTGGATGAAAAGGCAATTATTTAATCAAAGGGGAAGTGGAGGGGAATAAATACCAGAGGAATGACAGATTGATGCTCTGGAGTTGCGTCCCTCTGACTGGTTGGACCCTGACCGCCTGCCCTACCTGTCAGCTGCTGTCTCACACTGCCTGCCCTGCTGCCTCCACTGCTCCATTGCTCCTGCCTTTATTTCACCCAGTGGATTCTTGTCTTTAGCTTGTCCGTTTGGTTGTCTGTTCTTCAGACCACCTTCTCTGTCAGTTCACACCCGCCAGCTTGTCATCACATTCGTTATTTTCAGCCCCCACCACCCCTGCTGCTTTTCTCCTGAGATGTTTCACTGGCCCTGGTTAGTCCTGAATTGCCAAATCCTGACTCAGCTTTCACCAGACAGCCACATTTTATGTCTTTATGGGCTAATCATGTCCCATCCTTACATCCACTATGGCTGAGGATGGGTGGGCAGGCACTGAAGGTCACCCTGGTTCCTGACAGGCTTGGGAGGCTGGTTTGTGCTGAGACCCATCCCAGATGTTCATCTTGGCCTTTAATTTTTACTCTGATACAGCTCCAAGGACAAACCAACATCTCCTGGCCTCCACCAGTTGGGATGGCCTCTCCTCTGAGATCCTTTAGAGCCAGTCTTTGTACCTCAAGGCCAGCTTGATATAAAAGATTTAGACAGCTGAATCCATAATTAGACTTTAACTTAGTTCCACTCTTCCCTGCTCTCACAGCCTTGCTGAAATGGGGGCTGAGCCCACCTCTCTTCCAGGACAAAGGAAATGGGCAACATCACAATGAGGGGAAGTATGCTGCAAATAATGAGAAACCCCATTATTGTATTTGCTGGGAAATGTCCCAATGCAGGCAGGAATGATGCATCTGACTCCATGTTCTCAGAAGGCTAATTTATTACTTTATGATACTATATTATGTTAAAGAATACTATACTATGCTAAAGAATACAGAAAAGATACTTACTAAATGCTAAAAAGATAATAATGAAAACTCCTGACTCTTTCCAGAGTCCTGACACAGCTTGGCCCTGATTGGCCAATGAGTCGAAATAACTCACAGCAGAATGAAACAATCATCTGTGGGTAAACAATCTCCAAACACATTCCACATGAGCACAACACAGGAGAAGCAAATGAGACAAGAATTGTTTTCTTTTTTTTTGAGGCTTCTCAGCTTCCCAGGAGCAAAATCCTGGGTGAAGGGATTTTTTCAGAGAATGTAAATGCTACAAACCTCTTCCAGCAATCATTTGAATTTTTTCCAGGCATGAACCCACCACCTTGGGCTCACAGGGAGCCCCACACCTTGTGCGTTCTGTCTTGCTCAGCATGGCCCTTGCAGCACTGTGGGGCTGATTCCTGTGCCAGGCTGGGTGCCCCAGCGTGCCTGCACAACTTCTTGGGCTCAGCTGCAGAGGGAGATGGGAATGTTATTTTTGCCTTGTGTCGAGGAGTCTCTTCCACCTCTGACTAGTTCCCTTTTCCAAGAGATTTTGTACGTGAGCCTTCATCAGAGGATAAAAATTGATGCCTCCCAGCATGTCTCCCACTCATGTACTCTACAGTTGAGAGCTTCATTGCTGGGTGACATGAAAGAGAGCCTGGAAAGGGCAGAGCATCCCTTCCCAGTGATGGGGGCCACCCTGGGCAGCCACAGCCACCACCAGCAGCTCGAGGTCTCGTTTTCACAGAGGAGGACATGCTCTCCAGACAACTACTGCTTGTTGGTTATGCAGAGCAGGTAATTTTTGCATATCTGTTAACAGCTAGAGGAAGGGCAGGAGATGCTTTTATCACTGAAGAGTGATGTGCTGTTTCTCCAGAGGGTTCCCTTGTGCAACACACAGAGGCTCAGGGTTGGCTCAGCTCCTTGTGAGCCCAGAGCAGGATGTTCAAAGATCCAGGAAATCCTGGCCGAAGGGCTCAAGCTGTGATGTTTGGTTATGTTCAGAGGGAAGTTAACATATTTAAGCTGATCCTGCCATGCGCTTTTTCACAGATAAGAGGTCTCTTCCCTGGGCAGTGAGTGCATGGGATGGCTGGGTATTGCCTGGGTCACTAAAGGTGTTTCTTCCCAACTGCTTTCAGGCAGCAGGAGCTCTGCTGTGCTGGCTGAAAGCTGCCTAGCAAAGGATGTCTTTAATCTGTGCCACATTAACCATGGCCATGGGGCTTTGCTTTGTCAGGGCATGAATGGGATGCTATCAGGGCAGCCCACAGAGCCATGCACTCAGTGGAGCTGGCTCTATCTGCAAGGCTGAGGGAGAAACAAGTCCTGAGGCTCCCAGATTTGCATAATGGCTTTTACTTCTCTAAAGAAAATAGGCTGCATTTGCCAGGAAACTCACCTGAGCTACCCTTTAGGCAGAAGAATGAATGCCAACCACATTAAATGGAAATCATTTGCTCATCCCTGGAAGTGCTCAAAGCCAGATTTGATGAGGCTTGAAGCAACCTGGTCTAGTGGAAGGTGTCTCTGCCCACTGCAGGGCGTTGGAACTGGATGATCTTTAAGGTCCCTTCCAACCCAAACCATTCTCTGATTCTATTTTCATTCTAAGCCTGAGCCAATTATAATCATACAAAAGAATGAAACGTCAGGAATTAAAGCCCAACCTACAGGCCTGGCCAGTCAAGGTACCAGCTGAGAGTCCTTTGCAACTGAAAGCAAGGAAAAAACATCAGAAGGTGGGATTCCATAAAAGACACACCTGAGTGGGATTTGTAGGACCTGGACTAGCTGGTTGGTCTTTGCTATCTCTCTCCAGTCTTTGCCTGACTCATCTCTTTGGGCTTCAGGTTTTTTGGTACATGGGATATCTCTTCCCATCCATCTGCAGAGTGTCCTGGGGTTCATCTCTGGGCTGTTGGTGTTATAAGCAGCATTTCCACTGCACTGAAAATACTGCAAGTCCAATAGTATTTTCAGAAATGGATAGAAATGGATAAAACCAAATTACATTTCCCAATATTTAATCTGAACTTGGTGAAAACATTTTGCTTTGAGCTGCTCCTAACTGAAAGATGTCAGTCCTTTAAAAATGTTTATTTTTTTATTTTTAAATTTCATGTAAAAATAATTTTCAGGCTAGGGAAGCTGCTGTTGTTGAAGGTCATTTTCCATTTCTGTTGCACTGTGACCCTGACACTGCCATCTCCAAGCTGCTTTTCTCTGTGGCTGCAGATGGCTGGGTGGCAGATGTGTTCTCATCTGACAAGTGGCTGGATTTTAGTAGTGGAATGAGCCATCCCCAGTAGCCATTAAAGTCAATGTTCATCACCAGTTACTTTACTCTAGTGGCTGAGAGAGTGCAATTTTCATTTCTTGAAGAAGAAACTGCTGTAATCCTGTGTCTTCTCTGTCATGTGAGAGTGTGCTGGAGCTTCCATTAATCATTGTAAGTTGCTGAGAGATCATAAGCAGGAAGTACATGAAAGAGCAAAGTGATCTAAACATTGCAAACTCCAACAAGAAAAACTCAAAAATCAACTTCAGAATTGAAAGTTGTAATTATTTTATACTACTGATAACTGGGACATTATGGATGGAAAATAAGAGCAGATTCAGCCTCTGAGGGCTCAGTGCATTTGCTTGATTGCTCTCTTAGCTCAAGCCAATGTAATCCAAAATGTACAATCAAAAAGACATCAAAAGTAGCATTCTGGTCAAAAGTGACCAAATCCAAATCCAAAATTCACATCTGAATTCACACTTCAGCTCTAGGCAGCAATACTCTAAAACACCATGGTGATGGGACTTAGAAGATCCCTCTTGATGCTCAGTTCCTGTCTGCAAAAGACCTTTTAGAAGTTTCACTTTGATATTGAAAAGAAGAGATGGGAGCAGAAATATGAATTTGCCTAAATTGCCTAAGAATCCTTTCTTCTCCTTCAGGATGTGGTTTCTAGCTCCAGAACAGCAGCAGATGGTAAGGAAAAAAGATCAGCAACAGGAGAAAGGGAAACAGCACTACAGAAACTTTACCCTTTATAAAACCCATAAAGAGACCCTTTATGCTGCGAGCCCCTGGCCGAGGGACATGTCATGCCTGTTATTTATCTACTTGACCGGTATGTTGGCTTTTTTACTACAGGAGTAATTTTCCTAAGAAATCAGGAGGTTGTGATCAGCACCAGAACTCCTGATCTGAGGGGTCTTGATCCAGAAGAAAACTGAGGATAATATTTGGAGGCTCTCAATTTAAGACCCTGTGGCCAATATTCATGACCCAGTTGTCAATATTTGCAAAATCCCAATGGGAGAAGTTGGGCAATATTTTTCTGTTGCCTTTTTTTTTTTTTTTTTTTTTAATTTTATTGCCTCTTTCTTATGGGCTGAGCCTCATTTAAACATGTTTGCTGTTCACAAGAATCTGCTAAATGGGCTTGTGTAAACCCCCCACCCCTTGGATTCAGCTCCCGTGGTGCTGCTGAGTGCCAGGCACCAAGCACAAAGTGCACCATTTGTGCTGTGTCATCAGCTTCCTCTCTTGCTGGGGATTATTGCTTTTCCATGCCTGGATGCTTCTATCTTTTAAAGCAGAACAATCAGGAATAAAGAATGTCAAATGAGAAATGAACTATGAAGGACAAATATTTCAATTCCTGCACAAATAACCTGTCCTTGCTAGCCCTGGATGATGGTCTGTGAGCAAAAAAATACAAACATTATCCAAGTACCTGGATAAGCACACTGATTTCATGTTTATTTATGAAAAATAAAGGCAACTCCTGGCCTTCAATCCTCAAAAGGATCATTGTCTTATCTAATTTGGTCTCCTCTGTAGGAAGCCTATTGTTTCCACCCTGTTTCCTGCTTGAAGTTTTGTCAGGTTTCCCCTTCCCATCATGGCTGGTTCAACCATGCAAATGAATTCCTACAACTCTACATGACATGTCAGTTATTAAAGATTACACTGGCAGGTCAGAAGAACTTAGAAGTTCAGGTTTGTGGCAGGGTGTAAGCCTGAGCACAGCGTTTGTGCCATCAGCTGGGTGGAGGAGGCTGTCCTGCAAAGCTTTTCGAAGGCTGCAGGTCAGTCAGCCCTGATCACCCAAAACTTTGAAAGTCTTTGTCTCCTTGCTTTGGAGTGACTGATGACAGATTGGTAGAGGAGATAAAAAGATTTGTCTGGGGCTCTGGCTGATTAAGAAGTTGCTGCTGCACCTCATACACTTAAGTGCCAACGAGAGCAAACACAACATGTGGTTAGTTTATGACATATTGGTTTTCTTTGTCATATATGAACAACCAGAAAATAGCTTAAAAAAAGAGGAAGCAGAGATGCTAAAATAATTAAATCACACTGAGCTAGAGGCTGGTAGCTATGTGCCACTGCTTCTGTTGAACTGGGTTTTGTCATTTATAATTTGTAAATGCAAATATTGCTGACTCTGGTAGTCCTTTGTAAAGAGGTCTGTTGCTTGGTTTTTTGTCACTAAAAGAATAATACAGATAGATTTTGAACAGCTGGACTAAAACAGTTTTACCTGGCTCACAGGCACAGGACAATGCTTCTGAAGGCTGCACTGCAGACTCACATTTGAATGAGGCTCTATTTTGGGAACAGAACAAACTAATTTCTCATTTTGCCATTTATTAGCCAATTGTGTGAAACCATTTTTCATGTTTTAATTCACTCTGCATTAGCAGGGTGTTCATCTTTCTAACCCTCAGGCCACATCATGCCTTACTACTTTCACCTCTTCAAAGAAAGAATTGCAAGGAAAATCTACCTCTCCTCTGAAAATGAGGGACACAGAGAAGGAAAAACTTCCCACCTTGGTGAGCCTGGATGCTTTGTGTGTGTTGGGAGTTCTGTTTCTGGGGAAGCACATTTTTCCTGCCCTCAGCCCTGGTGTACTAACGGAACTCAGGAACTGGAGCCTTTTCTCGCTTCTGCATTATCTGAAAGGAGTGATCATTAATTTCTAATTGTAGTACACACGGTGTAATCCCACTGCTGTCAGGCTGTGCTCTTGCTTACCCATGTGTAACCTCCAGGAGACACTTTATTACTCTTGATGGATGACCCTGGAAGAGCTCATCTTGACTTTCAGATCCTAAGCTGCATTTACAGCCCTGGAAGATGAGAATCTGGAGGAGAAACATTTTGCTAGTAAACAGAGCAAATGAACATACAATAAACCTCTGAGACACAGTAATCCCAGAATCCCATGACACTATTAATAATGGGTCCCTTTCAAAGTGAAGCCACACTTCATGCCCCAAAGCCTCCAGAATTATGTTTGGGTAAACTGCAGACATCACATTCCTTGGAGGGCAATAGCTTGTATCATCCATTTCTCTGATGCAACCTATTTTTTTTTCACTTTATCAGAGATGGATATGGTTCCCTTAAGAATCCTCATTTAAGTAGCTTCAATCTTTTTTCCACTTTACACTTATTGATCTTCTGGGCAGAATGGGCACTCTGGTTAGTGGAAAATTTTAGGGTTTTGCAGTTAGTTTTTACTCTCAGGAAGGATTGTAGAATCACAGAATGGTTTGGGTTGGAAGGGACTTTAAATATCACTGAGTTCTAACCCTCCTGCCACAGTCAGGGACACCTTTCATTAAACCAAGTTGCTTCAAGCCCTGATGGAGGTCTGTATGCTCAGGTTCCTGGCTTTAATGGCCAATGCAGGGTTTTGGGCTGGTCTTTGGCATCCCTGGGAAGTGCTCCAACAGCTCTGGGGAGCTGCTCATCTTCACTGAGTTCTTTCACACTCAGTTTGAGCCTAGAAACCAAATCCCAGTTCAACCACCATGGCTCAGGTTCACAAAGCATGAGGGATTCCCCTCCCCATCCAGGCAGGAGCTGCCAGCATTGCATGATCCCTCCCAACGACTGGGGCAGCAGTGCCCACATCCCATTTGAGTGAGTGGGGTGGGATCTTCTGCTGCTGCTGTCTCCTTCCTGAAGTTTACAGCTGTGACACTGGGCCACTGTTGTAATTGTCAGTTTAGCAGTTTTCAGGGCTTTAATAGACTGCATTTCTGCAAATTTGCCTTCCTGCTCTACAAGTGTTATTGATTATTATGTGTGTTGGATTGCAGCTGGAACAGTAATATACTCATAATGGATTTAAATTTTTTTTTTATTTTTTAACCAGACTTGGGGGTTAAGTGGATACTACATTATTCCATTATTATAACTACAATATTATTTTTCTTTAACCAGGATTGTTTATTATGCATGCACTGAAGCACAAATGTGGAACAAATGAATCTGATATCAAATTAATGCTGCGATCAGGTTCCCCCCCCTTCCCTCTTTAGTTGCCATAACAATCTGTGATCTTGAAGCAACAATAAAATTAGAATTGCATTAAAGGTGTTTACATCATGTACACTCTGTATCCCATTATTGTTTTTCACTATAATAAAAGCATTGAGTGTTTGCTTTGGAATAGTACACCGTTACATCTCTTGCCTTTCCACATCTCACGTTGCTTTTTGCAGCCAAAACTTGTTTGTTTTTTTTGTTTTGAGAACAGAGACGGTTATTATGGGCTGGAACTTCTGGAGGAGGGATAATTATGTTTTTTAAGATAATGTTTTTCTTTTACTTTTAGGATGCAATTCTGGGTGTGCTACCTTAGGATTTCAGAACTTCAAAGAATTGCATCCCTGCTTTTAAATATATGGCAAATCTCCACCCTGATGCTTGTGGAAAGTACATCTTCTAGCGGAAAGTACGTCTTCTAGCTCTTTGCCTTACTGACAAAAAGCAAATTAAAGGAAGAAGATTTTGTCAGCATGTACATGTGCGTGGCTCACATGCGTGCGCACCAGTGTGTATGAATTAACTTCCCCTCCTCACAACTGCACAAGCTTCTGCCCCTGGGGAGAGGATGAAAGGAAAAACATGACAGATGTTAGTCATATTGCCTGGTGCATGACTTTAAAGTGCTCTGGTAGTTCAGCTATGAGCATTATGGAAAAACATTGATGGAATAAAGAGGCTGTTATCGCAGGATCTCGGCTGCGCTGGGCATCACGGAGCCCCTTTACTGCTGCTCCTATCCAGTCTGGCACATTATTCCTTGCTGTGACATCTTTCTGTGTAGCCTTTGTAGATAATCCTTGTGATAAAACTTCCTTCAGAAAAATGGAAGTTTTTCATTTTTAAATACATAATGTGATCACCTTGTGCTGAGGCTGGACTTGAACAGAAATACCATGAGAAGATTTTTCTTCTCCACTCTCTAAGCCTGCAGTTCTCAGATGCAAACCACCCTTTGATTTTTTTTTTTTTTTGCAAGTTTAGCCTTTGTTAGGAACACAGGATCCATCTATTTATGAGCATTGTATGTGATTATTTCCCTGATTAATCTGAATATAAGTTGTTCAGCAGCCAGCTAATTCTAAAGCCTTTCCTGGTGGCACTAACACATCTTTGAATTCTTTATTTCAGATTCTGTACCACACTGAAGAGAATTCCTACGCTGGGCACAGGGATTTGAGGGGGGAAGGGGGCAGATAAAAGAAAATAAAATGCCATGTAGGCTGAGAGATGAATGTAGTTAGCTGTCATAAATCTCTGGAGACAAGATCCCTCCAGAGCTGGATTCATCTAGTGATCCCCTCACTGTCTCCAGTCCTAAAGATCAAAGAGTGGTGGATTAAGTAACATGTATTCTGCAGTGATGTGCTGCTGTTTGCAGTGATGTGCTGCTGGGGATTAGCGAGGTAGGAATCATCTAAATAAAAGATCACAGCTCCACAGAGCAATTCTGCCTGGAAAGGACCTTGTGAGGTCCTAGTTCAACGTGCTGCTCAAGGCTGGGCTGACTTCCCTGTTAGCTCAGGTTGCTGCAGGGCCATGCCTGGTTGAATTTTGAATGTCTCCAAGGTCAGGGATCTCACCTCCTCTCATGACTCCCATTCCAGTGTTTAACTCCTTTCATGGTGAACTTTTCCTTCCCTGTATCTAATTGGAAGTGCTCTTCCTGCAAATTCTCATACCTGTCCTGTCCATGTAGCTTTTTGTCCTTTTGTTGTAGGCTCCTGAGGAACATCTGTCTCTCACTTTGGGTTGTTGAACACAGCTGTAAGATCCTATCCTCCCCCTGAAGCTGTGTCTGGTCCACGATGAACAAGCTCTCTGTCTCAGTATCACCATGCACATCATGTGCTCTAGCTCCCTCAGCATCTTGGACAATGACCAAACTGGACTCACTCCAACCAGCTGACCACTCTCTTGGTGGCCCAAAACTGGCCCCAGGGCTCCAGATGTGATCTCACAAGTACCAAATAAAAGTGAGTAACCAATTCCCCTGACCCCACTTCTGGAGCAAAGGAGATTCTCTGGGATACCATGGCTACTGATACTGCAGAGCCTTCTGAAACTGGTGCCAGCTGTCAGTGCCAGTGACCTGTATAAATGATGGCCTTAGGCCTGTTCTCACTGTATAAAGCTCACACTGATCTGGGAAAAAAATCATTAATTGTTTCATAAGAATCCAAAGACTAAGTGATGCTATGTGAGGGCTTTTACTCTTTACTGTGGCCTGTCAGGATGAGGGCTAAGGTTTTCCCAGGTGACTGAGAGTCTCTAGCTGCCAGTAAAATTTCTTGGTCTGTTTTGTGATGGTCCCTATGACCATACTCCTTGGCTGCAGGGGTTGGTGCCAGAGTAACTCAGCAGAGTCACTTGGCTGCCCTGGTGACTCACTGGAGGTTCTGGAAATAGTATTGGACCAGTTCTCCCACATGTTCCTAACCAGGCTTTGCACCCTCTGGCATCTTCTAATCTCTTGGCCTGGGGCTCTGTCCTCACCCTTAGCTTCATGTTGTAAAGAGAGAACAGAAAGAGTCTGAAATAGGAATGGGGGTCCTTGGCCCACTAATATTTGAGGGCCATGAAGCATCCCATAGGAAACCCAAGTCAAGTTCCTGATCAGTGTTCACGCTGGCTGCTGTGCTCAGGCAGGATATGGACCAGTCTGCCTCAGCTGCTCTTGGCAAGGGGAAGGGAAATGTGTGGGCTTTGCTGTAGTGGGCTTTGCTGTGGGCTACTACTGGTGTAGTAGTGTGGCCAAGAGAGCTACTTTGAATTTCAGCTAAAGTGGCTGCTCAAATGTCTTTACAGATGTTGTCCTCAAGCCTTTCTTGGTATTGGTACCAGTGACTATGAGGAGCCAGTTGGGGAAGGAGAGAGGAGAGCAGAAGGTGCCCTGTTCTGGCTCTTGGCTTGTGACCACAGAGAGAATGTTCTCATGCTGTGTCACACAACAGAGGCACCTCCACAGTACCTCCAAGTGTGATATGGTGTAGCCCTGCCAGTGTCACTCTGTGCCCAAGAAAAATCTCATCGACCTTACTTTGGAGCATGGAGATCCCTGCAGATGTGCCTATATTGTCTCCAAGACCTCAAATTTTATTCTTGCATGAAGACCCAGCTCCTTGGAGGTGGTGTGCTGGGTCACCTTGCCATCTCCCAGGCAAGATGTATGTGACTACCAAACCTTTGAGTTTCCACATTTTAGAGCAAATGCTTTATATCATAAGCATTTACTCTTTTGAGAAATCACACAAAGCCCACACTGACTACTTCATTACTTTGTTCTTCTAATGACCCAAACCACAAGGTTTGATGCAACATTCTGACATACTCAGAGCTGTATTTGTGCCTTCCTTTGGGTGACCTAGAACTCCACAGAGCAGCTCAGAGGGTACTCCAGTGATTTGTAACATGCTTTCTAGTTGAGGGCATGTATTTATTATGGTACAACAAATGAATGTTTAATAGTTGCCATAGTGATAATGAGAACTTGAAGTCTTTGAGCATTACAGAGTCAAATGCAAGCCTTGGCACATCTTTGCTGCAAAGCATTCATGGCAGGGTCTTGAAAATGGAGGCTCAGGAACCAGCATGACTTAGTAACACTAACACCCTATGGAGAAAAACATTAAAGAAATATAATATGCTTATTGAGAAATGCAAAAAAATATATGGGAAAGACTCAGGTCAGGTTTTTCATTGTAAGAAGATGTTAGATATTTGCACAGAATCTTCTTTTTCTATTTTTTTAAAATTCAGCTGAAAGCTGCTGATTTTTACTATTAACCTTCCCTATCTTCTTTCCCCTGGCACAACTTTGCTCACTGAAATGTTACATGGACAAAATCTCTGCTTTCCAAGATCCTGCCAAAGCTTCTCTTTAATTCTAGGCATATAATAATTTCTCCAAAAATTTACTCACAAGCCACCAATAAGAAATTTTTTCAGGGATGCAGAATTTCTCCTACTATTATCTCTTGATATTCTGTGCAGGAAAATGGCATTCAGACATCCATGGGACACTGAGGGATGTGAGGAGCTGCTGAAGATTACAGCTGTTTGTTCAAGCTTGGCCACAAAGCCCCTCTGTACTGAACAGCTTGTGCTGCACAGTGCAGTGGCCAAAGAGGAGCTTGTTAGTGATGGCAGCTTGTGAAGTTAACCTGGGTGATGTGTCCTGGCAGTCTCAAAGTGCTTCTCTAAAAATGGCAGTGCAGGAAGAGCTTTGGCTTGGTTATCCTCCACTGGGTCCTGTCATTTTGCTGCAACATTTAGCCTGGAAGTGAAGGATCACTAGAAGTATAAATAAAATTTTGAGGGTCAGTGTGGCAAAGCCCTCTGCTTCTACAGGTTGTCTTCTGAAATCATCTCCAAATCAGACTTTCATAACCCACAGGGAAAAATAGAGGGCAGACTTGGTGGTCATTAGCTACTACAATAATTAATTAAATGAGAGGGAAGGATTATGAAACCACTACAAGAACTAATTAAATGTGAGGAAAGGATTCTGAAACCACTGAGACACACAGAAGGTTTGTTTGGCTTCTGGTACACTGAGAAATTCCAGCTGAGGATCTGGAAGATGAGTCAACTGATATATCCAGGAGATCAGACAGAGCAAGGCAGGAGTTATTGTGCCAAGCTAAAGAATGTGCAGAATCTTATTTGGCATCAATATGCAGACATTACCCTCTGAGACAAAGTAAAAGTGGTGAGAAACCTTCTCCTTGTGTCACTTCTGCACCCCCTATTTTCTTTGGGGCTTTTCCAGCTCTGAAGCATCAGGATTCTGTACTGTAAAATTGAGCTAAAATTGTTTTCCTTGTTTTCTCAGCCTATGGTTGTGGGAATGTGAAGTTGCTGTCAGCTCTTTGGAGTATTGGAGTTTTGAAGACACATTTTGTGCCTGGGGATACCAGCCAGTCCTCACCTCAACAGCAGTAAATTAGAGAAAAAAGAAGAACATGCAATGTGATAATTGAGGGACAACAAAGACAAGTAATTTTGGTGTTACCAGCAAGTAGCAAAGCATTAATTATTAGCCATTACTGCTCTGCATGCAGATGCAGAGTGAAGATTCAGTGCCAGCAGGCATCTCCCATCAACTGACACTGGCATCAGGCACCCAAACTGCTTCAAGATCTGTGAGTCTCTGTCACCAGGTATTGCCTTACACTTGCCTTTACTTGGCCAAAAGTCTGAGGGTTGCTCCAGTGTTGGCACAGCCTCAGTCACTGTGACCTCATGAGACCCATGTGTGTAGAAAGCAGATCCACAGCCCACGTGTGCTCCACAGGTGGATTGTGATGTTGTCTTTGCCATGTGAGATGATCTTTCTAGTTAGTCCCTCGGGCAGGCAGGAATGGATGTTTGTAGTGGTAAAATGTTGTATGTGAGACAATTGTCCTCTAATGATGGGTTTATCCCAAACCAACATTTGGTCACTCACAGTTCCCGTGGGTTGCCCACAGCATGCAGCCCAACCTGCTGTAGGGACAACTTCATCTGCAGCCACAGTGGGCCAAGGTTGGATATTAGGGAAAATGTCTTCACTGAAAGAGTAGTTAAACACTAGAACAGGTTTTCTGGGGAAGTGGTGAAATCACCATCCCTGGACGTGTTAAAAAACTGAGTAGTTGTGTCCCTTCACAATATGTTTTTGTGAGCATAGTGGTATTCACTTGAAGGTTGGACTTGATGATCTTGGAGGTCTTTTCCCACCTCAATGATTCTATGATTGTATGAAAATAATCCAAACACACATAAATAATAAGTTTGTGTGCTATTCCTGAGCTGTAAAATTTTTCAAAAAAGAGTAAAATGACCACTTCAGTGAGGAGGTTTTTGCACAAATTTTTGTTCAATTAGCACAACTTGATTTATTGCTGGCTGAACCCTCAAACAGCCTGTAATTACAGACCCACAACTGCAAAGTAGGAAGATTATGAAGGTTAAACATATAAAGTCTCTGCATGAGAAGGAAGTGATCAATGAGAAAAAAAAGGAGAATTAATGAGAGATAAAAGGATTCAGGAGCGTGGCAGATCAGTTTGTGCTAGGACACTGTAATGAAAGAAGACAGCTCAGCAAATGAAAGCAGAAAACCTTGATTTTGCTCAGAGTGCCATTAGAAACTTAGATGTAGTCTTCACAAATAAATCTCATTTTAAGGGCTAGTGCTCTTTCTTTTCTTTCCCAAATTTACCTGCTGTGTTAATGCAGTGTCCTCTCACATTCGTTGTTGAAAATTAATTACTTGAGTAATAAGGAGATACAAAAAAACTCTTCAAACAGGTTATAAAAGGCGTTGTTTGTGCTGAAGGGAAGTTGCCCACTGCATTTTAAGTTTGCAGCATGAATAAATCTCTTTGTGTTCTCGTTTCAGTGCTTTCTCACACACTGTGTCCCACCGTTGTGCCTAGAAGGGATAGACAAATGTAGTCTTTTGGCCTGGCTAGCCTTGTCCCAGAAGGATTCCTCTTAAAGACCATTTTCTGCTCTTTGCAATCCTAAATCCCATGGGAGGAGAAACTTCCTGTGCTGCCTCAGAGGCAGGCTTGCCCTCTGTTACATTTCACTTTAAGGAAATATTTTCCTGATCTTCAGCCTTTATGTCTCACTTGCTTAATTCCTTCCCAGTGCACCTAGTTAGATTCCATTGTACAATTCTAAATAATTAATCACCTCCTTCACTCATTTCAAACACTTGTTGAATACAGAGCAGAGACCAAGAATTCCTCATAGAAAGAAAAGGAATGGGAGCTAGATGAGAGAGGACCAGTTGAGAGGCAAGGAATGGAGAAAGAACAGTGCTCCAAGCATAAAATCCAAGCTGCTGGTAAGAGTAAAAGGGATACAGGAGAGCTGCAGTGCCCCGTGGCTGATTCATGCTGCTTACTTTTGCATATTAATTTGGGAAGGCATAACACAGTTCCTCCTGGGGTCTGCTCAGAAGAAGGTGCTTTTGATGCCTGTCAGTCTGAAAGAGCAGCACATGCAGCTCCCCAGGCATGGCTGGGTGAGAGAACATGAAATATGGTCAGTAGAGAGTTCACCATGAACAAAAACCCTGCAGCCATCTGGGTGCCCAAAAAGCCTTCAGCGGGTGAGAGCTGCCCAGGTGAAGGCAGTCCTGCATATGTGCAGAAGCAGAACTCAGGAGAACTTCAAGCACACTGATGGTAATGCTCCTCACAAACTTGCTTTCCCAAGGACATGAGTGGATTTTGCTGTACAAAATCCAGTTTGAAGGGTTGTGTACTTGTGGCAGTTTTATTTTGTTGTTGTTGTTGGTTTTTCTTTGTAGTTTGTTTGTTTTACTATTTCCTTATACCTTGAAAGCTGAATATTCCAGATTTCTAGGCAAATCCTGAAATGCATTCCTAGGGCACATGAGCTCCCTATCTGCAGATGAAATGTCCCAGAACACTGTGTCCCTCCCAGTCAGGATGCTAAAGCTGGATCTCTGCACCAGGATCCCTTCCTCACCCTGCTTCAGCAGAGAATGAGCATTTTCTTCCAGTGCCCGGGGAGGTGGTGGAGTCACCATCCCTGGATGTGTTTAAAGAAAGATTGGATGTGGCACTCGGTGCCATGGTTTAGTTGAGGTGTTGGGACATGGTTGGACTCAAGGATCTTGAAGGTCTTTTCCAACCTAGTGATTCTGTGAATTCTGTGAATTTGGTGAATTCTGTAATTGGTCAGGCTGAGGTCTGCCCTGCATGTGGTGATACCTCTCCACCATTCCCAGTGTACAGGGGTGCTCAAAGAACCAAGAACCTCAGTTAACTGAGCTGGAGGGCTGGCCCCACTAAAGCTCTAATGTCTCAGCAGGCATTTTGGCACCAATTCTCTGGGCTGAACTCCACAGCCCTGGCACTGTAGGAATATTTCTGTAGGTGAATATTAGGTGAGAATATTTCTGCTCTTTGACAAAGAAGTGAAGAGCAAGCAGGGAGGTGGCCAACTGTTAACAGAACACAGTAAGGCTAAAGGAGCTGAAGAAAATTAGTCTGGAGGAGAAGGGGACACTCTGAACCCTCCTATTAATCCTGTTTGCCCTCCATGCAAAGCCAGGTTGGTGTTGTTTCTGTGTTGTTTCTCTGAGTTGTGAACTTTTTATTTATTCACACCTGGGAACACGACCTCTCATCCAGGAGCTCTGTTCCACCAGGAGTGAATTTATGGCTGCCATATGTTCCTGCAGGAGGCGCAGGAGGTGATTTATGGCAAAGAAATTACATTCTGACCCAGTGACAAGCCATTTTGCTGAGATGTTGAAGATATAAACAGCCAGGCTGTGGCACAATCGTGGATACAATTTCAGTAGTCGTGGTAGCATTTACACTGCCCAGCCCACCCCCAGCCCCACTGCTGGTGTTCAGAAGTTGGCTGCAGCTGTAACTCTTTTTACTCTTTTAGGAACACTAAAAGGGAGGTACATGGGCTGGGATGGGACTGTGCTAGGGTTTTCTTTGTATTGGAAAGTATATTTTGGCATAAGGGAAAGCTGTCTAGTAAGCAAGCATTCCCAGTCATGCAGAAGGTAAGCACAGGGGAAGGGGACAGGCAAGAGGGATAACTCACATGGAAATTTGTGATAGTATTAACTGTGTAAGCCCATTAAGATGACCATGGGATCCACTGGCTTGGCAAATGGTGTTTGCAAAAAGAGAAAATTACCTGACAGTGCATCTGCCTACACCACCCAATTTTCTAAGCTTGTATGACCATTGTTTGGGACAGGAACCTGGGATGTGGGAAGGGGAGGAGAAAGAGTCCTCCATGACCTCTCTGTCTCTCTCTGCATATGCTGGCCAAAGACTTTGCACCTTTCTAGCCAGGATGTTCTCAGTCCCTGGCTGAGTGGTGCTGTTACTATTTCCCCTTTTGTTTGCTAGAAAACCAAAGTTTGCTGAGGGTGTGTGGTGAATTGCAAAAAAATCTGGGGTCAGGACAGGAGAGCAGGAGGCCCAAAACCTTGTGCCACAAGTTGTGTTCATGCCTGCAGAGGGGAAGAATGTTTTTAGCTGACTGCAGCAGACTGACACTGGCTGGCAAGGGAATGGGTGGGCGAGTGGATTCCTGTCACTTGCAAGCGACAGGATCCTTGGCAAGGATCTTGGCCATCCTGGCAGTGCTGCAGCCACAGCTCTGTCACTCTTGTGGACATCCACAAGCACTGGTAGGTGTTTGGACCAGAGAATATTGCCTGAGTGTGCTTCACAGCAGGGAGGTGAGCAGATATCCCAGTTCTGATGCCCAGGGGTGCTCAGAATGGGCTGTGTGACTAGTTACATGTGCCTGCTAGAGAACTACCTGTTTCCTTTATTGGCACCTCCTGGAATTTCCTTGTTTTTATTTTGTTTTCATTTTAGAGTAAAGGGAGAGGGGAATGGTATCATAATGTGCCGCCTGTCTCCTCAGCCTCGACTTGCCTTAGATTCACCCACATGTAGGAGAAATGCAACCAAAGGCAAGTTCAGCATTCATATTTCACACCACTACATGTCCCATCCTGTGCAATTCGCAGATGACACAAAATTTATGAGGGATGACCAAGGATGGGGCTGTCATTCAGAGCAAGCTCAGCGGACTGGAGGAGAGGGCCAGCGGGAAATGTGTGAAATTCAAGGACAAATGCAGAGACCCACACCCAGGAGGGAAGAGGGGCTTGCAGAGGCTGTGAATGGGCAGGCTGGGGAGGAACCCTGCTGGAAGGGACATGGGGTGAGTGTGTGTGTCCTGATGGAAGGTCACCATGAGCCAGCAGTGAGCCCTGGCAGCAAAACAAGCCAACATCCTGGGCTGCATGGAGAGCAGCAGAGCCAGGACAGTGTGGGAAGTTATTATCACTCTCCCATCCCCCAAAAAAACCTACCTACTAAGACATGTGCTACACCACACCTAGGTACTGCATCCGCTTTCTGGTGCCTCCAGTACATACAAGTAATGGACAAACTGGAGGGAGTTCAGGGGAGGGCTGCCAGCTGTCCCCTGCCAGCAGAGGCTGAGGGAGCTGGGATGGTTCAGCCTGGAGCAGGGACAGCCTGGGGGCACCTAAGAGTGGCACACTGCCCTGGAGTCTTTGGGGAACTTCTCAAGAAGTTTTAGCAGGGCTTTTTGCAATGGCATCTGGCAGGTGTGAGAGGAAAGGACATGAGTTGCAGCATTAGAGGTATCAGGAAAGGCATCTTTGCCATGAGGATGGTCAAGTAGAGCAACAAATGCCCAACAAGTCTGTGAAGTTTTCCGCTTTTTATTTTATTATTCTTTTGAACAGGAGGATACATGGCCTGGGGATATGGGATGCTGAAGTGTGTGGCATGATTACACCAGGATCAGAGACTCAAGTATCACTAATTATGTGATACTTTTACCACATCCACAAGAAATGTAAGCAATCATTTCCTGGGAATCCTCAAGGCCAAAAGCTGAATAGGATGAAACTAATGCCAGAGGTGCTCTATAGATCACGTAAGTACAAGTCCTCAGGGGTCTGGCTTTCCTGTCAGAGGGATATTCTGCATACATCTATCCCCTAAAAAGCAGTTCCAGTGCAGCTGGTGTTTTTATTGGTATGGTACAATTCCCACTTAGGGCCTATGGGACATCACCTGGGGCTCATTTGTTAACAATAGGATTCACTGAATTTCACCTTCAGCCGTCTACAAATTAGACCCCTAGAGCTCAATTTTTGTTTAATAAATGCAGGAATCAATGCCATTTGAGCTGCTCTGGAGTATCCAACATGGCCCAGGTCTAGGAAAGTGAATATAGGCCTTAAAGAGGGATTCAGCTCACAGATTCATTCTTCTAAGCTTAGGGATCCTCAGCTGAGTATCTGGATGCACCAGACTCCTATGCTTGTAGTGTTTAGAGCCCTTGAAATGGCCTAGGAGAGCAGGAGGTCATAAATGCCCTGTTCATCCTGCATCGTGTGTGCAAGCCCTTGGAATCACAGAATTGTTTTGGTTGGAAAAGACCTTTAAGATTATTGAGTACAGCCATCAACTCACCACTGCCCTTCTATGCAGGGGCTGCAGTTAAGCAGTCAGCAGGCTATCCTTGGGCATGGGGGCACTACTCGAGAAAACTCCCTTTTGCTCCTGTTGTCTCTTTTAGTCCCTGGAAAGCCAGCGAGAGCTCCAGATGGGTCCCTCACTGCCTGGTCTTTAGCACACTGCTTCATGTGGGAAAAATGCAGGATGCATTTTGTTACCCTGACTAGTGGAGATGGCTACAGGGTAAAGCAGCAGCTCGTGTCTGCTGGGCTGAGGTTCCTGAGCAGATGCATTGGTATCTCAGTAATTGATATCTCAACAGCTCTGTGGCCTGTGTCAAAGACACCTCTGTGGGATCACCATGGCCTGAAACAGCCCCTGTGCTGTTGCACTGAACAGTACAGCACCTTCCTCTGTTACTGCTGCTGCAGTATCAGGTCTGTTTGGTTAAATTTTCTTCTGATTTCCAAATCGCCTCTCTTCTCTGATAGCCCCCAGGTATCCTCAGGTGGCACTGACTCTTCTCTGCTGCCTCCTTCAAAGCCACAGGGCTTGAACTCGTGTGCACCAATGAAAGCAGCTGTGTCTGTTCAGAGGAGGATGGTGAATGAAAGTGTATTTTACCTTCACACATGCTTCCTATTGATCTTTATTTAATATATCACCTATAAACAAACATTCACTGCCCTGTGCTTTCACACTAAATGGACAGCTCTACCTGGGTGAGGAGGGCAGGACTCAACTACAAAAATTTCTTTAGGTGTGTTTATTTTATTGTTGAACTTAGGCTTTTGGAGATGGGAAAACTTCTAGTTATGCTGCAGAAAGAGAGGTAATGTCTAAAATTCTCCTCTTTCACATACCTACATGCCAGGAGAAGAATAGAAGTGTTTCTGGTGTAACTCTGTAAGAGTCTGCTTAGCTACCATTTTGTTAAGGATGTGGTAGCCCCAGGTGGCTGGGGCTGAGAGTAGGACACAGAGCTCTGATTCATTGACATGGACCCTTAGGCATTTTTAAGCACACCAGCAGAATCCCAGATGGGATGGGAGATGTGACATTCCCATGTACTGATAAAAGACAGGAAGGATGGCCCAGCCCATGGTTGGCTAGTTTGACATTAATTTGGCAAAAGAATGGACATATTGATATGGGTATAAACACATTAAAGATGAGGTAAACAATTAATGCCAATCAACATGTTTTTTAAGGGAGGAAGGGTTGTCAAACTGGATTTCATTCTTTGATGTGATTGTAGGTTTTGGCCGATAAAAGTAATTGCAAAGATGGAATATATTCTGACTTTTGTATGTTTGACAGCACAACAGATTCTGATTTAAAAATTAGCATTCTAGCCTATCAATACAAGGCACACAAAATGGATTAAGAATGGGCTGACATATCAACAAAGAAGCTGTCAAAGGAGACTCACTGTGGGAGAGTGGTTTTTTTAGAGGGGGTCTGAATGCTATTGAATATTTTCAATAATGACTTGGAAGTAAATATCAAAACTGCTGATAACACTGGGAAATGTTGGAGGGGACTAGGAGTTATACAGAAATGCTCTCAGTGTGGTTGTAAGGAAGCTTTCAAGTGGAAGAACAGGCAAGCAGACCACACACACAGGAACCTGGAGTTCAATGCATCCCAGAGGGATTTCAGCATCCTAAAGGAGCAGCCCCAAATAATTCAGCTAATGTGGTGTTTTGTGGCTTTTGCGTGTTATTTTTGGAGGGGCTGATGCTATCCCTGGCTGTGTCATTCAGAGGAGTAGTGTAGGGATGAAATTTTTAATTTCTGCTTGTTGCACCACTTGAATGTTGAAATGACATATCTGGCTCTGGTAACCCAAATTTAGAAAGAATGTTGGGGAAAAAAGAAAAAGTTGCAGAAATAAAGCACACAAATTATTCAGGGACTAAAAAACCACTATTGTGTGTGGATGCTTCCAGACCATGATGTATTTGTTTCATGAACAAGGGATGAAAAGCAACTTGAGACCTGCTTATGAGTGCCTTTGGGGGGAAATGGCAGATGCAGAAGGGCACTTTAATGTAGCAGAACTGAGCAAAGCCAAAACCTACAGAGAAAACATCTGCAGAAGCACGGGCAGGGATTCAGTAGATCATGCACCTCTGGGGAGTGGTGGACTTTTGCCCCAGCTCCCAGTGCCTTCAGATTAAGATTGAAATATTTTGATTGTGTGTTTGTTGATCAGACATGGGGTGAGGGAGAAGCTGTTGACCTACATGTGAAAGCTGAGACTTGGTGGTTTACTGGTCCCCTCTAGCTCTCTACTGAAAGCCCTGGTGCTGTGAGGGTGACAGTTGAAGGAGCTGATGGACCCACCAGTTTCTTTCCTACAGGGCTTCGTGTCTGCTCTTCCTCCTGCCCCTTTCCAAATTCCCTCCCTCTCTCCCTTCTGTGCTCTCCATCCTGAGGCATGACATAACGCTCAGAGTGAAATTTCTCAAGCTGTTGGTCGGAGGGACAGGAGATAATGCTGAAAATTTTTCTTGGTGTGTTCTCAGGCAGGTTTTCAGAAGGGAAAACGCCAGCAAAACTTTGTGCCAGAAGTCAGCCAACTTTTCAAACTGACACTGTCTCCTTTTGCTGGCAGCTCAGGAATTTATGCATGTCCTGTGAGTGAGATGTCCCCAGAGCAGCCGGGGAGGCTGGGACATCACTCCCTGAAGTGCTGTCTTGAGGAAACAAGTCTCAAAGATTCAAATGCTCCTTTGTTTATGAAATAAAGTCCACCAGACCTATTGCCAATTGTTTATGCTAAAGAGCACACTCCCATTAATGTTAATGGTGCTTTGGAGCATAAATCCTTGCTAATTGATATAGGAATGTATCCCAGAAGAGTTTACTTTACTGCTGATTTAGCTGATAGATATAAATGTGTGAGAGGGAAATATTAGCATTCATGTAAAACAATTAGGTTATCAACAGGGGCAAATGATTCAGAAAATGACTGCAACTTTCCAGTTCCCTTTAATGGAAAAAAAAAAAAGAAAGTCTGCTAATGAGGAAAATCAGAGGGAATACAAATATGAGCTAATCATCGAGATTATTTAATATTTGTGTTACATCAGCAGCCCTTGAAAAGCAGGGCAGGGTTCCCACCTGAGCTCTGTGCTGATGTGGGATGGTCAGCACCATCCTGCTGCCCACCATGGCAAATCTTCCCTGTGACCTCTGTGGTGGAGCAGTGTTTTTGGCTTATAAGGCTGATGCACCTGGCCACTGGATGTTGAGCTCTGTAACATTTACTAAATATGCATGAATAGAAGGATACAAGCAGCAGATCGATTTCCACAATTTAATTTTTTTTCAGATAATATAATGGCATATGAAAAGTGAGGCAGTAATGCAGTTCAAAAGAAAAAAAAGAAAGCAACCCCTCTCCCTCCCCTCCCCTCATTCTCCTGGATCTTTCTGCCAAAGGCTGACATTATTGAAAGCTTGATAAATACAAGAATTATGGCCATTTCCATAAAAATCAAATTGTTTAAAATCTACAATTTTGTGGCAAATATACAGCCATTGAAGGAATAATTTTTTTTTCAGTGTACTCAACAGTTTTACCTATTCGATTGCCATTTAATTCATGGGTTTTGATGTGAAAATTTTTTTTTTAAGAGAAGGCTCAATACAGGAAACGTACAGTAAGCCATGGATCTTCCCCAGAAAGATGCCTTGACCTCCAGGGTGGAATCTGTGGAATTTTGAGCATATGGGTTTTCACTTTTTAATTCTAAACCTATCTAGAATCAGGAGGAAAAAAAGTCATATACCAAAAAGTCCAGTATTGTATTGTTTTATAGCATTTTCTCATTCACATATTTTAGCCATTTTTTGATTTTAGTGCAAAATCAAACATGTTTTTGTTTCAAATACAGAAAGAAATCAAAATTTCTGCATCTTAGAATCTTTTGCTGCAAGTCACTGAATGGCAAGACTTTTTCTCCCCACAGATTTCAGTAAGCCTAATTTTCAAAGTCTCCATTGTTAATGAAATATCAAGCAAATTAGTTAACATTTGCCTGGGCATGGTTAAAGACCTTATACCCAGGAAGATTTCATATAACAAAAAGCGCCCAATCCTAGAAACATTTTTTTGTTCCATTTAATGCTCATAAAATTTTACAGACAACAGAATCCTTTCTTAAGCTTTATTTAAGAAATCGAATACTATTATAGTTCAATATATATAAGACACATCCAGTATTGTGTTCCTGATAGCAAGTGCATAGATTTTGTTAAGATATCATTTTTATATTTAAAATTTTTTTTTTATTTGTTACTCAGTAGCACGTTTCATGATCACACGAAGGGATATTCCCAGTGATTTTACTAAGAGCATGAGAGAAAAAACAGAACACAGCAAAGTAGTGAAACTACAACAGAGATGAGGAACAAAAACGATCAGGCAAACTATCAGTACAGTCGATTCCTGATAAGTGAATAATCTGATTGCTTGGTCACAATGCTTTATTCACTTATCAGGAATGATTCACACTACATTTTGTTAAACTGTTTTCCTTAGCCTAATACCTAAGAGTCACACTGGGCAAAGGCACACACACTCTGGCAGGCTATTCTTTAATCAGCGAGTCTTGTGACAGTTTGGTAATTTCCCATGGCGATACACATATAGCTAACAAAGAGACATTTTGCTAACACTGCAAGGTGCCTTACATAATTGAAATTAAAAGCATGTGTTTAAGCAGGACAAACTGTTCAGCTGCATTGCTTTAAGGAACTCATTTTTCCCCCATTGTTGAAATTAAAAAAAAAAAAAAAAGAAAGAAAGAAAACCCTGTATCTTTCAGCCCTGAGTATTTAAAAGAAACCTAACTGCAGTATAAGTCTTTTTTTTTCAGTTGTATTTTTGGAAGAAAAGACCCTTCACAAAGCTCTAGTTTCTTTCCTAAGACCAAGTTTGGAGGAAAAAAAGAGAAAAGAAAAAAAGAAAACATCCACAGCCAGCTAAAAAAACCCAGAGAGCAATTCTGATTTATCCATCATGCAAGTCAAGACTTACTTTACTGAATCCACTGGTGTCAAAATTATCCAATCAAGATCATAAGCTCTGGAGGTGTCAAAGACCCAGGATATAGTCTGACCATCAGGTTCTGCTTTCCTGCCTGGGCTGTCTGCTACAGGCTCCTGTGGTTTTACGTTAAACCTAGAGCTGCTTGGACCCCTGACCTCTGACAACAGACCCTGTGGAATGGCACTGGAGCTCGCTGGGGGCTCCAGACTCATCACTTGTTTGCTTCTCATGGAAACAGAAAAGTGAAAAAAAGGAAAAAAAAAATCAGAAAAATAGATCGAGCAGTAACAACCAGGCCAACTCACAAGCTACCAGAAAATTTCAAAAGTCTTCCAAAGGCAGGAACCAACGTTGCTGCTGACACCACACGGATGCACCCAGTGCGCCAGGACCTTGTTGGACGGTATTGATGGGGCTGTGTGTGTGTGTGAGCCAAAGCCAGAGCGCCAGAAAGACCAGGGGAGAGGAGACAAGAGGGACGAGTGTCGTTTGGGTCTCATAAGAGCACTTTTAAGTGGTCTTCGATTCCTGAGCATCACAGAAAGTGGGACAAAGGAAAGGGATGGGGGCGTATGGCTTGAATTCCAGAGAGCACTCACCAGTGCTTCTCTCTCCTCCTTGGGTTTGGTTTGGTTGGTTTTGTTTTGTTTTTTTTTCCCCCCCCTCTCCAAATTGTAAGGTTTGTATCTGCGAACAGAGGAGAGAAGAGACTTTCTGTAAACCAGAACAACATAGATTTTTCTTTTGCAGCTTTTATTTCATCGTGGTAGACACCGGTTGGGGGAGAGCAGAGAGATTCTTGTGAGGAGGAAAAAATTATAGGAAAGGAAAGAATAAAAAAGCTAAGAGCCAAGTGTAAAAAATAATGAGAGAAAAAGTGCTATGGTATTTCTTTAGTCCCTTTTGAGATTTGTGTAATACTATCAGCCAATGCTGAGAATGATCTGCTTTGTAAGCCCACAGCAAAAATATCACCCATTGGAACAACGGGGGATCTTTTTTCCATAATTTAGTTCTCTTTTATTTTCTAATTATTTTTTTTTTTACTTCCATTGGCTTTAGTAAGAAAGTCTTCCTGTGCTCACTTGGATTCTGCTATATTTTTTAAAGTATTATATGTACCACTGCACATAACAAGCTTGATCACCTGGTAAGATTTTGCAGGCTCTCCCAGCCCTAGTTAAGACATGATTAGTTTCTAGGGAGAGTTTGACTAACGCCATATGCCATCAGATTACTGTGCAGTTTGGAAAAAATCCCAAGGCTATATCTTCCTCTTCTTGAATGTTTCATATGCTTCTGTAATGTAGTGTCAGAGAATTATTATTATTTTTTTAACAACTAGGAAGAAATGATCTCCATAATCCACATTTTCCAGACTGACTGAAATGCCACAGCAAAAAAATAAAAAAAATCTTTTCAGGTGTCTTCTGTGTGTTTGTGTGCAGAAGGTTTTGCAGTTTTGAAGGCTAATAAAAGCTACCTTCAATAGGACTTTGCAGGAAACTCATTTAAAATGCTTCCTGCTCCAAAAGATTATCCAAGTGATAAGGCATGACTAGGGGGAGGAAGAGAGAAAAAAAATCAAAAAAATCAAAGAAACCAGAATATGTCTAAAATGTACAAATCCTCTTTTGCCCCCCAATCAGCTATTCACTTAGGTGGAATCGACTGTATCTTTTGTACACAACCAACAAATAGAAAAAAAAAAAAAAACAGGCACGTGAAACAGTGAGGTGTGCAGATGTATTACCAACACAGAATGACCACCAACAATACAACACACAAAGTAGAGAGACAAGTATTAGGAAAATGGTTTAATATTGGAGACAGAAGCAAAAAACTGCATCACACAATAACATACGTTACAAAAATAAGTCTGACTGTTTCAACTACACGGTTATGTTCACAATGAGGACAGAAGAATCAGAAAAAACTCTGATCTAAACAGCAAAAAAGCAAACCCCTTACGTTTTAACTAATACATTTATCCACGCAAAGTGACCGAGTACTCCTAATTCTAATTACCTTATTGTGTAACTGCACGATACAGAATAAAAAGTGAAACTTACCGCTTTTGTTAAGACAAAATTCTAAACACTAGATATAAGCAAAGGGAAAAAAAGAAATCAAGCCAAAGTTTTGAGTTCTCGAAACAAAACCAACTCTCTTTCTACCATCCAGAAATCAAACTTGAAAATCAGTCATGATCGAGGGGGCCCACGAGAGTAAGCCACAAAAATTTCCATTTGTTTTTTAATCTCCAGTATAAAAAGTTCCACTGGTACAAAATGCATAAGTACAATCAAGTTGTAGAAATAGGAAAGCCTGCTTTTTTTTTTGCCTTTTTTTTGTTCTTTTTTTTTTTTTTGGCTCAAATTCCATCAAACAACAAAATCCAAATGCATCAATAAAACAGAAACAATACTCAAATGGTCTTACAGTTTCCACTAGATTGCATTAACTTTGGCTTTTCTCAGACAATACTTAAAAACTAGTTTGTAATTCTAAACAAAATGATAGTATTATTAATCTACAAACAACAATTCCCACAGCACGAAAAAAACACAAATACATAGGTTTGTTTTTTTTTTCTTTTTGTATGACATTATCCAAAAAGGTAATGAAACTACAGGATATTTTTTTCCTTTTGTTAATTAGCACTTAAGATAATAAAAACAGAAACAGTAAAATGATTCCAGAGTAGCACAAGCCAAGGAACTGTAACCCCTATGGTGAAAGAAAGATGAACTTGTTACTCCTTTGAGGACTGCCATTTCATTGCAATTAGCTAATTTGTTTGATAAAACAACTAGTCTAGTCTTTTGATTAGAATTTTGTAAAGCAATTTCCCTTGTTTTACTTCCTCTCTTATTAGGCCCTTGCACCCTTGCAGCTTTTTCCTTTCATTATTTTGAAAGAGAACTGGTAGATAATTTGCCTCCCAGGAGGCGTATGTTTGGGTTTTTGGTTTCCTATTTGAATTTTATTTTTTATTTTCGAATTTTTATTTTTTTTTCCAGAGATGGACACTTTTCTAAGCAATGACTCATCTCAGTTGCCTGGAAGTACAGAAGCATTCCTTGTCTCCCACTGCTAAGCCAATGTCCTGTGGAGTAATTCAGGGCAGCCTGGTGTTGAGTTATACTGCCCAAGGACCAGAGGCATCACCACTCTAACCGGATTGGAAAACCCACAGGACACACCAGGGCATCTACAAAAGCTTTGGAAATTTAGACGGTGGGTACAATGAGAAAAATTAGTGAAACAGTCTCTAAACAATCCAAATGATGATCTCATATTATATATATATATATATGTACATATATATAATATAACGTACGTGAGATGATACTTTGAATACGCACAATTGCTGCAAGTAGTACAAAATAGCCCTCAAAGGGTGTAGGAAGGCCCCAGCAGTAGTAAAAACGTGAGAAAAGTATAGATCATTTATTTATAAGTGCATGTGCTATAAGAAGGAAACTTTTTTTGCATCACTAGAGGCTAGTCCTTTCCATCCCAGGGCTCTACATAAAGAAGCATTTAAGTTGGGGATGAGAGACAAGAGTGCACCAGCTGATGTTGCTCATATAGGGCTTCGTTTTTAATTTTAGGTGGCTTCAGATATAACCAGATAGAACTAGGAGGTGGAAGAAGTTATGGCACTTTATGACCTGTAGCAGG
>NW_005054409.1:0-752 GCF_000277835.1 Geospiza fortis | reverse complement strand
GCAAAGAACCGAATTTGGTTGTTGGTCACTGTTTGTGCGGTAGGAACGCAACCCAATCGGACTTACAAGGCAGTGAAAAGGGCTACCAGCATCTCTTTTCTGGCTCCTTACAAAGAGCTTCCTCCAGCAAACACCCCCATCAGTCACACAGATATTCCCATGGACCACGGGCACGAGTAAAGTTACTCCTCTCTGTACGAGTGTCTGCAGGAGTAAGCCAATATATTGCCGTGACAAATAATGGCAAATAACACCAAACATTACAGTGTATGTAAACTTTATCCATAAAAAGTAGTTTAACTGCAGTGCACACTGAATTTTCACCCAGGAAGATCTAGTGCATCTGATTTAAGCAAAAGTTCATTTATTTAAATTACAAAAATATTATTATTCTTTTTTTTTTCTCCTCAAGGTTTTCAAATGGTGGATTGACCGCTCCTGGTTAGGAGTGGCTCACACAATAGATAATTAAAGAATTGTTTTCTTTTTCTTTTATTTTATTAATACTGAATAGCATATTCCAGCAGCATATTAAAAGCTCTTTAAGAAAAGACAAAATCCCCAAAATCTAAAAAGGAAAACCACAAGTTAATTACTGTTTTAAATAATTTTAGTTATAGATACAGAAGAAATTTAGACAGCAGTAAAATATTTTTGTCCTTCAGATCTGCCCTGTGCATTGTTCTGATTTCAACCATGTATTAAATAAACCACAAAAAATTAAGTATATATATATTTATATATATAGATAT
>NW_005054408.1:2663274-2692345 GCF_000277835.1 Geospiza fortis | reverse complement strand
ATAAGATGTAGCATAAAATCTCAAGGAAATCCTAGAATATACGACAGAACTTTTTGTGCAAAGAATCCCTTCATATTTCAGTAGTTCTTCTTCTGTATGTTTATATATGTCTATATATCTTAGGAATGTTTAATATATTCCAGAAATATATAAAATACATTTATATTCCTCATCAAGTAGTTATTAACATGTAGCTCTTTCATTAAACAAGACTTTTTAATTCCTAAACCTTTTTTCCCCACGTTCCTTCACTTGCATTCTGCAATGATTATAAAAAGGCTAACTTGACTATTTCTTAGTGAGCAAAACTGACCTGAAAGAAAAAATAAAATGTGATAGAAGTCACAGGAGCAAACAAATATTCAGTGGTTAAATTTGGAGCATATATGCTCGGAGAAATATGCATAAAATGAGGTATCACAAATATCATTTTTCAAAGTGTGGCACAAGGTCTTTGTAATATTTCTACTTCGTAACACTCATGACCAATTATCTTTTTTATGTTAATTTTTTCTCAGATATTTTAGTATAAAGGAAATATTTCAACAAGACTTTTGCAGCTTGATTGCAGATGATGATGGCTAAATTCACAGCTGAATTTCAATGAGCGGCAATTTCATTAACTTCTAAGTGTACCCAAATAAAGACTGAGATTTTAACATGCATTAAATTGATTACAATGTACTATTGGGAAACAGCTTTTGAAACAACCACCTAAGGCATAAAAAGCTGTGATTCAAATAGTGAACACAACTGTAATTGTGGGGTTTTTTCCAATATCAGTTCACAGAAACAAGATGAATTAATGTAGTTTCTGAAACATTTTATGAAGAAGGATCTTTATATATTCCTCTTCTGAGATCTCTCTCCTAATAAAAGGCAAAGAGAACAAAACATCAGAAATAATCTCAAGAGAGTAGTATTTTTTTGCTCCATCCCAGTGGAACAGAAGGGCTCTGTAACAGATCTGGAGATTCAGATTTCTTTTCACAGTCCTATTCCTCCAAATTTAGCTCTCCTAAATCACTGGGGGCTTTTAAAAATCTGTTACAGTTTTGTAACAAAATGAAACCAAACAATACCTAAAAAGAAAACCAAGCCAAAACACTGATCTCAGTTTTGCTAATACTTTCTCAGTGCATGCTTTTCCCTGATATCTGGTACCTGATTCACATCCAGTTCAAGTGTTCCAAGTACCTAAACTCATTATATTCATAATTCCAACCATTTTAAAATCCAGACTCTGTCTTAACAACCATGACTGACAATTAAATAATAAATAGTCTCAAAATCACATGGTTCTTCAGAGACTTTGAATTTTATAACTGATCTTGGAGCATGCTAAAGGTCACATGTGCTGACCTCTAAAGCCTGTAAAGACTTTATTATTTGTACCATTGTTTTCTCTTGGATTTTGAGATACTTATAAAACCCCCAAACCTGCTCCTTTTCCTTATTCTAGTCAAGTGAATGATAGTCCCTTAATAATCTACTCACAATCTCTTTGCTGTTAAAGATATGTAGACCTTTATGAAAAACTGAGATGTTTAAGTCACACGTATTTAACTCAAACTTTTCTCATAAATTATTCCCTTATTCTCCAAGTAACTTTTCATGCAGTTTTTAAAACTCATTCCAATTTCCCTAATAAGCATCAATCTTGAAATGCTGATAGAGAGATAGATAAGGAGAAACAGTCTTATGGGACATAAAGAACTGGCTACCATGCCCATGTTGGCTTAAGATAACTATTAAAGGCTACAGTGTCTGTGAAAATGGGATGAAAAAGGAGAATAATCCACCTGATAAATCTGTAACCCCCTGTTAGGGCAAACTGGCTTATTACAGGAAAAAAAATCCTGTACATTGTATATACTAAGTGAAAGCTTATGTCAAGTCAGTAACTTGTTGGTTTGTAAGTGCTCAAAATTCCAAAGAGTGCTGCTTGTCCAAAATGTAAGCTAGAAAGTGTAACAATTTATGTCTTCTCATACAATCTGTAATTTTAGAACTAAAGAGAATACCACAGGTCTCAGAGTAGGAAACAGTTGCAATTTTACAAAGAACACATAAAAGCAAGATGAAGGACTGAACCTTAGTCATGGAGCTGTATGGTTCAGAGCACACATACTACAATTAAAAATGCACTAAATTTTATTTAGATGGGGAAAAATAAGAAATACTGAAGTCATACTTTCAGATACAATTATGTGGTCTATATACAACCTAGAGTTAGGTATGGAAATTCTTCCTCATGGAGCTACAACAGAAATATTACAATTTATACTACAATTCATCCAATTATACTGCCATTTAAGAAAAAGGGAGAAAAAATAAAAGAGAAAGACTAGATTTGAAATTGCTTATAATTTTTTAAGTGAAGACAACCTAAACTGTTGTAGGAACAATCTTATTGTAGCAAATTTATTAATAAAATTGACCCTAAGAAGAAAAGTCTTCAAACATAGCCACCTACTTTGTGTCTTAGGATTTCTTTCACACACTTATGTTTCTTAAAAATTCTGCAGAGCAGCACATGTTTAGTTGCACTCAAGTCTGTTGCAGATGTGAGTTTGTAGCCTGTCAGAATCCTGTCATAGGTGGAGGCCTGAAGATTCAACATGCCCTTGGTTGTCTCCATGTGCTCTCCTAAGCACAATCATCTTTGGGATATATTTTCCTTCTACTGCTGGATTTGCCTCTAATAACCTCAAATAAACTGTGCAATATGTACTCCTCATGGAAGTACTACTACTTATAAATAGCTCTGTGTTTTACCATCTTTTAATATTTTTCTTCTACTGCTAATAAAGTTACATCACATCCTGTCAGATTTAGCAATCAAGCTGGTAAAACAACGAAATAGAGAGAGGTCCACTGAGCATCTTCATAAAGAAATTGTCATTAACAGGCTCAGGAGAATGATTGTGTTCCCTTCTGCCATTTCAGTGTGGTGACTGCCTGAGAGTCATTTATAGTCCATTAACAAGGGCCAGTGTCTCAGCTGGGGTGGATTGAAGTGAATGAAGCTCTATTACATTATAGCTGCTAAGCATCTGTTACTGAATGTTACAGTCAGTTTCCAAATGGTGAATTAAGTGCAGAATTTTGCCTGTTTTTTCTCTGATCATGCATTTAAGAGCAAACATTCTGAAATGTTTTGAAATTAGGCATATTTTTTAAGTGACTAATCCGTGATCTGCATTAAGGGATTCAAAATGCAAATGAAAAATTATGCTATGACTGATTAAACTAATCCAGCTACTCCAGAGGCATGCATTTCAAATTATATAGTTGCTGCTAATAATCAGAGCAAATGCTAATGTGATCAGTCACAAAAGTGATACAATCAGAGCAGCTTGGTACACAGCTACTTTGTTCCCCTTAAGATTTCATCCTTCTCTTGCAAAAAACTTGGAATGAGAATGACCCACTTCCAAACTGCACAAGAGGAGACCTCTGTATGCTAGTTTATAATAGATCAGTTATTCCCTGACCTGACCTGTGCTGAGAAAGGTCTTTTCCTTGGCTGGAGAAGTAGCTGTCAGAAGGATACATTTAAACAGAAGTTTTCTATATTTATATCCCTCTCAACTCACACTGAGCTCATGTATTAATTTCTCCAAGTGTACATTCTGGCTAAACAGTTGATAACTGCAACTTTTATTTCAGGTTTGGGAAAGATGGGATTGCAGCCTTCAGAAAGATTTGGGATCAAATGCTGTAGCCCAAAAAAATTGTTAAATCAGGGCGCCAGCTGAAACCATAAAGGGCCTTTCTACCCATTTTCCATCTGCCCCCTTTACTACCTGCTGATCATCTCTGAAAAGAACTGATTAGCTAAACCATTTTGAAAACTAAGAGAAATCTCATGTGATTCATCTAAGTCAGATAAAGAACAATATGCAGAATTTTAGTAAATATGCAGCACTTTGCCTGAGCAATAGCCATTTTGTAGAATGCTATGAAGTAATTTTGAATGCAAGTTACTAATGCCCACAAGATTGAATGCTATCTTTTCTTTTTTCCTTCCCTTTAGCAGCTTTAAACAGCCATAATCCATTTTTCCAGAATTCCCTGCACTGATATGTCTTTTTCTGTTAAAAATTGTAATTTGAGTGACTCTTGGACTGAAGATGGAACAGCTGAAGTAGCAAATGACATAAAATTGAAATCTAAATTTGCTGCAAATTTCCCTAAATTTTGGGATTATGTCTATGAGGTTATGCCTAGCTCTGTGAGGGAATAATTTCTTATATTATTAGCAAAATCAGCAAAGATCAGGAGACAGGTGCCAATGCTCTTTTATGAAGATGTGAAACATGAAAATCAGTAACTGCAACACTAACAGCAAAAAAAAAAAAAAAAAGAAACAAAAGCACAGAATAAAGCTTCACAAAATTTGTGTGGGATTTAATGATTATGCTCCATGGAATGCTAAAACTATATCAGGTAAGCAAATCCTCATCTGATTATGAGCACAGCCTTATAATCATGGATCAGTTGTAATTATGCTGTAACAGTGTTTTGTCTAGGTATCCATGCTCTAATTTGCGTAGTTCGCTCTTCCCCCTGCATAGATGAAAGAGGTCTGGTGATCAGCAACAAGAAATCATCTTTGTGCTCATTGTTTATGCCAGAAGAGATATTTATTAGTTGGATGATCCCCTACCAGCAGTTAATGCACATGTTGGAAAGCTTATTTTGGAACACAGCATAAAAGCTGCTCTTTAATAAAAAATAATAATAAATAAAAACAATACTGTTGGCAATGCTTTGACTACAGGAGGTAAATAGGGGTCTTTTTATTTCACTTATGAATGTTGTGGTATAAAATATGCATATATATTTTCACAAAATAGTGACAATTCTTAAAAAAAATGTATGCAAATAAGTATCAGAGAGACACCACTTTCCCTTTAGAAATGAAACAGAAAGCAAACAATACATCTGAAGATTGCTGTAATGCAGGTAGAAGAGAGGGAGTAGCAGGTAAATACAAAGCATTTGAGTTTTCAAGGGGAGAGAGATTTTTGTGACAAATTCACGATGAAGATCAGTAACAAGATAATATTAACATTAAAAACTGATTTTAACTTCATGGTTATTATCTGTTGAAATGAACTGAGCTTATTAGTTCTGTCAGTCTCATCTCAATAAAAGACCAATCTGCATGGATTCACATTTGTTTCTTTTGATTTTGAGTATTTTTCATGGCCTTTGTTTGTTTGCAAAGAGCAAGGGCCTTTCAGAAAGTAAAAGAATTGTCCCTAAAAAAAATTCGCTGATGTACAAATGTCCAAGTGCCCAACTGTTTTGAAATATAAATCATTAAATAAAAAGAACATTTCCTTTTTTATGTGTGTGGGGTTGGTTTGGTTTTTTTTTTGGCAAGCTAATTGTCTTGGATCACCAAGGTAAAATAAGGACACTAAATGAGAGCTAATATTTACCTGTTGTATCACCTCTGTGTGTCCTGCCCACTGACCATTCCAGAGCAGTTTAAACAAAAGCTTAAGCTGTCTGTCTTCACTGACAACTCACTTCTTTGAACTTGTACACTAGCTTGACCTGATTCCTGTTTTGCCCCAACACAATCCTGGAACCTGATATTCCTACAGTTTCAATAAACAGGCAGAAGCACACTTCCACTTCATCACCTCCCATGGCAAAAAAACCCTCACCAGTCTTTATGAGATCAAAAATATTGTAGCATTCCACCAATGACACAGGTTATGGTAGTGAGTTTAGCTATTTGAAGGCCATATTAAGCAATTCCTTAACTAATTGTAGTTTCTGAGTATTCAGTAATCTGAAATCTATAGATTTCTTCCTCTTGAACTTGCCCAGTCTGCCTTTGGAACTACATAAAGCACAGACAGTAAAATTCCAGAGATTTACTGCTTATGCTATAAAGAACGCATCAGCTTTGGCTCAGGAAAGTTTTGGGCATCCCAATTATCACCGACCATCTAATTCCTACCCCTCTTGTTTGGTTTGTTCTCATCTTTTCAGATCTCTCTTACATCATCCCTTAGCAATTTTCTTTATAGCTTGAAGGTTCATTTCGTGATGACAAATCACTTTTTAATCTATAAAAATTCTGCCCTACCAGTTCAATTCAGAAAAACAGAAAAGGGGGAGGCAGGGGGGGAAATGGATCTATAACTACTTGTCTATGGAATAAAATTTGGCTTTTGCATTTCTTCCTATTGACATTTTGTTTTGTCAAGGATGAGAAGGGGGAAAATGGAATATCAATGCAGTTCTGTATGCAGACCTACTCATCATTCCAAGTAAGTACATATAATTTATTATAATTTGTTAGTCAGTCAATAAGTGCTACAAAATGGAAGGAGTACTTACCACACAGCAGCATTTAGCAAAGGCAAGGACTCTGTGTATGAATAAGTACATTTGAAAAAAGTTCCTGTGAAATAGCTAACACAAAGGCACTTTTATGTGATTATTATGCTAAAGTATGCTTAATATTGGCAGACATTAGCACAAAAACGACCACATCTTGCTCTACAAAGCATTTGGTGTTGCAGCTCCTGTGAACCACCTGGAGCACTGCATCCAGCTCCAGGCTCCTGAGCACAAGGAAGTCATGGGCCTGTTGGAACTGGTCCAGAAGGGTCAAAAAACAATTCAGAGGGATGGAACACCTCTCCTATAGGCAAAAGTTGAGAAAATTGGGGCCTGGAAAGGAGAAGGCTCCAGGGAGAATTTACTGTATTCTTGCAGGACTTGAAGGAGGCCTATAGGAAAGATGGGGACATTTTAGCACTGCCTGTAGCAAGGGGCAATGGTATCAAACTAAAGGAGAGTAAATTCAGAGTAAATGTAAGGAAGGGTTTTTTTTATGATGAGGGTTGTAAAACAGTGGCATAGGATGCCCAGAGAGGCAGGGGATGCCCTATCCCTTGAACCATTCAAGGTCAGGTTGGGTGGAGCTCTGAGCAACCTGATCTAGTTGAAGATGTCCCTACTCATTCCAGAAGAGTTGGATTGGATGAGCTTTAAATGTCCCTTCCAACCCTAAACTACTCCATGATTCTGAATAACTTGACAAATGCATAGGGGGCATGTGAAACTAAAGGAAAGGAAGGAAGAGATGCAGCAACAGGACTGACAATTGCAGACATCTGCATTATGGATACCTGAAGCAGATGATATGAATCACAGCCTTTTACATCAGGTTTGCTATTACAATACAAAAAGTACCACCTATAAAAGCTCTTACTCAGTTAATCTTCATAAAATGTCTAAAAGCCTCTAGCAGGGTGTCTCAGTGAAGCCATCACTCTGTGTAACCTCAGTCTGTAACAGCCTCTCTAATGTGCTTTCACTGATGTTGTTGTTATTTGTGTACAAGACACAGAGCTAAGTGGAGTAGTAGATTTTGCTATGAAATCATCAAATCGTTGATATCCTGACTCTAATGCTTTTCTTTATTTTTCCTTACTTATGAAAGCAACAGGAAGACTTTCAGACTTGAAGCAATTTATTTTCCTTTCAAAGCATTACTTAAGAAGGTGCTTTATAAATGTTCATATTGTAAAAGATGTAATAAAATTGTTTGCTTCTCCTATAATTTTTAAACTCTACCATCTGATTCTGTTCTTTCCCATTATCCACAGATTTTACAGAGTCCAGTGAGTTTCTCTGATACAATTCCCACTGGCAGCCTAATGAACCATTTCTGCTAATAATACACATGAATTGGATGTGAGCCTTCCATCTCACACTGAGATTTTTTTGCAGCAGTTTGAAATCTTCTTTATTCTAGTCAAAATAGCTCTTGTTTTTCTTTTTCTGCTAATTGCAGTTGCTATCATAGATATCAATTTGGGCTTTGTTTATACTGTTTAAGTAAGTCAATGTACTATTCCTTCAAGATATTTTTAGTGGTTTGAATTGTCCTTTTTGTTTGACCTACAGAAATTTACAGCGCATCCTTTTGATTTTTAACCTTAATCTTCAATTCTTTTGTAAAGGCTTATCAGAAGCTGAGAACAGTAGAACCAAGTATCCTATATAGTAAGCAGGGCAAGCTGTCAATTATTGTCTGCTTTTTGCACAAAGGGCTCTGGTTAAACCATTTTTTCTGATATGGTCAAGTCTCTCTATGTGTGCAGAGTGTGATTACAAAGGTTGGTGTCCAGCACTGCTGCCTGCTCACCCAGAGTCCTGCAGCCATCCACAAAGATCCAGAAATAGGCCGGGTTAGAATGGCAGACTGAAGTGGCTGGAAATTCTCTGCTGCAGCACATGGTAGAGAGCACCCAGCAATGCAAGAATTTAGAAAACTCAGAGATCATTTCTCCCCTTCAGTCATCACTCCAGAGAACACAGGGGTCCCCTTTTGAAGAGTGTATTCTTGATTAGGTGTGCTGCTATTCTTCAAGTGTCTGTCCCCTTCTGACAATACCTATTAAAGCATTTTCACTCTTTTTCTTGCATGTTTTGCCACACTTCAATATTCCCAAAACAGCAGTAATGAAAGGACACAAAATAATGTAAGAGAGGTTTTGCAAGGGAAAAGATCTTGCATTATTTTGTTATTAGTGTATTAAGAGTACTGAAACATGACAGGAGATAATGAATACAAAAACGGTATTAGTAACATTCTTCTATGCTAAAAGCTTCAGGGAGGAGATGGGGACAAAGGAGACAGAAGTAGCAAGTGCAGACAGAGTTTTCAACTGACCTGAGATAACCTGAAGGGAACCAATTCAAGTGCTGGTAGCTACTCCCTCAAACAGGTTTTTGAAGGCATCCTAAGATAGATGTGTTAAAACTGCAAGTTGTAAGGCTGTCCTAACTCTCTACATGCCAAACCTACATGAAATTGTCACTCTGCTCAGTGACAGGGGACTACCTTCTTCCTTCTTGCAGATTTCCGAGGGTGCAGGGTATGTTAAAAGTGAATTTTTCACCAAAATGAAAGCAGAACTCAGCTGATAAGGAAAATCAAAGCAGAGGCCAGAAGAACATGTCGAGTTCTGCATTCTTGGGATATTCAGGCAAAATTATAGAGCACAAATGAGGAGAGAGCTGTCACTGTGCACACACTGCCACGTTTCAGTTCAGATCACTGCATGAGACAATGTCATTAACAAATTATCAGCTGTGGTTTACAGCCAGGAGTTTTACTGGCACATATTGTTAGTACAGTTTGCATTTCTACTGTTTCAGTTTTTTTCTGAGAACTATCTAAGAACTAAGAAGAATGAAGACCAGCAGATCTCCACTGCTGTCTCATACAGACTCCTCTGTGCAAGGTCTCACTGTAATTCATGCTATGGAAAAAAGACAACTCTATCAATCAGTACGACAAATACAGCTGAACATTCTGTATTTCATTTTTGCCCTAATTTAGATAGGCAATGCTGCCTTTAAATTCTGCTGATTGTGGACACTCTAGGCTGATAACCCCATTCAACAGAGTGATAAAACACAGTTTTTCCATCAGTGTTACCGTGCTACACAAGCTGCAACAATCCTGCAGCTTTTTATATTTACAAATCGAGCAGAAACATGAATGCCACCCATTTCCACTACAGACCTTCAGTAGAATTTAGCACCATGAAATCCAGTCTCACTTTGCCAATCTTTAAACACAGCATATATTTTTACCCTTGAGTTTTAAGCAGCCTTTTGAAATGTTTCAAAGAGAGAAGATTCAGGGATCATTAGAGGGTTCAGATGCTGCTAACATGTACCCTCACAAAAGCTCTCCCAGGGTTTGACCAGACCCAGCAGGCACAGGAGTGGAGAATTCACTGCAGTTCACTGATAGCCAGTGATCCATCAGGCCAATTAAAACAGGCTGATCTAGCAGGGTTCCAAACAGGGAGATATCAATATAGTCAGGGTACACTGTGCAGACCAGAGGTGCTCTCATTGTCAGACAGAAATTGGAAATGGGATGGCTCCCACCAGACAGAGGTTTGATTCTCAGAAACACACATTTTCAGCAAGAAAGGATCATTCTCCTCAAACTTACCATCTCCAGAATTCCTTGACTAATCTTTTGTCTAATCTGTAGACAGACACATACATGTAAAACTACATGCATAATTCTCTTTCCTATGTTTGAGCAGAATTTAGCTTCAATTTCCATGCTTGCAGAGAATTTTTCACTGAATTTACTGAAGTAATTTTACACATCAATCTGCCAGACTTAGTAAATGACAGGTAATATTACCATATTAAATGTTAGTCCTTTATATTCAGTAAATAGAAAAAAAACAAGTAAGTCCTAAGAAAATGCTTCTCAAAGTGATAAACATTTCATTGGCAACACAGGGCATCTTTCTGTACCTTGGAAAAGGATGTTTGTTGTTCAATACAGTTCTTCATGTAGCTTATCTGTGTGCCACTATTACTGAATATGGATTTCATCTCAAATTAATGCCCTTCTATAACATATCAAACTTGCTTTTAATATCTTCTTAAAATGAGCTTGGAACTATTTCACTAAAGGCAAAGCATGGGGATGTATATTCTTTCTGTATCTGTATCCTATTTAGTGAAGTATGTCCCAAATCTGATTACTTTCCTTGAGTGCTGGTAAAAAAAATCAATAAAAATCCCCAAAAACTCTGGGTGTTTAGGATGCATAAACATAACTCAATTTTTTCAGAATGTATGAGAGAAAATTAATCTCAGTTTGCTTCATTTCATAAAAAGAATTAGAAGGGCTTTCTTCCTTATAAGTAGAAGTGTGTTACTATTGTCTTCTCATCATTGTGCAATCTCAGCTTAGTGCCTCAGCTGGGGGGAGGGATGTTCAGTTTTTGGGGATTTTTGTTCTTAAATAGGGTCTCAGTCTGCAAAAATTTCAAATCCTAATAAGACCCTGACATGCAATAAATATTTTTTTCCATCTTAGCCTTTTTCAACTCAGTCTTAATTCTATTTAAGTTTAAAAGTTAGATATCAACTAAAAATGAACCTAGAGAAACAAACTCCCTTTAGTAGCATTTACTATTTGATTGTTAGTGTTGCTACTATATGTATTTAGTTTTAAAATTCATGCTAAATGTTCTCTTTATTGCATTTTAATAACCACATGATATGTCCTTAAAGCAAGAAGGGAGGCCAGGAAAACACAAGATTTCACATCAAACTGGAAAATATTTTTTTAGCTACTGCAGTTTGGCAGTCTCCACAGGCAGTTCTAATAGCCTGGAAATTGCCCTGGGCTCTGTTGTTAAATTCTGTTGTTGATGAGCTTTTGTATTGCTTCACTCTTAAGCAGCCTTTTTCTTAGATTAGTCATTTTTCTTTCCTCAGCAGAGCTATTACAGTTAAAATGAAGAAAGAGTGATTTTCCAATAATTGTATCAGATTTTTTTCTCCTTAAATTATAGCTGACTTGTCTCCTCCAGGTGTGTGTGAAAACAGGAACTGAAACAAACAAACAAAATCTACCTCACTTGAGAGATAATGGATTATGCCTTGCTAAGAGCTACCTGTAAATATGGCAGCAAGACTCCAGTTTACACAGACACTTTAAATTCTGTTAAAAAGTGATAGTAGTGTTAAAGGCACCGTGCATGCATTACATGATAGACTTTTCCCCACTGTTTCTGAGACATATTCCTGACACCCCAAAACACTGAGTCACTGAACTTTACCAAAGGCTGGCCAAGTCAAGTAGAAAATACATTTAAAGATTATCAAATGAAATACAGAGAAAACAGTTCTAGGATTCTGCTAGTATACATATAAAAATATAGGTTTTTCTTTAAAAATCTAGCCAGTTGTTATGGTTCCCAAAATGTTAATATTTAGACACTGGGAGAGCATGTCCTTTTATCTCCTAGTAGGTTCTGTATTTGGGTGCAGAAAAGTAGGAAAATGTTAATGAAAATACTATATTTTTTGAAGTAAAGTGCATGGTTATGATTATTTTAAAATAATTGGTAATAATCTGATTTTACTACCTTGCATTTTGCCTTTTCAAAGGTTATCTCTTTGTCTTTCAGCTACAAATTAGATACTTTCTGCAGCTGTAGAGATGATCAGATCTGGTAAGCATTTGAAACAACTTTTATGAAAGACACAGAATGTACTTTGAGGTTTCAGTCTGTTTTCTGATAAAAGCACTAAAATGAATTATGGCATATAATTATCATGAAGGCCATCACAGCAATGCTAAATGACTGCTCTCAAGAGTGCCAGTGTGCTACAACCAGAACGTGCCCTGCTCCTCTCACCTTTGTGTGTGTGGCACAATACAGCCAGAGATCCCCAACACAACTGTAAAATCAGACAAATGCACAGTGGAGCACAGTCAGTGTAAAGAATATAAGAAAAGCATTGCTTCCTAGTTTTTTAACCACCCTCCAGATGTTAAAACTGCCAGGAAACCTGTAAGCAGCTAGAGAAAATGGATGGGCACAGCAGCTACCCTGCATGGCAGGAGCACTGCCTCAAAATTCAGAGCTAATTGAAATTAATGTAGTTGAGTAAGAAATATGATGACTGTAATTATCTGAAACTTCAAATCAAATTCCAAATCAATGTGGCATATAATTCCACAGGTTAATGACACTAAGAGGTGTGAAGTTTTGCATTACTGGTCATACCTCATATATAATATTTTTCTTATACTGTGTTAATTATGTAGGATTGAAATTATACTGCACAAGCTGCTTAAATACAGAAATTATTTAATCAAAGTGAAATTCACTGCTGATAGCTCAAAATTCAATTATTGCTTCCAGATGCCAATATTTGCCCAGCCTCCTTTACAGAAGGAATCCATGGATTACCAGCCAAGCCCCATCAGCTGCACAGACAGTCATAGTCATACTCTGAGCAGCTAGCAAGAGAGTTCACAGGAGGACCAGGTTTAGCAAAGGCTCTCTAGGGTTTCTCATTTATTTGCAGGACATTTGTTCAACCAAACTGGCACACATAGACCAGCAAAGCCTCCAACTATCCTCCCTCCATGCAGCTGGGCAGCCTTTAAACTCCATGCAAACAGAACCATTATTACATTTCTTCTCCTGACTTTTGCTTATCCTCCCTCAGGGCTACTCAGACCCTTTTCAAGTTTTGAGCCTGAGCAGACAGCTTGAAAGAGGATCAGGGAGGCCTCTTCCACTGAAAAGCTGAAATCTTCTGACATTTAGTACTTCAGCCCAAAACACAGCTTCTCCCTTCTCCCAGTGGGGTCTGCTGGCAAATGCTGCTCAGTGCAGGCAGCTCCAGGAGCCAGCCAGTGGCTCATTTTCTCACTCAGCAGCCCCATTTCCAGCCTCACAGCAAATCTGTCTTGCTGGATACTGAGCAGCAGGTGGTGTGCAAGGAATAGAGATTTTTATTTTATTTTTTATTTAAGATTTAATCTTTTCTAATTTTGTCTCTGAACTATAATAAGGCTGTGGAGGCAATCTTTTTAGGTGTCCAATGTACCTTCTAAATCTCAAAAGCCAGAAGTGTTGTTTTAATGGAGATATGGAAGAGAAGTCCAACTTCAACAAAATGAACATTCCTCAATTAAAAATCAAAGCCCCAAAGATGTGAACATAAATGCTCCTGCTGCCTGTATCTAGACTGAAGAGGCCAGACTGCACACAGATAATATGTCAAATATTACTGACAGGACTTGCCATTTATAGGCTTGAACCCTGCTCACATACAGAGACGCATTTCTGTACCAATTTTATAACAACAGCCAGACCAGTTCTCTGCCTTAGTTTATGTATGTCTAGAATTTGATAAATAGCACAGACCAGATTTATTTAATTCCATTCCCAAATATCCAGAATGCAGAGTCCTTTGCTTTCCCATGGATGATCATTCTCCACATTTCAGATTCTAAGCAGTTCCTGTGGGCAGAGATTCTCAACAGCTACATCTGAGGCAATGTCTCACAACAAAACACTGGCACAGCCACTCTGAACATCCAAGCCTCTCCTACTGTTCACAGTGATCTTCGGTTTTCCTCTGTTTAGATTCAAAATGGACAGTTTCACCTATTCCATACTCCCAGTAATACAAAGCCAGCTAGCCACAAGCCATTAAAAAATCTGCTCCAATTAATTTTGAAGGCAGGTTTGTTCCTTATCCCTGATTTCCCCAAGATCTCAGATATGTAAAAGTCAGCTACCGTTTGAGCTCTGTTTTTGTAATCAGTATTATATTACAAATACAAAGGGGCTGGAACAGTGTGAAGCCTTTTCTTTTACAAATAAACAAACACCCATTCCTTTATGAGGTAGAGAGTCTTTCATTCACTAACCCCACTTGACCAGAATAATTGGCATAAAAATTACATATCTCTGTGTTTAGCTCCATTTGAATAAATGTGAGCAATGTCAGTGTTAATTAAGTGCAGATCAAGAGCTAACGTTCCACTATTCAAAATGTAAATTCCCTCCAAAAGAGTTGTAAATAAGCAGTCACTGCTTTACACTGCACAAAACTGTAACTGGGCAAACCTTGAGCCAATGTTAAAGAGCCTTTGATAAATCAGTTGGGCTGAAGATGGAAATAGATTTGTAGATTCAGATATCCTCATTTTTTCCTTATCAATACTCCTTCCTTAGCAAATTAATTTCAGAGAAGCATCTAATGCAGCCCCCAAACCCTTTCTTGATTCTAGTTTTTCACAATTGTCCAGATTTTCAAAATTGCTCATACCTATGTTCATGTATATACAACTGGAAAGGATTGGGAGGCAAATCCCTCAGTTCCAGCTTTAACATTTAAATGAAGCTAAACTTTCACAACTCATCAGCTGCCATTGTGATAGTCAATGCCAGTTTTTAACAGTTCAGAATGTGATTTTTCTCAGGTTTTTTTTGTTTTTGTTTTTGTTTTTTTTTTAACTAAAGGAAGCCTATTCTTAGCCCTGTATCCTGTTTCCAGACAGGCTGAAATGGCCTCACTTTTTGTTTTTACATGTTGTTACACTAAAATCTACAGGGCTCTCTGCAGCCTTAAGCAGGGTAAAAGCTCTGCCCTCTAAGATAAAAGTAGAAAATAGAGGAATAGGATACGAATGACATTTTCTAGCTCTTCCCCCAGTATAGCTATCTAAATTCATCCCAAGTTCTTGGGAGATACACAATGACTGAATCCCAGTGCAGAAACTATGTGCAACTGCTCACAAGATGTTTCTCTTCAATGCAAAGAAGGATAATATCCAGAGAGACAGACAAACCCCTGGATTTTAATGTCATTGTAATCAACTGAGAGAAGATTACTCCAGGTTTGGAGTGAATACTGGTTTCTAATTAGAAACATAGCTGTTGTATAAATAATATTTAATATTTAAACATCAAATCTTCTCTTTTTTTCTACATAAAATAGTTATAATCTCAAACTATGTTCAGCATCCTGCTGAGCATCTGCAACTTTTTATTCATTTTTTAGTTTCACAGACTTCAAAATGCTTCCCAGCTGCATCAGGTCTGTTCCCACTGAGATTCTGAGCTGAAGATTCCATGAGACTTATTTTGGTGTTTGCAATCAAATTGCATTTAAGGTACTTCAGCAGAAAATATTATGTAAATTACTGTAGCATTTCAACTGAGTCATAGTAATTGTGCAGTCATTGCTATGGAACTATGCCATGCATGATCAGAAAGTCTCTCTCTCCTACTCACCAAACACCCAGACCCTGCTCCTTTTCCAGAGCTGGATGTTTTTCAGCCACTGGGTGCTGCTCTCGTTAGAGAAAACAGAACGGAACATTGAAAAGAAAACTCAGAGATCATTTCATGCCATGAATGTGCAGTTCCACCAGTCTCTATTGAATCAGCTTTCTCCTTTGTAGAACAGCTTTTTAGAAAACTTTACCCCAGGTTTAGCACAGAGCTTGTTCCACTGGTTTCCTTTAGTCTGGGCTGTGACAGATCTTCCTTGAGATGCTAAGAATGATAACAAGAAACCTGATTGCGCTCTAGTACTTTCCTGCTTTCTTACATTGCAACATGTAAAACCAGGCTAAAAAATCTTTATCTTTGTATTGCATTTACACATATTAAAGGACTCAGCAATTTTTTATATTTTTACCCCCAAAATTTGCTTGATCAGCATTTTCGTAGATATAACTTTATTTTTTAAAAAAAGTAAGTACTGTAAAGTAGTTTCTTATCTCCTACCAGTTTCAATTTTTATGTAAATTCAATGGAAGTCTTATAATGTCATTCCAGCTTTTTCATTTTCTCATCACAAAATTTTCCCTGCTAGAATTCAGTGTACATAGAAAGAATTGTTTCTTTGCTAAATCAGAAGACTTAAGGAATGAACAGAACAATGACAGGTTTCATAATTTGCAGAAAGCATAAGTAATGCAACATTTGCTTCTGGGATAAAACCACTGTATAATCAAAAAAGAAACATATAAATGTCTCTTATTGTCTTCCTGATATGGCCAAATAAAATTAATTCTCTCTTTGGAAGAAGAATCTTCACATACTTGTCCCACACAAAAAGTATAGTATAAAGCCCAATAAGCTTTTTTCCCCATATGTAATTATCAGTCAGCATTCATATATCAAAAATAAAACTCCAAACTCGTAATTGAGAAGAAAATCACCTACCCCAACAATCATTTCAGAGAAAGCATTTACCTCTCTTTAAAGAAAAAAAAAATACTTTAATGGAGTAAAACATGCAAAATAAACCTAGGACTCTGTCCTGGACCCAAAATACACTATTTCTGCTTTTTATGAACACAAATAATATTATACCTCTGTGGGATGGGTGAGGCTTCTCCTGTTTACAGACAAAACTGAGTTCTACCATTACAGATTTAAATTACTGGTTATAACAAATCTGACACCCAAATGGGGCTCCATAAGTACAATCATATGTGTACATCTATCTGCACAGACCCCTATAATAACGTGTACACCTATAAATAGGTAGATCACATGTATTAGAGGAGACACATCACATACAAGAACTAAGAAAAGAATTTGAATTTTACAGCCACTGTATTGGAAAAAAATTCTCCTTGGGGCTTAGACTACATCTTGCTCTATATACATTTTGTGTGGAAAAACTAACCACAAATACACTATAAATGAGGAAATTCCTATTAATATTTGGTCAATAGCACTCTGAATCCAGACTCTAATACAGTCATCTGTAGGCTGTTCCATCTCCTCTAAATGTACTCTTCATTTGAACAAAATGGAAGAACTTGTTTCTAGACTGAGGTGACACTGCATGGCAGGACTTGGCAATTGCAAGGGGACTGTTCCTGCCCAAAGAGCTACAGTCTGAACCAGCAGAGAAAAGGATAAGACAAAATAAAACAGAGTTAAAATAACTGGCCAAAAAAATCACCTTAAAGTTCAGCAATCAAACTCTTTTTGCAATTTTTTATTTCTGTGGTTTTTTTACTGCCTATTGCCCCACCTTGCATTTTCCCAGGAGTTAAACACCCAGGTATTTTTTGCTGTTTATGTAGATATACCCACACTGTAATATTCTAGGATAACAGAGTTGGAAATACAGTAACTTTTCCCACTGCCACTCCATGTAAAACCATACTATGGTTTGTTTGTTCCAGAAGAGTTTGTGCATGTCACCAGGGAAAGCCTGAGTTTGGGCTTTAGGAGTAGAAAATGCCTGCGTGCAGCCAGCCCAGCACGAGGGGTAAGTAGAAATAACAGTAACCGTGAATGAGGACACAGTGTAAGTCCCTGGGCATGGAAACCACATTGAGCAACCTTGTTACTCCATGGAAGCAAAGGGAGGACTTGGGACACAAATCCAGGACACAGCAAGGAGGTTTCAGATACACTGTTCCCAGATTTTTGTCTCATTTCAAGCTGCTAAAATGAATTAACATTTGGTAACGCCCGAGCAGCTCTTTGATATACAACAGAAGTAAAACATGTCTCTCTAATTCACTTTTGATTGATGTTGCTGAGCCTATGGGAATAGGAACTGTACAGCTGTGGTTGCAGACAGCTTTATTACTTTATTTATCCCTGTTCATTATGTTGAAGTGACAGAGAGAAAACAGGAAAGAGCTGTTTGGGATTCCTTTAAGTGTTTCCTTTCCTAAACCCCACGTCCCTCCCTGCAAAGGACTCCTCAGAGGGGTCTGTCCTGATCTCATATCCATACAGTAATAAACCTGTTTAAGAGCATGACAATAAAATAAAGGAGCATGTCAAAGCTCCATTGGGAAAAAGCCTCACTCTTCTCCTGGCTGCTTCACCAAATACAGAACAATGTGGAGTTTGAGATTTAATCCCATCACTTCCTTGGGGCTTTCGTTTGTTTGCTTTAAAAATACCAGAACTCCAGAAGAATGGCCTTTTTTACATCTCATACTCTATCCCCAAGCCCCTGGGCCCATCTTATTTGAAGGAAGTTCATTCTACCCTGAATCTTTGAAAGAACCATTTGCTGCTTCCAGGATTCTCTATGTAAAATAATAAAAGGCCACAAAAAGCTGAAAGCAAGAGCTTTTGTCACGACTGACCTCATGCATTTTATAGACTTCATTAGTGCCCACAGTTGAATTGGTCAGTATTTCCCAGTCACCAGTTCCTACCACATGAGCTTTATGAGCTGGATTGAAATACATGGTCTGATTTGACTTTAGGGATTTTTGTTGTTGCTGCTTTTGAGTGCAAGAACATCATGAGAAAAAATGAGCTGATTCAGTAACTAATTATGGGCTCTTCAAAGGCTCAATAACAAATAAGAAAGACTAGAAACATCATTGGAAGTGATGTGTAACTGCTGATGTCAACTTGTAACTCAGGAGTGTCACCTCACCTATCCACATTTTCTAACATTTGGATATGATGAGCACACAAAAAAGCATGGAAGAGCACAGGCAGCAGAGACACAGAAGATTTTTTTGAACAGTGATACCATTCATAGACACGAGTGAAGTAATTTCATCTAAATTTAGGTGGCTCTGATTATCAAATTAAATGTTACACGCTATTATAAAGCCTTCCTAAATAGTAATCTAACAAATTAATATTTGTACATCTAAGATCCAAAAATCCTACCATTTCAGAATTTTCTTTACTCTCTGCTCTTTTGTGTAAATTGCAAGAACTAGGAAACATTTAGAGCATTAAGCATTCATTTTGTATCCCTTAAACGTAGAATTGGTTCCTCAGCCATGCTGTGTCTGTAACAGTCCATGAAACATAAAAAGGTGGGTTTTCTTGTGCTTCACTGGGAAAGAAAAGGTCAGACAAAGAGGAAGAAAGGTGTTTTACACTTCTTTCTTGCAGAGTAGACAAGCACACAAACAGAGCACAATCTCATTATTATTTCTCATAGGTTAAAGCATAGGAAGATGCAGATTGTCAGCAGCTGAGCTTTTTCTGAACAGCTGGTATCTCTACAAATGCCTTACTTGGTGTGGTGTGGACATGAGAATCTCTGTGCCCTGGACATTAATACCAGATGAATTTATTATGACCATGTTATGTCAGTGAAAACAGTGCATTCAAATGAATTAGTGTTGCCATGGATAACTCAAAATGTCCAGTCAACCCCAACGCTGTTCATTTTAGATGGGAGGGACCAACACTTCTGCGCTCCAGAATGCTGGTTTTAATTCAAGTTAAATTGTATACTCAGACTTTCTTGTTATAATGATTTCTTCGTTTTAAACTACTTTGACCTCCATAAAGTCTGTGCACATCTCAGGAAGCTAACTAGCTGGAGGCAGCAGCAAGATCATTGTTTGGAAATGTAAAAAGGGAAGCAATTTAAAGAAAATATTTTGCCTAATCTCCCATATTCTATTGAAAAGATCCAGTAAGTTACCAATAAGCCTGAGATTAGTTTCAAGTGAAGTGTCCCACATCACTGTTGCCAGTGGAATTGCTTGGTTACTTTTCTTTATCACACAAGGAAAATTCAAATCCCCCCCGACTTTCCTCACAGTTATCCTGAGCCATAGAAAAATAATTTACCCATCACATAGCTCATTACACTTTTGGAGATAACTTAAAAATCTCTTTTTAAAATTCTACATAATGTTGAAAGCATCACATTAAAACACTACTGGAGAATTCTATTCCAAACACCAATTTGCTTTGATGTTAGGAACAGTTAAGCTAAATCATGAGCTTTCCAGTGTGTTCCCAGATCTCTTGTCCTCACTATGTTTGGCAGACTTTGAAGTCTGGGTGTGTGATGATTTGGAAGGTAAAGCTCTGCTTAGTGGTAGGATTTACAGCAGAATCCACTTTGGGGTAAATCAAACTACACAGTGCTTCATTTCTAAACCAGCCATGCAAAGTAATGAGACATCACAATCCGTTCCACACCCTGAGACAGGCAAAGAGTGAACAGAGAATCACAGGATCATTAAGGCTGGAAAAGACCTCCAAGGTCACTGAGCCCAGCTGTTAACCCAGCACCACCAGGTTCACCACTAAACCAAATGCCACATCCACACATCTTCTGGACATTTCCAAGGGCAGTGATTCAGCCACTTCCCTGGGCAGCCTGCTCCATTCTACAAACAAGCAGAGAGAGCTGCTATGTGATATGTTCAAAGTATCAGGCACAAGCATGATCCAAGATAAAGAAATCTTTAAATATTTATATTTCTATTTCTTCCTGATGCTCCTTTATAGTTTAGAAATATAGTATCACTGAAAATATATTCAAAACACTTCATTGAGCATGTGTGTCTGTGTTTTCTGCTGGATTTAATTTAACATCACAACAGGCTAAGTATTACAGTAAAGGAATAAAGCATGTTTTTCCAGAATTATTTATGTAGGCTGTACCAGCCCAGCACTAGGAAATTCACACTCAGTGTAATGGTACAATTAATGATCCCCCTAAAAGCCCCTACAAGTGCAGCTGGACTAACCTGCAGCTATAGAAATTTCTGATATCTGCAACAACCAGCTGAAATCAGTCTTTACTATTCAACATCTGCATCTTTCAGTAGCTGGAATGGTAGGTGGTACCAGAAACCAGGCTCTGGAGAACAAAAAAGGTGGCCTAGCTCTTTCTTTGATGCTGGTCCCAAATTAAAAGCAACTACCTGACAGAAATAGTCTCCAAAAATACATCATAAATACTCACTGGCTTTAATTTGCATCAGGCTGCCATTTACATACTTCATACACTGCTTGAACAGCTTTCTTTGGTCTTCAGGGAACACAAACCCAAGAGGTACAAACAACACAGCCCACAACAGAGCCATTCATTTGCAACATTCCTGAAACACATCAGAGAAATGAGAAAAACATAAGTCCAGATTTTGCCTTGGAGTGTGTGCACAAACTTCCTATAAAGCCATTAAAAGTTAGATGCAAGCAAGCAGAAACAACTAGGAGAAAATATAATTAAGAATTCATATTCCATTTTATATCACTGAAACTTCATCTTAATTGGCAGAATCCCAGAACTCCTACCCAAGGAACACCAATCACTCTGTCTCTGGTGCAGTGTCCTCTCATCCAGAGTCACTGCACAACAGGATAGAGAAAATTAAAAAAACCAAACCAACAACACTATTTCAACCTGCCTTTGCACATGTCCACAGGCATTCTGGAGAGTGAAGGAAAAAATCTGGGACTGAGTTCCTTGTATTTAGATATATTGTATTATCAGGAGGGGCCTTCTGTGGCTCTAAAAATGGAGTAGACTGTACCCATTTCATCTCCAGCACCTTATCTGCCAGTTCCTGTGCCAGAAACTTCTGTCTTCCTCCTCTATCCCTGTCTTGTCCCTCAGCGAGGAGCCCTGCAGCCCCAGGGCAGGAACACAAAAATCCAAGGCACAGGAAAGTCAATGCTCTGTACCCTGAAAACTGCACAGTCCTTTCAGGTCAGACAAAGAGGCTGGACAATAGAAATAATGTGAAGAGCTGGTCAGATAAAGAACACAGAGAGCCACTTGGTGGAGAAAGGATTCTAGACACATACACAATTTAGAGAAAACAGGGACAGCACACAAGCCTGTGTGAACCTGAAAGCTGTGAAGGACAAAACTGAACCCAAGTTCATTTGCTAAACAAAGTCCTGATTGGATTTTCTGGTTATTTGCAGAAAAAAAACCGGACACATCTGCATGTGTGTATTTCAACACACTGTCTCACAAATAACTATTTCTTCGGTTCTGTGTTCAAAAAGAAGAATGATAGATGTATTCTGAAAATAAGATGTGGTCCTCACATGAAGAAAAAGGAGGGAAAGGATGAATCACAATCATGAAATAGGATCCTACAGTGAGAGTCAAAGAGCTTTTAGCTGTGTTCTTGAAAAGGAGAGGCATGAAAGCACTGAAACCATTAACAATTACTTCTACGTACCCACTGCAAAGCCAGTATAAATGAAAAGTTAACAGGGAGGCACACATAACTTGATTTAAAATGCAGTTCCAGGAAAGAGACTTTTGTACAAAAAATAGCTTTTTAGAAATACTGAAGATAATAGGAACTGTAGGTGGATTCACAATATTATGTTCAATCACATTTCTGAAAAGCTTAAGATGAATTATGAAAAGTTATCTTAAACACCAAAGACCTTTCAAAGCAAAAAGAAGGAAAAAGTTAATTTTCAGGGAACTTCTCAAAGTAGATTATTACCAATGAATGAGATTGTTAACAACTGAAGAATTTGTCCATGATCTGGATTTTTCCATTTGCTATTACAATTATTAAAAAGTCATTGATAAAGAAGTTAATTTCTTTAGTGTCATTCCCAACTCCTATATTTCAAAATTGCCTCTCTTACAGGACACCTCTTGGCAATAAAATTGAATATTCAACAGTACATGAGGAGGACTGGAGTTCGCCATCTAGATCTTAATAAACAATGGAAATATCCCATAATTTACATTTAACACCCACCAGTCAGCTCCTTCTCGAAAATACATGAAAAGCTTTACTGATTGTATCAATAAAAACAGCCATTCCCAGCTTTCCATCATGCAAAACTGACATCTCTCAGTTTCATGTAGGAATTAAGGTAGCAAGGTCAGGATTGGAAAACACATTTTACTTTTGGAAATAATATGTTCTGTTCTAAAATACCAGACTGATCTAAAATTCAAAAGAACCAATACAGAGTTCTTCCAGATGCACTTAACAGCAGCAAGGAAATTGTATAAAGTTTCTATATTTTTACTGCAATGTTTGATATCAAACATCAACTCATTGAGAAAGAGATCTCAAATTTTTTCATCCCTTGTATATTTTCCTACATTGCTCTTCCTCTCTCATTTTTCTTTCCTTTCTTTGCATCTCCTAGTGGTTTTTAGCACCTACTGTATATTCCCTATACTCTCCACCCATTTCTCATGTTATCTCCTTCACCTTGTTTCAGTTTATCTTTCCCCCAATGCAGATCCACCTCTTGTGTGGTACCCAGTGTGGCCACACTACTGCTGATCCAACAGAAATTCTATTTTGTTCCAAATACATGATGCATATAAGAATATATCTCTTGTGGGAGATAAAGAAAACATGTAGTGCATATTTCTTAATACAGGCAGTCCAAAGTTTTTTTAAAAATCCATACAGCTCCTTTGCAGCAGAAAGGAGAATGCTTTCTACATTTTAAGCAATGTAAGTTTGGGATAATTTAATCCCTTTTAGACTTTAACATCTTAGAATTCTAAAAGTCCAAAGTATATTTGTGCATCTTCTGAAGAGGAGGATTTTACTGCAAAGCATCTGGGTTTGACTATTAGACATATTTAAATCTAGAATTCTGTGAATGAATCTTTTATCTCCAAGATTTTTACTATTTCTTGACATTTCTCCCTTTGACAGCTATACACTTTACCTTTATGAAAAACAGTGCATCAGGAAGAAAAAGCAAATTCAGAAGCTCTTGCTCTCAAGCATTGTTTCACATTTACATTTATTTCTATTTTATATATTCTTAAAAATTAATATTATTAGAAGCTTTAATATTTTGCTTTCCTTCATGATGGGACTGATCATGTCCTTGTCCAAAGCAGGGGGGCTGGAATTAGGTGATCTTTAAAAGTCCTTTCTAACCATCCTATGATTAAGTAAACCAAACAAGGACACTTGATTTAAGACGACATGGCAGGACAGATCTAATATTTTTCAAGTGCAAAACCAATATTTAGTGTAATAGAAAGCTAATAGAAATCCTAAGTAAGATGCAAAGATAAATAAGATGCTAAGGAAATATCTTACTGTTTTACCTGTCTAAGTACATTTCAATACCTGATGAAATCCTATTGCCTGGTGAATTCCTTTTGCAGCTGTTCCCAAGCTGGACAACAGAATAACAGATGAACACACAAAATGCTGAAGTCTCAAAAGCTGTGATTTTCCCATAGGTGTAGCAGAGGTCAAATAAAAACTCTGAGTGTGCATTAATTACTTTGCAATAACACAAATACCAGTCAGAGAAAATGGTGCATTTCAAAAGCAACAAAAAATGCAAAACTAGCAAATATTCATTAGCCACTGGCAATATTTTTAATGTAGCCAACAATGGAAATTTATGGAACATCTATTGCACTTGATTTTACCTTATAGACTACACAATTTCCACCAATTTAGACTGCAGATAAATTCTGAGGATGAGATTTTTCAAAAATGTGATGTGCCATTTTAAGAACCAACCATAAATAACACCTATTTGAATAAAACACTGCAATTACATGAAATTATTCTGCCAGTTTCCCAGTCACTATAATTTTAAATGCAAAGTACAAGTTAGAATTAAAAAAAAATAAAAATAAACAAAAAAGCCTTCACCCAATTCATGCTTCTGTTCATGCTCAAGGAAAAAGAGCTCTGTGAAATCAAGTCAATCACATATAAATCAGAACAAAATTGAAAGCCAATAGTGAAATTTTATATGGCAGTTGAACACATGTATTGCCTTTGTAATAGTGAACTGTTTCAGATACAAGGCATGGAAGTAGGAGAAGGTCAAACTGTCAATAGGTCCAACATGTATGGGCTGACAACAAAACTGTAAATATTTATGTATTCACAAGAAAATGAATTATTTGGAAGAGAGAAGAAGGACCCAGGTCTATGGATATTCAAGCCCACTACAGTGAGAGCAAATCAGAGTAAGAGAACAGAATGCAGCACTTTCAGCCAGTGCTGCACCAGCCACAAATGGTGTTTCCAATTTAGCCAAATCCTAAACCCCAGCTAAGCAAGGCTCCATATAAAACTCAGGGCCAGCATTTTCTTAAGCATGGCTGCATAGTTGCAGTTTGCACCTGGAGAGCTGGAAGGTAAAACAGAACAGCCAGCATCTGCCTTCAAATATCACATACATGTACACCTTGATTAACATAACTCATCATGGTTCTGTCTGCAGCCAAACTAGAACAAGCTGATAGCCAAAGTCTAGCCTTAACTCTAGTCTGGACTAGGAAAAAAATTCCTGTAGAGTCTTAGCAATAGTCAGGCCTGTTAATATTGAATGCTTTATATTATAGTGATTGTCTTCATGGGAAAACAGCTACTGCAGAACCAGACTAAATTAGATAAAAGATTTAAGTTCAAAAAGAGGTTACCTACAAAGTGTTTGCTCTTCCAATTAGCAACCCCCCTCCCACACACACTGATTTCTTAGCAGTTTGCTGTAGGCTGGAATAGGACACGCTTGATTCATTATCATGGGACTTAAAAATAAGGTTTATATTCGATAACCCTTAAAAGAGTATGAGAGAAGGAAACAGAGTCTTAACAGACTGACTAAACAGAATACACATCCTTTATTCTGGCATAAGAAATCACATCTACAATTTATCATGAAAAAATCCATTAAGAATACCCCACAGCTAGAAAAAACTCAAGCTGGTGCTAGGTTTTGATTACAGAGGAATAGAGCAGCTGTTCGTGGAAGGAAATGAGAATACTTTGCTATTCTGCTCTTTTTCATTTTGCCAATAATATAGCTGCATTTTCACCTCCAGATTGGTAAATTTCAAAACCAACAAGCAGGTCAGTAATTACATTTTTGTAATCTTTTTTTTTAATTTAACAGAAAAGTCTACTGAGATTCTGCCCAGTCACCTCAAACTCTGCTTTGTTCTTGTTCCAATGTACTTGATCCATTCAAATGTCACGTTTTCATCTCCAAAGTACACAGAGAACACTTTAAATTGGGTCTTTGAGCAAAATATACCAAGGTGTCTACACTTGCTTCTTTCTTGCCTTTCCCTCCTAAAACCATAGGAATTGCCTTAAGAGGAAAAACAAAATCATGTATCTCAGCTTCCCAAACCAGCCACTTTCCTCAATTTAATTATTTTCATTTTGTTACTTCTCAGTACTGAGAAGTCTGATTTTCCCGAATCCAAGAATAAGAAATGGCTGGAGGGTTGGCAGGGAGCACTCATGAGAAAAGCACTTCCAGGTGTTAATAAAGACTACAGTTGGGATGTTCTTGTTATAAATTCCCACCTCTTTCCAGAGAACTCAGCTCTTCTAGTGAGGGCTGCACTGTTCTCCATATTCACATACCCTCGCAGATTTGCTGTGTGCTGCGTGCCCTGCTTCTCCTGTTGGTTTCACCCCTTGTTTTCACAAATCTCTACCTTTTCCCATCCACCCTGGCTTAGCCAGGATATTTTTGGAGACAGCTATCTTCACTGTTATTCAATTCTTTTCTGTGTGCAGATGTATTTACTGACAGAAAGCTGGGTCCTAGCAAGTGAAATGAAGACTGAGAGGAATTTGTTTTGTCACATTTTGAAACAGAGCACAAACAGCCCTTCTTCTGTGGCCTCTAAACACATGCTGAAATCTCCTAGTTCTTAAAGAATAGGAGCAGCAAAAAGTGCTCCTGGCGTGGTCAGCAGTTTGCTGGGTTACTTTTTTTACCCTTTTCTCCTTTGGTTTTTTCCCTGCAAAATGGAGAGGCAGTTCTGCACTCACAGCTGTCATGGTTATTATAAAAATGAAGTTTAAAATGCTCTGTGCCTTTTAGATTAAAGGTGCTAATGAGATGAGAAGTGCAATCATCATCTCAAGCCCGGCCTGTTGCACTTAAGCTGCTCATCCTTTGCTTTGATTACACAAAGCTTTATCAATGAAGTTTCTCTCTGGCTGTGGCAGCAGTAAGAGAGCAGTGGCACATGCAGAGAAGCACACTGCACATCAAGTGTCTGATTTTTAAAATGCATGTCTAATTTTCACAGGCCAAAGCCTTCCCATGAACTACTATTCAGCTGCCTGAATAATGCATACAAATGAGACAGGACTGCAAGCCCAACGATTTTAAAATCAGGTGTTATATGCAGAACATGTAAAAACTTTCCCATCTTAGATTGTAGAGCTGTCAAAGCACAGCTTTAGTTACTCTCAGTATAACAATATGAGTGTACCCAGCTGAAAGTCTGAAACTCTCTGGAAACTTTTCTAAAATCATCAAATGATCAATGAGAACAGGCTGCTACTCTTGACTTGATTGTTCTCTCTCTGCTTGTCACATTCTTGCCATGACTGAATTCCAGGACACGTTCTCTGGCATGCAGCCCTTTGTGTCTGCATTCAATTTCAACCCACTCACAGCCAGATTATTTTAGATGATTATCATAGAATAGTTTGGGTTGGAAAGAACCTTAAAGGTCATCTAATTCCAATCCCCCTGCCAGGAGCAGGGACACTTTAAACAATTTATCCCAAAACTCCAGCGCTGATCACTTATTGGGGCTGTAATATTCAATTTCTTATTCTGTTAATAATCATTCCTAATCATGAAGGGATGTAGGCTATGCTGTCCCATGGAAAGACTGGGTTCTCTACCTTTGTTTTCCCTTATTACTCATTCCTTCTTTTAACTCTGGAAAACTGTGGTATTCTACAAAATTTTCCTTACCATGGGCACATGGGAGAAACACTTTCTATTACTAGGTCTGACCTGACTTTTTGGGACACTTGCAGTCATTTATGTTATATGTACTTCAACTTATTCACATAAAAATAAAATAATGTAATATGCTTAAATATTTATGCATATCAGAATCTGTTACTGCTCTTGTAATTTCTATCTGTAAATCTCTGAAAAGACAACCTATCAAATCAAAACTGTTTTTTTTAACTAAACTGTATTTTCCTTACTGCTATTTTCTAACATAAAATTTAAGGACAGTTACTGATTCAACATCAGTGTGGCATCTTTTTTTCTCTACAGACATAAAGGACCACCAACTGGGACGTATCCTAAAACAAGATATATAACTAGCCTAAATGGAGCTGGCACATAATTATGATGATTTTATGACCTTCTGTGACTTGGCCTGAAAACCCTCTCTATGATGCTTTTACAAACTGATCTCATGCTTGTCAGTCACAGCCAAACTGTGAGTCTTTAATCAGTGCAGTCCTGCAGTCAGTGAGAGAAATGAACTCACACTCTGTGACAGACTATCAGTAGATTTTCAAATAGAAGATTAATGAAAAAGTGTAAAAATAGAATAAGCAGTTGCCAAAATTGCAGAGGAATAAGGAGATGACCATAAGTGGCCAGACCCAAAACCTTAGTGTAGAAGGCCAAAATATTGGGACCACATGGCTTAACACTAAACAGTGGTGATCTTCCAATCTTCATATGGTCACTAATCTACAGACATTAATATGAACCTATAAAATCTACAGGCATTAATATGAACCTATACAATCTACAGACATTCATCTGCATCATCCACAGAAAAGCCATACACTCCCATAACAACAAAGGTAAAGAGTTCATGTGCAAGAAGAACTTCCATGCTTACAATTCCAGAGCTGCCCTCTAAATGCAGGTAACATACTTTTCACAGTCAATACATAATTGTTTAATATTATCAATGCTAACTGAAAATCAGCACCTCTGGATTGATTTGAGTTAAACAGTGACTGTTTATTGCAACTTTCAGAACACATATTTGGTGGGGCTTGAGTTTTGTTTGGCTTTTTAAAGTATAAAACATACAAAGCTTCTCCCTAACTGTTCTACCATGCAAAGCCTGCATTTCCCACAGGCAGAGTATGCCTTAGCATTCATTAGATGGACAATACTGAACTTACTTAAAAATAGGCAAGCAGTGTCATAGCTCATTTGCTCTGATGCAATTGTGAGAAGATAGAGCCTGTATG
>NW_005054408.1:2641734-2663241 GCF_000277835.1 Geospiza fortis | reverse complement strand
ACAAAGTTTTTTATAAAACTAAGCACAATGGTTTGGCAAGTGGGGGTTTTCATGCTGTAGGCAAATGGTAACCTACACCCCTTTTGTTTCTTGCACTGAAGCCTTGGCTGAAATTCAAACGTGGCACTTGGTGAGTTTTAGGAGTTTTCATGGAGACAGTCATGCAATACATGCTTGCTTTTGACTAGCAAAAAACATCCTACATGAGATGGTATAAACTTAAACCAGCCCCAGCAGTGCTGAGAATTGTGCTGAGTTCTTTCAAGTGCCTCAACAAATCCATAGGGAAGCAATACTTACATAGACCCAGAAAACAGCAGAGTAACAAGGAAAACATTTGAATTTGACAGGGTTTTGAGTCACATCTGTAATAACATGTATAGCATTTTCCCCTCCTGTTTTTCATACCACTCTTCATTGTTTTCATTATCATACTATGTTGAGCAGAACTGACACCATCATGCACCAAAATCATACACCTGAAGGGTCCTTGGCCCAAAAAGTTTCATGTGTACAGTAACAGACTGCACACAAGTGAAACTTCCCAGTATGAAACACTGCAGCAAAGCAGGTTTGATGAGAAACTTTCCTTGACTGCCACCAGAGCAGGTTCCCTTGAAGTATCTCAACTTCTTTGAACCTTTAATAGAACCATGACAGATTCTGTCAGAGCTCCAACAACTTTGTCCTGGAACTGGATTATTTGGGAAGATGCAGAGTCCACCTTCTGTGGGTAGACACAGACAGAAGACCTTGGCCACTGATCACCACCAAGATCACTAGAGCTGCTGAGCTAGAAATACTAATACTAATACTAATATTAATACTAATACTAATAATAATAATAATAATACAAACAGCATGTTTTCCAAGGTTACAAGTATTCTTTTCTGTACTGTGAACAGAATCACTTCCTAAAACACCTCAGGAAATCTCTCTCTAAAGCAGTATCTAGGATTTTTTTTGTTAGCTTGTAAGGTAATTAAGTGTGTGGAAAACCCTGATTTAAATCATATCCAATTACACCTGGGTCTTTTCTGTATATTAGACAGTAACTGTGATATATGTGTGACACTTGCACATGATAGGAATGCTGGTCTGCAATTTCTGCTGTTCTAGAAACATCAAAAAGCATTTTGTTACCTAGAAACACACTAACCAACCTGTAATTTGCTGCATTACTTTTCTGAATGCTTGTCTCTTTTTTTCATGTTCAAATCATGGGGCAATCACATCTCTAAACAATCTATGGAAATACTCACATATAATGGATGATTATATATGTAAGTATGTATAAAATAAGCAAATATAAGATCCAGGTAAACTAATAATACCTTTTTCACTGTGTCATTGTGCAGAAATATTTCACAATAAATTAACATCAAACTCCTTAGTGCAGCTGGCTTCCAGTCCCATGAAATACCTTTGCACTGCCTCAGACATTTGTTTTTTTAACTGATCAATGTATGGGTTAGCTCCTTGATTCTGAAATGAGCATAAAGTGTTTGTTCAGAGGGGAAAAACAGTCAGTGGGGAATGTTCAGAGAGGAAGTATTACAAGAGCTTAGTAAAGAGATATAAAAGTATACAGCTTGAGGTAAGACTTCAGACAGCCACAGCAATAATAATGCTCTAAAAGGAAGCAAAACAAGATTTAGAGATACTGTGAATATAGATTTTAGAGCAAAGAAAATAGAGACAAAAATAGAAGGAAGCCTTATGAAATGCAGAAATGCTGGAACCTCAGAGGTCACACATTATAAGAGAGCCATGGGAACTGTGTGAATGGCAGGAGGAAATGAGAGTGAGCAGTGATGACAGCTGTGAGTCAGTAATGCCTTTAGCCACAAGGGTAATGCAGGGAAGGCATTTTTAATCAATACTCCAAGATCTTGGAAGCAGCAATCTGATCCTAGGCCAGCAAAAGGGAAACATTAACAAGGTTCTAAAATAAGCAGAAGGTGTGTTATTCAGTCAAAAACCTAAAATGCACACTTTCTGAACCACAGCTTCTCCTTACTCCCCTGTAATGCCCAAGAATTTTCCTGCCTTAAAAGAATTTATGGATGAAACCTTGATAGCTCATACAAAGCACTGGGAAAATTGTGTTGATTAATAGTCAGGAATAACTGAAGAGTATATGCTTTTATTCCACTCTTTACACATGTATGTGTAAAGACATATCCCTAGCAAGTGTCTGGCTTCTGCAACTCCAAATATCTTCAGTTGTTCTCTGAAAGTCAGTAAATTCATGTTGGGACATTGAAACCACCAAGACTGCAGTCTTCATAATTCTCTTAACAAAATATTGCTGGTGGATTATTTCTCAGCCCTGTCTTGTTAAGCAAGAATGGAGAGTAGTTTCTCAAATCCACACTTATGTGTTCATTGTCTTCTCTTGTTCTTTCAAAGCTTGTTTTGTACCTAATCTGCATTTAGATATCCCTGTACAAATATGGCTTTTGGAAATCACAGAAATCTGAGACAGCACCAAGATCTTCCTTTGCCTAAATGATCCAGTAAGTGGGGGCAAAAACCCCCACACCCAAAGGATTTACCAAAAGACAAATAGATAAAGCAAAATTTTGAAGTGATAGCATGTTTTAATAACTGTGTTTTGCTTCAATTTTTTCACTATTGGTAGAGAGAAGTTATCAAATAAATCACAATTATCTCAGGAGTGAAGAAAAAATCCAACATCCTTCCCTGGACATTCCAAATCAGTACAAACCTGTTTTCTTAGAATCTTTCAGGTCAGAGGGGACTTTAGAAGGGGATCTAAGTCCAACATTTTTCTTGAAGCAGGAGAAGCACTGAATTCTCACTAGGTTGCTTAGATCTGTGTGTAAACAGGTCAGAAAAATTCCCAAGACAGAGATTCCACAACATTTCAGGGCAATGTGTTCCTACCTCCCCCCAGTCTCCAACCTTCCCAATATCTACAGCTTGGCAAATCTAACAGAGAAAAGCTTTGCAATGACATCTGCCAGCTCTCTCAGCTCTTTCAAACATATCCCTTTTGGTTCTAGAGACACATGTAGCTCAAGCTCAACAAATCCCCACTGAGTCCCTGAAAGGTAACTACATTTGTCAGGAAAAAGTAGTCCTGGGTGATACAGTGATCTGATGGAGCAAAGAATCAAATTAAAAATTAATTTTCTCTCACTAAAAGATAAAAAACCTTTTGGGCAGAGGGAGAAACCTCTTAGCCCCTTTGTAGCTAACAAAACAGCATCCCATCAACAGGTTGTCGAAACAAAGGACATGAGCTATTTCAGCAAGGCAGAAACTTATACATCTATCTGTAAGTTCAAGACTACATGCATTTGTAAAGCATTTTTAGGCTGATATTTCTAACACCAGATGCTGATTTTGAAGATCGAGTTTGTTCTTAATAAATAGTATTATTTGGAGATAGTGCTAAAACCCCATATTTGCAGATGAAACATCTACTTTAACTGTAGCTGAAACAACAGTAAAGAAAGGATAGCCCTAAGAATTGTACTAGTTCAGTATTTAATAAAACATAAAATAACAGAAAGTAGATACTGAGAAGGTCTAATAGTGATGATGATGACCTACATAAGTTATGGCAGTTTTATATCAACATAATTGCAGACAAATGCAACTATCAAATGAGAGTCAATTGATTTCAGTATCCCTTCAAATGTTATCAGTCTAATAAAGCTGGAGCCATTCTCAGTATCTGAAGTGTTTAAAATATCCCATATATTCTGACATTTCTTTTGGGCAGCAGGATCTTCTATTTTGTCTACTGAAAGAATAAAACCAGTATCCATATCCACTTCTGTGGATTCATTCATTTCAGAGAGCAACTGGCCATGAAAAGCTTCATTTATCATTTTTACCAAACAAAGATAGGATTAAACAGAGAAAGTTTAGGGTTTGCACCTCTGATTTGACTATTACAAGATGTACTTATATACATATAAAAATTTTACGTATTTCTCTAAATGACCACATTATTTTGCCTGCCTGGTCTGTCTTGTTATTGTAACCTCTCCAAAATACTGCAAAATGAAGGCTTTCACAAAAGCCATGCTAAAGGTACAGCTGATAGCAGACTCCAGGGTGGAGGGGTGAAGAAAACTCCCCAGAGCACATCTTACACTGAATCACTTTTCTTTAGTAACACCACCTAGTAAGGAAACTCTTAGGGGTGTAAGCAAGAGATGGAATGCACAGGCCTAAATTTTGATGACAAGGCTTAGACTTGTCCTCATACAGTTTTAGTATAGAGTTTCACTTTAGGTAGAACCCAAGACAGAGGTTATTGATCTTTTTATTAGCATGTATCACTAAAGCCCACTACACAGGCTGAGGTACCTCCATGTGTTAAATTTTTAATGCAGTTAGTTTTACTATAAACTGTATCTGGTAGGAGGCAACCTCTCTTTGTGGCAGTCATGGCCTATTTTGTTTTGTTGATCTAAAAATAGTTGAAACTATTTATTATCATTTTCAGACAATAAATTGCATCCACATATTACGTGTACAAATTCACTTTTCTGAAGGCAGTGTGAAGTCAATGTCAACAGCAAGAGATCCTGACTGAATTCCTGCAGCAGCCAATACTTCATATCTGCTACAATAGAAAAATAACCCATCCAGAACCACAAGCTGCTATTTGTCTTACAGCTATAACTTAAAATAGTGTCTTTAAATTGAAGCTGACGCACAAGCAAAAAACCCGCAGAGAAACAAAGCCCCAAAACATGAACACTGGGAGTGACAGCATCAACAGCACCACCCAGACCCGATGGAACAAAGATGTCTGGAGATCTGCTGGCAAAGTGAAAAGCACTATGAAAATACTACCAAACCACATACCTCAGAGAGGTAATATATCTTTGACTTTTGCTCTTAACTGCTTCCTCAGAAAAAAAAATCATCCAAAAAATGTAAATACCATGCAGGACAAATGTTAGATTTTATTTTTTTCATGTTATAACTGCCTCCAAGACCAGTTATTGATGAGTGACCCACAGTATCAAATGCTGTAAAAGCACATAGCAAGATTACCTCCTTTATAAATTTGCTTACTAGTCCACATGGAAAGCAGAGATAAAAAAAGGGAAAGGAAAAAGAAAAGACTGTACCATAAGCTACAGGGGTAAAGGTCTCCTACTGCCATGTTAGTGCTGCAGGTCGCTGCTCACTTACTATGCTGATGTGCTTCGTATTTTCTCTGGAGCTCTTACAGAGGATGCTGGAATGGAAAGAGAACACAAGACAAGATTTGATGGACAAAAAAGCTTGACCATGAACAGAGAATTAAACCATCTCCTAAGCTGCCACTTGAGATTCTGTTGTGATTTTTCCCACTCTTCCCTTTCCAATGTGCTCTGAGGTGATTGCACAGCCTGCAGCACTTCCACAGGGAGGACTGAGACCTCCTGCCCAGCCTCTGAGCACAGTGACAACTCCTCACACAGAGACAGGGCCAGGCTGCAAAGTCAGCAACCAACTCCAGTGGGGAGTTTGTGTAAAAGAATAAAAGACTGTGCAAATAAGGCAAAACTGAGGGATACAAAAATCGTACCTGCCACCTATTAGGCTTAGAAAATCTTCCTCTTTTGGTATCCAAAAATAACATTTAAAGCAGCTAACTTTTTATTTAATGGCTATTCACTTTTTTTTCTCTTTCTCCTCACATTTTTTCCCTTACAGCAAGCCCACCACCTTAGTATGTGTAAGTGTCCTCAGGAGGCATTTTCAGTGGGAAAGGCCAAGCAATTACACATGAAAGGTGCATTACAAGTACAAACAAGGAAAAACAGAGCTCTCAAGTGATGAAGCTAAATCAAATAAATTCCTGGGGTTTACGACACTCACCTACACGCACATTAACTCATCTTTAATGTCACTTTGGCTTTTTCAGGAGATTCCTAGAGGCTGACCTACAAGACACAACATGGGAAAAATTAAGCTGTCTTGGACCTTTAAGAAATCAAACATCAGTAACTGAAATAAAGAATGAATTTCTAGATAGCAAGCACTACAGTAAAACTACAATAAAACAATTCAGAATGTAAGAAGCCTTACAGATGGCATGAAGATAATTTTGACATGTAATCCAACATAGCATAAAACTAAATTAGATCTGTGGGACTTGGAAATTATAGTTCCATATGGCTGCTGTTATACTGAACCACAAGAGATTACTACCAAGTTTGTCAGGCTACTTAAAATAAAAATTTATTTTCTAAACAAGTAGGTTATAATAATTCTTCAGAAAGGACCCTAGTAAAGAAGTTGAAATTGAAAGTTTAACATTTGCTGTGTTACTAAGAATATATGACTGACACTTTTATAAGTCAACATCATTAAAAGATTACGTAGAAACTGATAAAAACACTTGGAATCACATAAAATGGATGTTGTGCATCAGCATTGCATAAACAGGGACAAAGGAGCAAAAGATGCTAAAATTAGCACGCAGAGGCACTCACGTGTTCTGTGTACCAACAGACTGTGGGCACCTGCTCCCTCACAAATGCATTCCATGCCTAAGCACGTGATGATTTTTCCACAACGGCAATTACTATCAGATCCATTTGGTAATAAAAACATTTGACATTGCTTTTCCTTGATCAGTAAATAGGTCTTAAAAATCACAAAAGCAACAAAAGAGGAGATGATTTCAGGGTGCCTGTGTTGCCCAAGCCTTAAGGGAGAGAAGAGACCCAAGCAGACACTTCTGACAGCACTGACACTGAGAAAAGATCACAGGCAACTGCTTTTCTCTAGAAGATGCAAGTAGATGACAGGGCTATAAAGTCTGCTGTGAGAACAGCAGATGGAAAACTGTTACATTTTTTAAAGTGCATTCTAGAGTATGTGTTAAATGGAAGCAGCAGGTCACCAACAAGATGTGCAAACAAAACCCAGCCAAGTGATTCGGTCTGACCTAGAAAGTGAAAATTCACAGTAAATTTGTCACATTTGAGTGCCATGTGCTGAATCAGCAGTAGGATTTCCTACTTCCTATCTTTCCTTTCTTTCCTCCTCTAAACAGACCACATTCTAGCTGGTTTTGCTAACTAAATGACCACATATTTTCACCAACAATTTTTTTTCATTTGATCCATCCAGCCATCTCTAGCAATTTATCAACAGTAACTTTGGTTTTTCTTCTTTTTAAACTTTCTTTTTTTACAAGATTGAAGCATGTTAAAAAATGCTTTATATGCCCAGTCTCACCCAAGTATTTTAAAAATGCAGCTACACAAACTCTGTAAAGGAGGTGCTACAAGTTAATTGTCTTGGCTTTCCATGTTGCCAAACAAAAGTGGCATTACATAACACCTTTTCTCTCAACAGTTACACTGTCATCTTGCTTTTTTAACTAAAAGCTGAAGTAACAGGAATAGTATGATGTGATCTAAAATACACAGTAGCTATAAAATGCCATCTTGATTATTTACTACAGCATTTTCAGACATTTGGGTGTATTTACACAAAGAGTAACTAAAAATCCACCTGTATCAAGCCAACAGCTTGAAAAACACATGGAAGACATGAGTAAGCAATTGTAGAATGCAACTCCTCAGCATTGAGGAACACATCCTCCAGTCAGACAGCCTGAATATGCATTCAGAGGAGCAGCCATAATTATGTCAAAAAAACAAGGGAGAGTCCTATAAATTATTCACCACCAGCTATTTCCCCAGCCCGCCCTCGTGTTTCACACCTCTTTCCTTTCAGCAGAGGGAGCTGAAATGCAGCTCTGAGACCATCTGTACAGCCAAAGACACGTTTGAAGATGCTTTCAGGTCTAATATGCAGTAAAGGAGGAAAATACTCTCACAGCACTATTTTGGCTCTTCATATGGCTTGCCAATCTCCCCAGACTCCTGCAGCATTCATGGAAAATGAGGATCATCTAGAGAGGAAGCCTGAATCAGGGTCTTAATCACCATTCACATCCTCTCTGTCTTCTATGCTGGCTGTAAACCTAGTCTGTGAAACCCACCAGGCTAACTTAAAGCCAAACAGCTGGACAGCAGAACAACTTCCCAAAACATCCACCCAAGATACATAACGAGCAACCACCACTTCAAGTGACAGAATTTAATTATGGACAGGGAAAGATGGTGCATGAAGATCTGCTCAGATGCTCTGCAAAGCACTGCAGGGATACTGAAGAACCCAACAACCGAAGACACACAAATGTGACAATGACATTGCTTTAATATTACAAATCTAGAGACATCCTGAACACCTTGTATTTGGTGTCCCAATATGCTGGGAAATTAAAAGCAGCATAACACTGCAATAATTAAGTAATGCTTTATAGTTTATGTATAGCTATAGAAATGCAACTGTACTAACTGAAATAGTATGATTTCAGTCGTTATAATTAATGAATTCATCTACCAATCTACAGCATATTTCATGGATGAAAAGAGCCCACTGTCATGGTAACTGACTTTTGAAAAAAAAGACCCAAGGAACCAAACCAAAGCAAAACCAATCTGAAATATACCACACATACCACAAAGTAAAATCTTGCTAAGATAGTGTTAAATTGCTTGGACATCTTTTATACATGAGAAAAAGAGGGGAAAAACAAGTGAGGAAGTTCAATTAACCAGAATGTACTCTTCTTGCTACTCAGAGCAGCAAAACACAAAATTCATAGACTGAATAAATACTTCAGAAGTTTCTGATAAGAAATGTAACTCATGGTAACATGAAATACAAATCTAAGTTCTAAGCTGTACTTTAAATCCTCAAGTTCTTCTCTTAAACACACGCGGCAAGAATGGAGGTGGTTGAGAAGTGATTGGTTCATTTATTTTTCCTGTAAGATGTTCTTTACATTCAAAAGTCTTGCTGCAGGGCAAGGAACCAAACTGACATGGGATGACACCAATTGCCCATGTGACAGAGCAGACACACACCAAATTTCAGAGATCATTATGTGCTGGATGCTGATTACTTGCCTGCTGAGCCTGATGTCACTTAACTGTTGCATTATGCAGTCTGATCAGGAAAAGTGTTGGAAATTTGTTGAATTACTTTTTATTGAGAAACTGTCAAGACTGCTGTTCAGAACTATAAATTCTGCTTGCTTCTCAACTATTATTTCTGTTCCCAACTCAAGAACGATGACTAACACATAAGGGTCATAAAATGCAATAGGCAAGAATCAGATTTATTTCCTTTTTGTAATTATTTTTAAAAAGCCAAGCCCTGGATGCCAGAGACAATTCTCCCTGGATTAATCTTATTTTTTTTTAATTTCAAAGCAAATGTTCAATTTAATGTCTCAGACTAGACAATATCTCCCCTGTTCCTCTCCAGGCTCCTTGTCACATAGACAGCAGCTTATTTTCTTTGGTACAAACTCAACTTTGAATGCTCAACTTGATATGCTTCAGTCACTCTGCTTGCTCTGTTAAATCCTGTGGGTACAGTAGGGTAAAGAGGTGTAGGACCATACTTGGATGACAGTTCTAATGTTCTCTCACCAGCAGTCCTTTGGTGCGGTGCTCAGTGCCTTTCCTGAATAGAATGACATTAAAAGTACAATAAAAGTTGCCCTGAGACAGGCTCTAGAGCAGTCATTGAAATACTACATTTAATAGCTCTAGCAATTGGATACAAACATATCCTTAATGTCTCAACAGTATCAGTGATGATAAACCAATAAGAGAAACTGGCATGAACACAGGAATATCTAAAAAAACCCATGAAACTAGTTCATCAGCAAGAAATCCAGCCCATACTTAACTAGCTTATTGGAAATCTCTAATTCCATAATGAAAGTTGGAAAAATAGTCTGTTACATGGAGAGGAGCTTAAAGAAAAGATTATATTAATCTGTCCCATTAGTAGCTGAATGACTTCAAATGCTCATTATGACTTGATAGACAGAGTGTCAACAATAACCTGTAGATTTTTTTTTGTTTCATTTTTGGTTCTGTCTGTTCCATTTATGTGGAACCTTAACTGCTACTGAGCTATTTAAAGGAATTCTAGTGGAGTTAAATTCCCTGACACAATTCACTTAGAAATATACTGATAGCAAGCATCTATTCTATTCAAGAAATGAAGCTGTGTTTCACTGAGTCTTGTATCAGGAGTGGTGGGGCCAGCAGGACCAGGGCAGTGATTGTCCCCCTGTGCTGGGTACTGGTGAGGCCACAGCTCACACACTGGGTTCATTTTTGCCTCTCTCTGCAAAAGGCACTGGGCGCTGGAGCATGTCCAGAGAAGGGCAACAAAGCTGGGGAAGGGGCTGGAGCAGAAGTCTGCTGTGCAGCTGGGAGAGCTGGGGGAGGTTAGCTGGAGAAAAGGCTCAGGAGCACCTTATTGCTCTCTAAAACTTCCTGGCAGGAGTTTTTAGTGATGTGGGAGTTGGTCTCTTCTCCCAGGTAACAAGACAAGAAGAAATGGCCTCAAGTTGCATCAGAGGAGGTTTAGATTGGATATTAGGGGAAAATTATTCACTGAAAGAGTTGTCAAGCATTGGTCCAGGCTGCCCAGGGAAGTGGTGGAACCACCATCCCCAGAGGTACTTAGCAGACACAGATGGGGCACTCAGAGCCATAGTTTACCTGTGGCCTTGGCACTGCTGGGTTAAATGATTCTGTGGTTCTGTATCCCCTCTACACCATCATGAGGCTGCAGTGATCGTTCAGACAGTGACAGAATACTGAAACATCAGAGAGCAATGATAATAGAAGTGACAAAGTAGTTTCTCTGCCTAAAAGGAAGTAATCAGTTTTGAAGCTCTTCCAAATTTGTCTTTATAAATTTATAGAGAATGGATGTTATTATATACAAGTGTTTCAAAAATTACCTAATATGGAGAGAACATATTACTCTTCAGTGAGATAAGTGTGAAATGATAAACTGCTCCAGTGCCAACACAACATAAATATGCAGTATCCATCAATCCATAAATCTGAAAAGAGCTAATGTAAAAGCTGTGGATAAGAACTTTAGGAATAGTCAGTTTATGTCTCCAGTGATTAATATTGCCATGTATTACATGAACATAAACATGTCTGTCTCCACGGAAACAGAATGCAATGCAAGTTGCAACTCTGCTTGTAGAATACCAACTGGTAAATTTTCACTGAAATTAACAGGAATACTTACATGAAAGACTCAAAAGAATGTTGGCAAAGGAATTTTTTCTGTAACTCTGTTCAAATGAATCTTTGGGAAGGGATGACCAAAACTGATGCTACCAACAATATCAAGTTTCTTTACCTCCTCTTCAGCAACCAAATCAGTTAACTTTCAATAGCTCATCATGAATATTAATACTCAGTTATGAAACATTGTTATCAACCTATTAGCTATAGAAAGAAAAATATTTAATTTGTTCTGAAAATTATTTGTATTAATTTTTCCCCCCTCTTTCTTTCCTCCTCTCTGGCTCCCCTCATTGCTTGAAGATCCTCCACTGTAACTAAAAACAATGTATAGAGGGGGAGAGAAATAAGTAAACCTTTCCTAGTTTTTTCATCTTCTGATCCTGAATCACACTGTTTGTCCCTAGTAGCTACAGGCTTTAAGCAGGCTAAGCATGCCTGTTCAAATCACAGCTCAGGAGGGTGGGTGACAGGTACTGAGAACAAAGGCAGTGGATGTTGTACATCTCCACTTTATCAAGGGCTGACAGACTCCTTATCCCCAATTAGTGACTTGCCAGCTGGGTGAGTGGACAGCAACGTGCACTGAAAATTGTATGGTCTGAGTGCCAGGCACAAGGTCCAGCTGGCAGCCAGTCACAAATGGAAACAGATCCCCAGGGACCTGTGGAACATCTTCATTAACAGCCTGGATGACTGTCCAGAAGCCATTCTCTGCAGGTGGGTGGGTCAGCACAAACAAGGGTCAGCACCCTGGGGTGCAGGGCTGCCTTTGTGGGCAACCTGGGGAGCATGGAAAAATGTGGTGACAAGAACAGTAAGGTTCAACAAAATCAAGTGCAATTTTTTTCATAAAACCATGGAATGGTTTGGTTTGAAAGGGACATTAAAGAACCGATTTTGTTGTTGGTTATAGTTCCAACCACCAGCCATGGGCAGGGACAACTTCCTCTAACCCAGGTTGCTCAAAGATCATTCCACACAGCCTTGAACACTTCCAAGGATGGGGCATCCACAACTTCACTGGACAATATGTTCCAGTGTCTCACAATGAAGAATGGCCCATGTGGAATGCAGTCAGTCCATGAACAATACAAGGACTGAGCAGGAAGCAGCTCTGCAGAAGAAACCTGCAGGTCCTGGGGGATGCAGAGGTGAACACGAGTGACAAACACACCCTTGCAGAAGAAAACAAGCCTTCGGCAGTCCTGGCTGAGGGAGCTGGAAGGGCCAGGGAAGGTTCCCCCTCCCCCTGTATTTGGTACTTGTGAGTCTGAATCTGGGGTTCTGTGTCCAGCTCTGGCTTTGCAGGACCAGACACACCAGAGTGTGTTCAGTGGAGGGTCACTGTGATGGTCAGGGACACAAGGACCTGGTAGGAGGATGCAGAGAAGACAGAGACTCTTCTTGGAGGTGCACAACAACAGTAGGACAAAGAGGCGCAAAGTTGGAAGAGTGGAAATTCCATTTTTAATAGTTTTTAAAAAAAATCAGATGTGTCAAATACTAGGACAATCACCCCAAGAGTTTATGGAATTGCCATCCTTGAAGGTGTTCAAAATGAGCTGAAAATTTTTTCTGAGCAGCCTGATCTAACTCAATCTGCTTTGAGCAAGGGGTTAGAACAGATGGGGAACTCTGGAGGTCTCTTCTAACTTAAAATGTTACACATCCAGGCTCCTGTATAAAGATTCTTATCTTGTAGTTGATTCTACACTCACTGGAACCCTTCACAGAATCCCAGCCCCTCAGTATCACTTCTGGCTGCTTTCCTCAAGTACCTTGTGATTTCAGATTGTGCATTTTATCCACTCTTGAGGGAGAACAGTCAATTGGAACACAGACATTAAATTCTCCCAAGGACTCCCAGGCCTCTAACTTCAAACCAGGGTGACTCCCAAATGAAACAAAGACCCCTACAGCCTGAAATGTATCCTACAGACTATAAAATGAAATTGAATTTACCACACCTCTCTAAAGGCTATGGCTTAGTTTTCCTTTCCAGATTCAAAACCTACCAAAATTAATGAAAAATGATAAAGGTCCAGTAATCCTCTGAATAAGTAAGTCATAGCCTGAGTCTAAGGGATGACCTGATGTCAGTGAATGTATAAACCACGATGAAGGAATTTTATAGTAACAAAGAGAGTGTGAATATAGCAGAAAGTAAGGGATTGTTGCCAGAGAAACAGAGATAAGCAAGGATGGTGTTGCCATAGCAACTGGGTGACATCAGAGTTTTCCTATTCAGTGCACTGGGTGATAATGAAGTGGTGAAACAGCAGCTTCTCTCTCTGCCGACTCCCGGGAGGTGGGCAGAACCCCAAGTTTGATTGTTTCACACTTAAGACATGTCTAATTAGGAGGTTTACAGGGTTTTTGACACCACCATGTTAAATCCTGTAATGTCTACTTCCTGTGTGGGAGTCCAAGGAGAGTCACACTCATTCCAAAACAAAAGAATAGCCATTTCTCTGTCCCTCAGGAGCTAAAAGAGAATTCTAAAAGAGAATGAGCAGAGTCAAGGAAAAGATGGAAATATGGTCCATAGCACAGCACTGTGCCTCTCAGGCATCATCAGACCACAGCTGATCAGCCAGCTGCACAATGAAATTTAGTACAGGATAAAATAAATTAGGTTATAACTCCTGCCAAATCAATGCTTATTTTTAAGCTTGTACATTTTCCAAGGATAATGGTGTCTTCCTTGCGCCATAATGGAGAACACTTTAAACACAGTTATTTTAAACTTTTTCTGTAACCTTGGAAAAACCTCTGTGTTGGAGGAATAAGATATCTCAGTATTGTAGAGGGAGAGTAAACGGAAAAGTATTTGTGATAATATAAATAGACATTTAAAACCCCTTCATATAACCCTATTCATAAAATGCAAAAAAACCCAAACAATATTTTTATTTCAAATAATAAACACATCCCCAAGTAGGGACTTATATCAGTTTAGTCTGTTTCAAGGACTGAAAAAGCTGTGGTTTCATAGCTGTTGTGGAGAAATCCACAATATGACTTGACATTTACTCTGCAAGAGGGACTACTGAATCTGCAATAAAACCCCACACTTTCCATCCACCTAAGCCTGGGCTATAACTCCTCTTTATTAAGTATACAACAATAAGCAAGGTCTGGACTTCATACATTGATAAGTTGAGAGCTTCGTTAAATGAAATTGTGCGGGCTGCTTAGGCACCAGCAGCAAAGTAGCTACAGGATCAGACCTCACACTGCAAGCTGCAAAACCTCTCAGGGAGCTGAATAAATACCCAAAGAACTCACAGTGAGTTTCTGGCTGCAATACTCCCAGTGAGACAGACAGATGGACAGATACACAGGACACACACCCACAAGCTGTCTGGCCTGGGCAGAGCTATGTCACAGCAATGCCCACATCACAGACATCCAGGTAAGGGAGTCCTGGCATGAAGAATTTATATTATGAGAGCATGAAAAACAGGAGACAGTCTCATAGAAGTGAATGCAAGTTCTTGGTAAAGCAAGGAACAATATAAATGTTCTTAATAATCTATTATTTAGATTGTGTTAATACCTGGCATTACCTAAACTTCTGAAATGTTTAATATGCTTGATTTCTATAAAGTTGTATAAATGAAGCTCAATTTGCATAATTTCTTGGTATTTGCAACAGCAAAGAGGGAAAAAGGAATAATACAGAAGGAAAAGTATCTGACAAGTTTTGACTTCTGATCTTTGATCTCTCAGTTCTGCCTGGTAAGGAAGTAATTATCTGCAGCCAGAACTGAATTTCATTCTTGATCCAAAGGTGACAGTCCCGGTGGATGTGACATGAATATCTAATGAGAAGTCCATGTGTTTAAACACTGCCTCGTGGCAGAAATACCACCTTGGGTCAAGACCCTCCTTGGATCTGACTACCCTGTGACAAGAATATTTTGCCATATCAAGTGGGTAATCAAGGCAGAATTACCTCCTATATAAAACAACAAACAAGGGAAAAGGGCTCTGCAATATAAAAAGTTCAAAGCATCACAACCAAGGCAATTTCAGTTCAAGCAAACTTAGGCTATGGAAAGACAAAGAGCTTAGCAGAGATAAATATTACTCAACAAATCTCAATGTGCCAATACAGAGTTAGTGTGCCAATACTGTATCTAGCTGCAGTAGGGGGTTGAAATCCATTTCTTGAGTGGCATTTTTAACATTCAGATACCAGTAGGGATGGTTGTAAATGGCTCAGTTCCTAAGGGAAAAATCCAGGAGACAGACTTTCAACATTCCATGTCTGTCTTTGTAGGATACTGCAAGCACTTAATAATCATCTCATGCAGTCATTTAAAGAATTTTTTTCCTCTTTTAAGTGTTCTTTGCTGGAACTAAGGAGTCATTTCACTGCCAAAGAGCTGGATCCTGCCAGCCCACACTAACAAGGAACAATGCAATGCTGAGGTTTAAAGGCCATGCTGAATCATACCAATGAATTCTGCAAGGTGTGGTCTTCCAGACAGTGGCAATTTTGGATACAAAAAAGATTATAAAACAAACAATATAAATCAATATTGCAAAGCTTAAGCAGGTTACTTTTTAGAAAATGAAACTAACTTTTTAAATGCCATTTTACAACAGGAAACCTTTTCTGGTAAATCTGAGCAGTGCCCTAAATAGAAGCCTGGAGGTACACAAGGGCTGGGTTTATATTTTCTAGATCACCTTACAAGAAATGCAGCCAGCTCTGGATAGCAATTCCTTTCTCCCACTTTACCTTGTTTATAAATTCACATCTGATAAGCAACATATCTAAAGACATTTCCTTTGCACGAAACACAACTAAAATGGAAATTGTTTTGTCTTGGGAAATGAAGTGAGGACTCAGATACAACAGCTTTCAGTCTTCTTCCTCCCCCTGCCTCCAGAGACAGTGGAAATCTCATTGGAATTCTGTCACCATCAATACATAGATAAAGTCACTGATTTCAGGATCTAAAAGGTACATAGAATGCCCAACTATTTCAATGAGAGGCTCTGCTGAAGAGGATTTGCATGCATCCCTCATGCCTTTTGGACCAACTGATTTATCAATTTATGAAAGAGGAGGATGAGCATGAGGAAGGGTTTTCCCCAGGACTGGGGGCAGAAGAGAAATAGTACAATCAGAGGAAGATCACATAAAATGACTTGTCTAGACAGACATCTCTCCTGAAGATGATGTTTGCACACAGTTCTGAATATATCCACTACTACACCAGTTGCTCTGTAAAGTAATTGCTAAGATCAAAAACCAGTGGAATTTATGTGGAGTTACATCAACAGGCCCCACAGCTTCTTTATTTTGTCAAACAGGTGACACATTGAGCAATTTAGAAAAGATGAAGCCTGGCATTCCCCACCTGCAAACCATCTGTATCTAATTATCACAACACTAATTAGAATCATTATCAAGAGAGATTGAAGCAACAAAACCTGACTCTTACAGTACACTTTGCTCTTTTGGAAAGACAAGGGCAGTTGCAATGCAGCTCAAAGGAATTTGCTTCACTTACCTCTTACACCTGAGTTCAGCTGCATAAGTGGCATTTCTCTTGTGCCATGGCATCTTGAATTTTTCTTTGAAATAATACTATGCAGGCTGGGAGAAAAAAAAAAGTTTAACAAAATAAGTACCTAGTGAACAACATCATAATTTCTGATAGTCATATGCACCAAAATGAAAATGTTCATTTTCTACATGAAAAATGCAGAACAAGATATGTCTTTGGGAGTTGTTCAGTGAGAGATATTCTATGCATGATAAAGTTTATTCTGTGTACATTATAATATTGCCTTTTTGACTGAGGAAACACTGTAAAATCGAAGAAGATGTTTCATTTATAAACTACAGGTTGATAATTTCTTAAAATTGTTCAGGTATGTACAAGCACATTCAAATAGAACCCATAAGGAGACATAAATACTTTCTCAACAGACTCAGTGTTCTGGGAGAACTGATCATGTTTCTTTCTGCATAGGTATGGAAAAGCATTGCACTAGTTAGCTCTGAAAAAACCATTGTATAACATTTCTCTTGCACTCAACACACAAAAATGCAATATTTCCTTTCTAACAAAAGAAAGCCTTGTTTTCTGATGATAAGCTAATTTCATTTTCATTAGCTTCTCTGGAACTAGTAAGTACTTAGGAGTTCATCTTTATTCAAATTTTTCCAATAAAATGCCAGTACTTTTGAGAACAAAAAATTTGATGCAGTTGGAATGAATCAAAATATTTCTAATGACCTGATTCATGCCAACTTGTACAGAGAGCAATGCTGCAAGCACAATTTCTTAATAAACATCAGATCAATAGACAATACATGGCAACACTGAGCAATTATTCACTAGTAGAGCAGATTAGAAAAAATTTAATTGGCTTTTTAAATTTCTACTTTCAAATTTCTTCTTTACTTCTGTATATTTTTTAAAAGAGATAATATACAGTTCCACTGTACTTTTTCCAAAGGAAATAATGTCTTTAGGATATTTGACTTTTTTTTCTGTAAGCTTTTATTATTTGGCATCACAAATTTCTCATTTGGAATAACAAAGTTCTGTCTTGCAGATAAAGCAGTGGACAGGGACTTTTTAAGATACCAATTACCATTTCAAAGCTTTGTCTTCACTTGTGTATGCACAGCCAGCAGTGCCTGTGTCCCAGTCCCAGGCCTATGAGACTTCAAAAATGATGATTGAGAGCAGTTCAGTGGAGGTGCCTTTCTCAGCACACTTCCCAGAGGAGCACCCTGAGCAGCCAGCCCAGCTCCCAGCTGCTCCCTCCAGGAGCACAGGACAAGCAACATTCAGCTGAAAACTGAGAGCACAGCTATGTCTGAGACGCTGTAAACCAAATAAAACCAAAGGAAATTAACTTCCAGTGCCAAATCCTCCTCACTGATGCTCCCTTTTTCTTGAACTCCTAAGAACCTCTGTAGTCCCACAGGCAGGCTCTTGTTTGGATCATCAAAATCCTGCAGTAGGGATTCTGCAAACTGAGTAATGCCATATGAAACAGGACCATAATGAGCCTTGCTTTTTATGGAATATTTTCCCCTGTTATGTGATTCTTTCTGACTTGGACCACAGCAGCCTGTGGTATAATCATTATTGTTACCTTTGAAGCACCATTTCCTTGCTTTATAAGTTACCTCTATAGTTCTTATAAATATGGCTGCACCAAATATGAATTTTGAGAGTTATAACTGAATAGAACCAAGTAGACTCATTTTTCAGGTTATCAATATATTGATCAGTTCAAGCTGAATATGGAATCACTGAATAAGCAATTATGGTGTGTGATCATCACATGAACAGCCAGTTTTGTTTCCCAGATCAATCACATAAATATAAGCATCATAGTTCTGTTCCTCCCCTTTCCTTGCTCCTTCCCCTCTTCCTTCTGGACATGAGCTGTGATGACACAAGGACCATTTCTGAGTACTCAGGGAAAGCAACCAAATTGCTTCCCCTGGAGTTAGGTGACCCTAGCCCTCTCTCCAAAACTGCTCCATCTCAAAAAAAGCCTCTTGTCTAATACAAACCATCCCAATCTAAAGTGTTCTTCTACAAGAAAACAAAATTATTTCTTAGATGCTACGAAAAACCTCATCTCTGTGTGAAAGTTCTTCTTTCCACTTAGAGGGAGAGGACAAAATAAATCATCATTTTATTCTTCTCTTTCCCACAGGGGAAGCAAAGCATACTCAGTGAAGGTCATTTTTCACTTTCTCCTTTGATTTACCACACAATTAATCCAAATGTGAGGTTTGATTTTAGTTCTTGGTTCCTTATGGCCATATTACTAAAAATTTTAATAGACTTACTATAAGAATTTTTTTACAGTTCTTGAATTCCATTTGCAGGGCCACGTAATGTGCTTAATAAAGCACCAGTCAAGCCTCTGACCCCAGTACAAATTCACTCAAGTGAACAGAAAAACTGGAGAAAGACAACAAAGAAATTTTCATTTAATTCTGGAAAAATAATAATAATAAAAAATCTGTTTTTCTATTATAAATACATTCTTACTACAGCTCCATTTCTTTTCTAGTTTAAATTCTTCAGTCTTCTATGTCTTTAAAAGGAAAACTTTTGTCAAGTGGTCTTTTATGGCTTTTTTTCTTTCCAAAAGAATGGGGTTTTTTAAACTAGATTGCAATAAATAAATCCTTACTAATCGAACTTGCAGCATTAACATTGGTTCACAAAGGTGGGAAGCTACAGATGTTGCAATGACTCTGACAGTTAAATGTTGCCTTTGGAACCAGCAGGGCACAGCACAGGGAGCCTGAGGAGGGAATCAGCTGTGTGCCCTGGCAGGAGACAGCGGGAATGTGGAACCTGAGCCCCAGGTCCCTCGGTGCACCTTGCACTCCTTCAGGAAGAATAACAAAGCAAAGGCAAAGCATTCTGCAAGCACTGACAGGCACATCCCTGCACCCTTCAATGAGGCTCTTTCCTCCATTTGTAGTACAAAATCCACCTCTCTAAACCATAGGTTTTCCACTTTTTAAACTTGATTCCTTTACAAACACTAAATCTGTTACTACTGTGCATCCTGCTGCTCCCATGATCTTTTATTTTCTTCCTCATACAGTTTTTGATGTGTGCCTACCAAGTCATTTTGTTGCACATCTGTCCTGCACTATTCAGTGATGTTTAACAGGGAACCCATGTGAGACCCTGGTCCATCCATACATCCACGTGCCACACAGCCCATAACCCATGTGAGACCCTGGTCCATCCACACATCCAGGTGCCACACAGCCCATAACCCATGTGAGACCCTGGTCCATCCACACATCCAGGTGCCACACAGCCCATAACCCATGTGAGACCCTGGTCCATCCACACATCCAGGTGCCACACAGCCCATAACCCATGTGAGACCCTGGTCCATCCACACATCCAGGTGCCACACAGCCCATAACCCATGTGAGACCCTGGTCCATCCACACATCCAGGTGCCACACAGCCCATAACCCATGTGAGACCCTGGTCCATCCACACATCCAGGTGCCACACAGCCCATAACCCATGTGAGACCCTGGTCCATCCACACATCCAGGTGCCACACAGCCCATAACCCATGTGAGCCCCTTGTCCATCCATACATCCAGGTGTCACACAGCCTATGCCAAGCCTAACCTTGTCCATCCACACATCCAGCCCCAGGTGCCACACAGCCTATGCCAAGCTTGGAGAAATGGAAGCTTTTTTAGGCTGCTTTAGGTAACCTGAGGAAAACCAGTTCAGAACCTTGATAAGCACTTGCCAAGTCCTACAGAAATTGCTGCTATGTCTTAGTATATTATTAGGCCCCACTTTACAGACACATTTATGGAAATATGGTGTTTTCTCCCAGTTGACAGGTGCCACAGAATCTCGAATTCAGGAGCAAAACCCTTCATGTAATTTGAGCAACCTCACTCCAGTGTGATTAAATAATTATCCAAGTAACCTGGTAGAAAGAGCATAATTCTAAACCTTGTGAAAGCATCCCTGAATAACCTTGGGCAAATTATTATCTGCTTTGGTCACAATAAAATAGAGATAATGGTATTTCCTTCCACCTAGGGGTACTGTTCACCTGAATGGAGGCCCTCAGGGAACAAGAATAGCATAGGAGTGCCACTTCTAAAACACAAATGTTACACAAGGTCCCTGGAAAACTCACATTGTTGAAAACTGTAGAGCATTGTAACTGACAAGAAGTTAAATACTTTGCATATAGTCTAACGCACACAGTTATCATAAATCCCTCACAGGAATAGAAACATTCATTTTAAAGATGAATTAACACAAATAAAAAGGACAAAGAACTAAAATTATGGTAAGACTTATTTTTCACAAGCATAGCAACAAAGAGGAGCACTCAATTGAATACAATGTCTTTGCTCCTTTGTGTCTTTTTTGTGAGCCTCTTAAATTGTAAGGCTAAATATATGGTGTTTAGGATTCTTTATTGAAAGTTGGATGTAGTTAAGCACAAAACTCATTCAGAATCACTTTCAGACAGTACAATATTAGTCTGTATTTTGTGTAGTACGCCTTTTGACTACTGGATTGCATTTCTCTCATTCACAATAAATTTAAAATAAAAAGGAAAAAACCATTGGACCTAGATTTATCAAGTACAGCAAGAATTTAAGGCCAGTAACTACAAAGCCACCCTGTGAAAAGCAGCAAGTTCTATTGACTAAAGGTCTTTTTGTTTTAAACAGCAGAAACTGTACATATAATTTAAAAAAACTTTGCTTATAACAACACTCAATATAATGTCACTTAGATACAGAAGAAGTTATTTGTGAAGCTGGCCTTTATGGTATTTTTTTCAAAACTCCAGCATTGTTCAG
>NW_005054408.1:2635203-2641665 GCF_000277835.1 Geospiza fortis | reverse complement strand
CTCTCGGGTGCTTAACACTTCACAGATGGGGCCATAGCTGATATAAAACTGCAGTTTACTGCAGAGCATCAGAAGCAAACATCTGTTTCTAGATTTCATCTTAAATCTTGTTATATTAAAGAAAATAAAAAGGGGGGCGGGGGAGGGAAGACCACTAGAGTAGTTATGGAACACAGTTATATCCATAAAATGTTAAGATACATTCAGATTCACGAACTAGCAGGAGTAATTTTTTTTTTTAATAACTGGTATGATACTGATGCAAAAAAATTTCTAAATCTGCTAGAACAGAGTATAGAGCTGTTACATAATGTTGAAGAGGTATTGTAAAAGGTTTTGCATTAAATGAATTATCTACATGGCTAAACACCAGCCAAATTTTACAATATTTCCCAGTTCTCCCAGGCATATTTTCAAAAATCCCAAATTCTGCAACTACATCTGTACACAGTCCTGGGGTACAATTCCACAGTGACACATCTTTCTTTTAATGACAAGGCTTTGATTGAGACCTCTTACGGCAAGGATCATTTCCTTCAAGTCTAGATGATATTCTAATCAAGTAATGTTTTGAAGGGGGAGCAAAGAAAACAGAAGAAATAAATTCATTTTTGTAGAAACAGATGGAGAAAGTGCAGAACATTGTTATATTTCATGAAACTGCTGTCTGTGTAAGAAATGAAGCACAATTTATTATGTATTCATTTTGCCCATCTGCTAAGTGTATCATTAAGACAATGAATTCAGTTCATTTCCTTCACTCCCCAGCTAAGCAGTGCAATTAGAGTTTTAGAACACAGCTACTGATAAAAGGAACTTTTTTCCATTATTGTCTTTATTCCAAGTATTCTATCATTAAATAGCTTGAAACGTTTTCTTCCCCTCTCCTATTTTCTCTTCTAGTCTTACCAACTTCTCTTCCATGTTTTCAGACATTCTGAGTTGTAAGGTTCAATGCCCTTTGGGGAAATTTATTTTTCCAACTGCCATTTCTAGCCACATTAGAACATGTAATATCACTCTTAATACCACAAAAAAAGCCTTTTTTGAGTTGCTGAAGTTTTTTCCTTCTTTTTAAGAAATTTTCTGTAAATTTTCTGTGTAATTTTCTGTAAAATATAACACTTTGGAAATGATAATGTCAATGGTGAAATATGATAACTCAGCAGGACAGGGCTCTTTATTGGTATTTCTCTATCACTGCCATGGAGGTGAGAGGTTGTGGGTAATAAACAATAATAAATTATGCATGTCTCCTCCTCAATGTGGAATCTCAAAGGTTCAGGCATCACAGTATGGCAAGAACCTGCTCCAACATTGGCAGTATAAGCAGCTGGAATAGAGGATGGAAGGGGAACCCTCACATCACCTGAGTGGCTTTACAGAGCAGCACAAGAGTTCCACAGAGCTTGTGTCACTGGCAGTGATGAACATCAAGCCAAAATAGAGGCAAACTGGGCCCATCTACCATTTTCTTCTGCCCTTTTTATTATTTTAACAGTATTACAACATATAAAATAGTAGGAATATTTAGTTACATGTGGGTGAGGTATAAAAACCCCCAAGAACAGACTTCAAAGCCACCAAGGTAAGATCTTTAGCACCATGATTTCTGCTATTCAAAGTCTTGGGCCTTCTCACATTGTAATGTCTCAGCTTGATCTGTATGAGGATCACTTAGCACAGATCCAAGAGGGCTGTAATTAGCAGCTTCAACACATCCCTATTTTTGGTAGTGTAGAGCAAGCAGCTTTTGTCAGCACAGTTACGTTGGACACAAATTCTCCCTCAGATGCCATAGCTGTGTTTGTAGAAGCGTGGTTTGGACACCAAGCCAGACCATCGAGCTTCTCAGCAATCCTGTTTTGGCAGCCAGCCTGATAGTTAAAGCTTTATCTTTGACAATTCTGACTTTAGCTTTACTGCCAGGCATTAAATATGTTATTTCATTAACTCCCCGTGCAAGTTCTCCAGCAATAAAGGCTTTAGATGTAAAAATACTCGCAACAAAGTGATCAGGTGGTCTACTTCCACAAAAAAAACCAGACAAATAACAAAACAAATTTTAAAAATCCAACCACCAAAAAAATATGCAAACCAAAATCAGTTTAAAAAAACCCAATACAAACCTTACATAGTAACATACAAAAAGCACATCGTTCTCTCAGGATAATGTGCTCCATATGGCTAAAACATTAAGGATGCCAATCTTTGTACATCAAGAAAATTGTTCAACAGAATTCAAATATACTGCTACTGACAAATGATTCACATTAAATCATTTTCAGCAGAAGTTCCAACTAATATATGCTAGCCACAAAGTTTTCTAATTGTAATCAATGTGTACTACATCAATTCAGCTCAGATGCATTCTTTGTTCAGCTCTCTAGCTGTTCTGACAAAATGCCTTCAAAAAAGAACTTGAATAAGACAATTAAAAATTGTGCTAAAAGTCCTTTTCCTCAGTACTTACATCTCTCATCAACAGTTATCTTTACAGATATAAGAGCAGCAGTGATCTCTTTAAACAAAACTAATATTCACAAAGGCAAGAAGATTCCTAATTAAGGTTGATATCTCCAATTCATCCTATCCACCCTCCGTGCCACTGCTTTCAGAGCCTGCCAAGTCTGAAGACTGAAGCTGCATCATGGGATTCAACAGGAACTGAGAACAAGCTGGTTTGGAGTCCTCGTGCCTTGAAATGGATTTGAAATTATATCAATCAGTAGTGGCTCCTGTGACACTTAAGATTTGCTTCTCAGTGAATTGGTTTTCACAGGATCCAAAATGTTCTTCTGCAGTACCAACAGATTTAAATTCTGATTTCATGCAGAGGTTTGCTCTGACTCCATTACTAGTGCTGCATGTACTCCTCCTTCTCATCAGGTACCCACCCACTGCTGGGGACTAAACAGAGTCCTTAGAACTCAGCACAGCAGACAGTGCTACTCTGAGTGAAACCATTTTAAGAAATCTGATAACAATAACTGGGTATTTTCCAGGAAGAGCTGACATTTTTCAGGTAGCTTCACTACACCTAGATTTTTCCAAATATTCTTAAAGCCACTGAAGACTGAAGCAAGCAATATGTTTTAGTCAAGATGAAGTATTCCATTGTATTTATCTATTTGTGATGTATTAGTTAGGCACTTTTTCCAGAAGACAAATTAAAAACTCAGGGGGGAAAAAATCAGGAGATTCTCAGGCTTATGTAATACCCATTAAATGTTTAGGCAGAAAAAGTATTTTGACATTAAAAAAAAGAGGTCAAACTCCTCATGGCTTCCCTCATTTGTTTATTGTTCCACCATATTGATCAAAAGAAGTTAAGAAAAATAACTTGGATCAAGCCTGAAGTTATTTGAGAGCATTCCTTGCATCAAAGAGAGGGAAATACAGCAGGGAAAAGCCAGGTGAGGTTAGAAACTGCAGGCTCAAGCCTTGGTTTTACAGCTCTAAATGTCTGGTTTAAGAGTTGAATGCCTGGAGCTAAGAAATGGTAGGAAAGGATATGCTTATGTAAAGAGAAAAATCAATATAAATATGGTTTGGCTTTGTCAAAGGCAGGGAAAATACAGAACTGACTAGTGAGGTCATCTTGTTTACATCAAAGTGCTGCATGGCTTTATTGATTAAACTGGTGAATATGAAACTGGCACAAGTTGTGATAAATCCAAAAAGCAAGACTATTACTTCAAACAGGTAAAATATCAAAGCATTCCTTCACTTAATAGAATTTCTACACAAAAATTTCACAAGCCAGTATCTTTAAATTTTGCTGAACTGCAGCACAGAGTGTGGAAAAAATGGAATCCCACAGGCCCATTACCTAAAGACAGCTCATCCATCAGACAGAAAATTGTTTATCAGTGGGGTAATTGTTTGAATTATTCCCAGATCCCATGGCAAAACAGGATGCCCAAATCTAATTTTTATTATGCAAAAGAAATTCTCCTCTGGAAATTTTGCTACAAAAAAAGTTTTTCTGGAGCCAAAACTTTCACATCTTAACATAACTTGGGATTACAGTCTAAAACCTCTCTCCTTAGGGAAGGCCAAACAGGATTTCCCAATAATGTAAAACTATTTCTGATAACTTAACAAAGAGTAATTGTGGGTTTATTGACTCTTGAACTTTTGCAGTATGTTCATGCCCAGTGGCTGTCAGACATTCCCAGCACAAACTGAACAATATAATCCACTCATGGGGTACAGGATGTTCATCCCATGACTGTAAAAGTGGTATTTGTGCATATAAAACCTCATCATGAGGAAAAAGGTTTTATTGAAGCAAGAGTATCAAGATGTTAATGAATCTGAAAGAGACAACTCATCCAGGATTAAAGGATATTTTTCCTTATTTCCTAAAAGACAACTATCCAGTGCTAAAAGTAACAAAGTGTTAAAACCTGGAGCTCCAAGAGAGGAGTGTTGATCCCTGATCCTCAGCTGCCCCAGGGATGGGCCAGGTGAGCACAGGATGGAGTGGCCACACGAGCACACCCTTCTCCTCATTCTTGAAAAACAATGTGAATTCTGCTGCAGTGAGAGCTCATTAAAACAGGTCACTTATCCAAGGAGAAGCATTAAATATCAGTAGCCTGGAACAGAACTAAAGCAGAACTGCCCTAGCATGGTTACAATTTTGTGAAAATATTTAGTACATACACTTTTCTCAAACTGTTCTATTGCTTTATAAATTAAAACAGATTCATGAAAGGTTCTGCTAGAATACTGATGAGCACACAATGAATATTACTTTCTGGTTCATTTCTTGATATTAAAATATTCCCCACAAAGCAAAAGACATTTTTAAATGACCCCTGAAAGAATAACCTATTTTCCAGGTATCAGTAAACAAATGTGGTTGTGCCATTTCAAACTGCTGATTTCTGAAGCAGATCTCCAGCACCTTTATCACCACAGACCTGGCTGCATTTTCCCTCTTATCCTTTCAGACACAATGTTTTTTGTTTTGCTTTGGTTTTGTTTTTTTTTTTTTTGAGCTGAAAATCAATCAATTAATCTTTGGCATGACAAATAGTTTACTTGCATTGTTTCTGTGCTGGTGGAAGCAATCCATTAAAATAAGAATTTTCTTTTTATATGCGAGGCAGCTTTACAGCTTTGGTTTCCAGCAAATAACACCCCAGCTGAGAATCACATTTCCCCCCTTTTTCCTTCCACTGGCAACAGCTTTCTGTTATTACTTTTATCCACTAATGTTTTCTGAGTCACTCTGTTTTGCTGACAAGTATGGTCCCTCCCATAATGAGAAGATGTGCAATCTATTGTTCACTAGAGCCATTTTGTTTTTGACAATGACAAAATACCTACTTTATGTCATGTCCTACTGCATGGCTAACAAGAATACAACATTTGAGCTGTACATCTGTATTCTTAAAGCCCCAAATTAGCACCATTTTTAATATAACAATAATCCTATTAGCATAATTTCTCTGCTGTCAAATGATAACACAGTCAAGTTAATTTAAATAGCTGAAATAATAGACTTTTATAGATCATTAAGACTATTAAAAAGACCAAGCTAGCCCATTCTTGATCCAAAATTACATATCAGTCATCCTTACTACGGTTTGAATACAGACCCAAATAGTCTCATGTAATTTTTTTCTAATTGTTTCCAATTTGTTCAGTTCTACTCCTTTGAAGTTTTGTAACCTCCACATTATTATATCTGTTGCAAACATGAATGTTTACACAGGGCAGCTGATATTAAAGAACTGTATAAACATTTTTGGTTTTGTAAGCATTCACAAAAAGCTTTGGCAATTACAGTCTGATAATACAATTTGAAGGTGTCATAGCCAATTTTGAAAAAAAGTTATGCTGATGAACATCACTGAAACTGATATTTAAGTTAAATAACTCGAATACTCTTAGTTATTTGTTTATATCCTTTAAATGAAATATATTAAGTGCTTTTCTTTCCTGGAGTGTACAAAGTAGAAAGCACAAACAACTTTAACTTTTTTGGGGAATTGCAGCATTTTAGAGCATCCGTCTTAAAGCATCAGCACTCTTACATTTTGTTCTACTTGTTTTTCTCTACATAAACCATACATAGGTATTTATTCTTTTTAAATTTGTAGTTTCCCCAGCCCCTAAGATCCTGAGATAGGTCCTGTGGAGCTTTACAGCCCTGTGGTGCTTTGCCCTCCTCCTGCTCCCTCCTCCATCACTGCTGGAACCCCCTTCCTATGGCTTGGCACCCACCTCCTTCCTACGGCTTCCCTCTCCGCAAGGTGCTTCCTCAGCTGAGTGGGGAAAACGGGAATTCCTCCTGACCCCTTCAGTGATTCCTCACCCTCTTCTAGGCAGGAATGTGTAAGGAGAAGGCTGAAGTAAGGTCACCCCCAGGGCAGGCAGCTCTGCTCCCTCACCAGAGCCCCAGGTGAGGACGTTCTGTGGAGCTTTTCCCAAAGCAGCGCCTAAGAA
>NW_005054408.1:2601546-2635174 GCF_000277835.1 Geospiza fortis | reverse complement strand
GGCCCAGCATGGATGGCTCAGCCCTGCTCTGCCCGCCCCGGGCCTGTCCCAGAGAGCTGCTGGGAGCCCCGGAGGCCGTTCCCGCTTCCCGGTACTTCCCTCAGGCTCCCCGACAGGGAGCCCAGCGGCCTCTCGCGCCTTCCCGTGCCGGGCAGGCCCCTGCAGGGTGCTGGGAGAGGCTCAAACCAGCTCCCGTTAGCGGCCCCTTCCTCTCAGGGTCCCATTTTACCATTTCATCTCTTGAGAAACCAGCCCTGCAGCGGTCTGGGGGCTTTGCCTCTCCCGGGTGGTGCCAGCTCAGTGTTTGACGAGGTGACTTTGGGCAGCTCCCGCTCCTCCATCCCACAGGGGCTGCTGTTCCTGCTCGTCCAGCTGGAGCTTTCCCAATGACTCTGGAAAGAGCAGCACTGAGGAAATGTCTTAGGTACAGTCCTTGTATTTTTCTTACTTTGTGTATACTTGGTGTTTTATTGCCCTGGCAAGCTGGTTGGTTTTTAGATACACAAATATGTAAATCTCAGTAGATAGGTTGCATAAGGTGATGTATAGACAGCTCTCTATATGTTGGTAGCAACGTTTTAGGTGCAGTAGAATGAAAATTCCTGCAGCTAGTAGAAGGGAATAAAGATACATGGGGTTGGTTGGGTGGGTGGGATTTTTTTTTTTTTAATGCTTCAATAACTACTGCCCCATTTAGTTTGGTTAGTGGTTCTAGCAACAGAAAGCTCCTCAATAGTTAGATATCTTGGCTTTTCCCCAGTTTTATATGTTGTGCAAGATTTCTGCCATGACAAAATCATCAATGTAGACACTATGTAAGAATAGAATGGACATTGATTCAACCACTCTCATTGATTTAGCAGAAATAAATGGGTACACAAAGAATAGGTGCAGCTAGAAAATGAATTTTTAACAGAATGAAAGGACTGAAGTTGAAGAGCAGATATGAAGTTGGATGTACAGCTCTGCTTCTGTGCATGTATAGAGCTATGCTTGGCATGAAGGACCATTTGCTGCTTATCTCACTGCTAACTCTGATAAATATCCCTAAAGTAGCCATTTTTCTGCCTAAATCCAACATACAAGATCAGTAAGTGTTAAGGAGCACACTGAGGTTGTGCCAGCAGGAGTGGTTGGTGCACAAAACCTAAACGCATTCTTATTCAAAGAATAAGGCATCTTATATTAAATTTGTGTAGAGGGCAGAAATATCAGACCTCCACTATCAGATGAATTTTTAAATTTGGTGACTCAGATTGCTCTAAGGAAGTCATAGTTTCAAAATTAAAACAAAAAACAACCAACCAAATGAAAACAAGCAAAAAAGTCAAATCCCAAGAGCCACAAAAGCATCAAATATTTAATTCTTAAGGGAATGTTTGGCTTATGTAAGATTGCAGAGAGGGGAAAGAAATAAACCTGCTACAGGTGTTTCTATTGGTGACATTTCTTCCATCCCTGTGACTGGTAGAGGTGGAGATATTATTCTAAAATACTGCACAGATATTTAAGAAATGGCTAGGAGTAATGTTTGCAGGCAAAATTAAGAAAATAAGATGGGAGGGAGGTGGTCATAACTTAAGAAAAGCTTTCAGCCCTCTGGAACTGGTGGGTTCTCTTTATCAGATTACCAGGAAAAGGTTAACAAAACTATCATAATCAAAGTTTTAGTTATCTTTTTGCTGATGCTTGAGTGTTATTTTCTTTGAGCTAGCTGTGCATTTCTCCTTCTGTCTCCTTGTAGTTGATGCATAACAATTTTTAATTTTAAAATATTACATCCCCTCAGTCTGTAAATAGCAGTTTGGCACCTGCGGCTTTTCCAGGACTAATTATGGAGTTTTATTTCCTGATGCTTTAATTAATCTTGTGCAAGCTGTAAATGTCAGTACACAGTTTTACAGCATCTTTGCTGTTGGGAAGTCAAATAGTTGAAGGATTTTCTAACAGAATAACTTCCTCTTCCCTTTCAATTTCCTGGGTCTAAATTTATGGCAAATGCATCTGCCTGAAATGACTGCAGTGATTTTAGTTTAGTTCTGCATTTCTAAGCCCTGTTTATTTGCATGCTGTCACTCACTGTTTTGTCTGCACTCCACTGGAATCCAAGTGATCCATGTTTGTTCAGACTCTATATCCTCTTACCTTCACTTACAATGCCTCCAGGCTGGAGTTGCCCTTCTGATGTTGATGTAACCTAAAGTTTTTCTACTCCAGAAATAAAAATAATGCTTCTGCCCAGTCGAACAGTTGTTAGTCAGAGAACTGCATAAGAAGCAATTTCCAAACTTGTGTCTCCTCTGGCTATGTAATATCAGAATTATGAGAACCTAATGGCTAATAATGAGCTGCCTGTTTTTAATGAAAACTATGTGCCAGTCTCACTGATAGCTCTTCCCTGTCCTTTTGCCAAAGACTTTTGGCCCCTTTATATTCTAGATAAAGCTTTCAAAATCTACCCAGTGTGCGTTTGATCTCTTCTTCGCATGCACAATCCATGAAGTGTTACATTTTCTGCAATTGTTATAGCAGAAATATCACTGTATGAACTATTGGCAGTCAATTCCAAGTTAACTTTCAAGGTTTATAGTACCCTGTCATCCCAGCAATTCTTTGCTGGTTTAGAACTGAAGGCTGATTTGCATTTGAGGGTTGGGCTTGTTGGTTTGGGGTTTTCCTCCTTTGTATTGCCATTGCCACACAAACAGTTCTGTTTGGTTTCTTCATGCAGTTTACTGAAGTGTTGTGATGAAACCTAAAGTAAAATTAGAGCAAGGTAAACTCAAAGATTTTGCTTTCAGGTCCTGGGTAGTAAATAACCTGTGGCCACACGTGGAAGCAGCTTGCAAGGAACAGCTGCACATCCAAATGAGGATGCCAGCAGCCTTTTCCTGGTTATGGAAACAATGATCTGACAAAAGATCCCTGGACTTTAGATGTTGATATCAAAACATCTTTGCCAGCCAAGTATTGTAACACCCATGATAAGCAGATCTGAGTTTAACAGTTTGTTCAAGTCCTCTAGTAAAATACCAAAACACTCAACTTGTTTCATGTTTTTGTGTGTTCAAGGGGATTTTTGGAGAACATTGCTGTATAAACAAATATGTTCACATCAAATATTTCAGAAGCAATAGGGACTCATGGGAATAAGATCAAAGATTACTTTTTGATGTCTTGAGATAGAAACTAGACAGGAATTTATGGTTCATGTCATCAGTAGGAAAAACATGGCAGAAACTAAACATGAAAAGCTGTTGTCTGGTCTGACTGCTTTGAAATGGAACACACCTAGACCTCTTAGTGAGCTGCACTGTCAAGTAACAGGGGCCACTGAGCCTTTTTCATGTATGTGGAGTTAAAAATAGTTTTGCTTTTCATTTTGCTTCTCTCTGTGAGTCCTACAATATGCACTTGCATGGATACATTCACAATGTCCAACATAGTTTTAAATAAAATGGATTTACATCAGTGTATCTGTGAATTGCTGAGAAAGATGCTCACTTGCTATTTTTATAAAACAGCATGTCTGCAAATAACTTTAGGTTTGAAATGTTACTTTCTGCTTCAGTTTCTCCTTTTTTTTTAAATTTTGTGATATCTAAGTGTCTGTACATCATTTATTTTCTACTACATTTTTTTCCATTTAGTGCTGGTTTTATCTCTTTTCTGTTTTCTCTTAATTTTTCTTTAGGATTATCTTGAGTGATTGACTTTCATACCAGTCTACTTTTAAAAGCAGTGGTTTATAGGACTGTGTTGCCATCCAGAAACATCTTTCTTTTCCCTTCCCTGCTGCGTTTTATCAGCTGTGCTGGCAGAGATGTGTGTGAGCGAGACAGAGGATGAAATCAGGCAGCAGCCTGAGGGAACAGCCAAGGTGGCACTTCCACATCAGGATCACGATGGGCCTTGCTACAAGAGGGGCAGGGGGCACTGGGCTCCTCTGCTCCCTTGGTCTCAGAGTGTCAGTAGTGTCAATAGTTACAGATTTTTTTTGTTGGACTGCTGCATTAGATTGTGTGGAGAGTTAGGAGTGCTGTGACCTAACCCCAGACAGAAATGAGGAGAGCAGAGTAGAACAGAGCCATTTTGGGGCTCAGAAGCTGTTATGCTCCTTGCTGACTCCTCTACTGGAGCCTCCTGCTTTTGGGTGTAGTGTCAAAAAATGTCTGAAGTGATGCAGTGGTTTGCTATCAGGGAGAGCAGAACCACCTCTCACATGGATTGACTTTAGCAGCTGTAATTAGGAGACAATTTGGCTCATTAAACGTCCTCATGAGAATCTTAGGGAAATATAATGAGCCCATGAAGAAGTGTCTTGTGGAATCTTCTTTTTGGTTTTTTCCTTATAATGGGGTCATGTAGTTCTGTGTCTTTAGCAGCAACACTGGCTCATGTCAATTGACTGACATCATTAACTTCACCATCAGCAAGGGTGACAGATTAAGGGCACTCTGGCAATCTGTACAGACTGAAATGGGTGTCAAAATGCTGCATGCACTCTTTGTATATTAAGGTTTTAGTTTCATATATAGATGTATGAGTTTTATGACTGTCAGTGCATGAACTATAAATACAGATGCACAAGCCTTGGGAGCAAATATTGATTTGTTTCACTTTAACAAACTTAAAAATTCTGTTCAGTATGGTGCTGATGGGATGTAAGTACTTGGTCACAATAGAGTAAAAGGGGTGGAAATCTGCTCTAGCTGAGCTTTCCATGTGTGATTGATGCTGCTGTTGATGTGTATTCATAGATGCTTGGCTCTGGATTATGCATGAACTAATACATAGAACCAAAATGTCAGCTGAGCTGGTGTGGAATTTATGTCCCCCTGTGCAGGAGAATGGCCATGATGGTAATGCAGCTGCACTGTTTAGAGAATGCGGGTGTCAATGAAGTATTTTAGTTGGTAGTGATCTTTCTTCAGGTATTAAAAAATAAGCTGATGTTAAAAATAAAGTATGTTTCATGTCACTGCAGCATTAGAGAAGTGCTTTTTCAGATTTTACAGATGACAACTCAGGTTCTGTAAGTCAGGACGGATTGTGTCAGCCCCTCTCTGTTACATAACAGGATATGAGTGATAAAAACTGACAGTGTGCTGTGGATGGGAAATAAAATCTAGTTTCCTCAAACCTGGAATAGAATGAATGCAAATTCTCATGAAGCATTTTGGTACTCTTCTTGACACGGAGAGAGCTCTTAAGCAGAAATAACTCTGCTGATGTCTTGGAACTGGTTCTCTGCTCTGTACACCAAGTACTGCTCAGTGCAAATAATTCTGCTCCAGTGGTGCTAACAAGAGACTTTTGTTTTGCCTCTTATTTGTGTCTTTAAAGCAGTCCTTTCAATAAACATACTTAACTCTTCCTAGTTCGGAATTAAAAAAAACCAAATATTTTGTGCTTAGATTATTCTCCTAGCCTGCTTTTATTTTCTTGTTGAATATTCTTTCTGAGGTAGTTTTGCAGTAGTAACTGCAGCCATAGAAACAACTTAATGGCTCATTTTGCTCTTTGTCTTTTAATATATTTCTTTTTTGTTTCTGCATAGGTTCAGAACCTACAGCATGTCAAATACCAATTTCCTATTTTTTGTCCAATACAGATTTTTGAAATGTTGATGTTTACATTTAACATAAACCTTTTAAATCTTACTGTATTATTCTTTGTGTTCTCAATTCTAAATCTAATGAGACAATTAATTTCTTTTTTTCTACAGAATCACTCCTGTAAATAGTGTAGTTATTGCGCATACTCTAGAAAAACAGTTTTAAGTACAATAAGATACAAGCTGCACTAAACCTTATTTTTGAACTGGGGTTGGCCTGATGATGGTATGCAAGGACTAAAACAATTCCTTGTCAGACTGGGAAATTCTCATTTGGTGCAGCTGGTTTCCTAACCAGTGCTGGGTCCTTTCCTGTGGCTGCCCTGCCCCAGTTTATTCCGCAGGCTGCATTGTGCAGTTTGTCCTGTGCTATGGGGGGGCATTTTCAGCAGTTTGCCTTTGGAGGGAGGGTATAAACCTATAATTCCAAGGCACCTGCTTTTTCTTACCTATGTCTCCTTGAACTTTTAATTGATCCCTCTGATTCTCCTTTATGGGGAATTCTTTCCTGGAGGAAGGACACCAATCTCCTTTCAGGGTTAATTCTAGACTTAGTGAAGAGACAGAGCAGTTTGGGGCACGAAGCAGCCCCAGTGATGCCCTAATTAATGTCAGAAGGAAGGCAGGAGTGCAATTGCAAGGAGAAATATTCTGAGTCTGTTGGTTCAAGAGTTGGTCCTATGGCAGATAAGGAGCACGGGCCCATGGCTGTGCAGGGCAGTCATGGCAGCTCTCTCCTGCCTGTTCCCCTTCTCTGAGTGTTACACACAGGCACTGGGCACTTCTGCTCCCATTGTGTCAGTAACACAACACCTTGAGCACAGGCAGCAGCTCAGTGTGAGACTGCACGTCTGCCTGCAGAGCTGTACTGGTGACTGCTGCAAACTGCACACCCCTGAACTGCATTGCTGCTGCAAATGTGCTTTTCCTGTGTTTAAATCCCAACCTGGCAGTTGTGATTTAGTGCACAGCATAGCAGGTGCTACACTTTGGCCATTTTCAGTCCCTTCCTCAGGCGTGGGCAGCTTTGGGGGCTGAGACAGTTCCCAGCTGCAGTGTTGGTTATGTGTGCTGCAGTTTGCTTTAATCCATGTGGTAATGCTCAAACTGCAGCTTCCAGCTGTTCTTCCTCTGCATGCTGAACAAGGTTTTGACAATATTTGGTGTTTGAGGGATCAAGCCCCCATATTTATTTGGTTGGAATCCATACTATCCTTTTATGGTGGTTGTCTTTAACACTGATATTATCTGTGTCAGTCTCCAGGAATTTCCTGCCACCCTACCAAGCCATTCAAGGTGTCTGTGTCAATGGGAATAGCAAGTTTGATACATAACAAAGGTACAGGCTGTGCCCTCTGCATGCACTGCTTCACTTGTGCTCGTTCTTTTTGATATTTTGTGATGTGTGTCCCTTCTTCCCCCTTTTTTTCCACTTTGGACAATTAACCTCCTACTCTAGTTTCCAGTCATCATCTGATTTTATCAACTGTTTATAAAAAATAACACAATGAAAACAAAAATTTAATAATGGAAGTAGGTTTCTGTTTTGTTTTGTTGTTTTTTGCCTTTTTTTAAATTCAAAGTTAAAATCATTTCCCTGAGTGACTTAGAGCCCTTGTTTATGGAGGCTTGTCTCTGAAGTTTGTTTGGTTCACTGTGACAGGTTTTTTCCTTCTATATTTCCTCACAATATGCAAGTTTTTCACTCTTTGTTATACCCAGTTACTAGTGAAAAATACTTCTATACCTTTATATTTTTTGCTAATACCTATTTATGTCTCAGGTATTACTTGTTCTCTAATGACCCAAACCCTGATACGTTTCCATTCTCTGGTTTCAGATCTCTTAGTTTTCAATAATTTACCAGCCCACACAGAAGAATGGATAAATCAATAAGCAACCAAAGAGCTCATCCAAGCTGCTTAATATTTACTTTGCTAACTGATGTTGGTGAAAGCTAGAACCTTTTGGCTCTGTATGAAAAAAAAAAAAATTAATTTTTATTTTCTTTATCTCTTTGTCACCAGATACCTTTCATATAAGAAAGCTATTAAGTGTTCCTTTTTTTCCCCCCCCCTCCAAAATTCTTTTTAATTTGCTTATGAAATATGCTGGCCTAGGTATTCCTAGCTGATTTTTCTAGATGTGTTTATTGGATACCTGACTGTGTTTCCACTGAAAGCTACAAACATAACAAATGATGTTTTCATAGTAGCACTACAACATCAACTCTCAGTGGAATTCTTTGAAAATATGCATGAAATTAACTAGTTTTTTTACATTAAAATAATTGTGTTATAGGATTGTTACAAGTCAAATTTGAGAAGAAGAATAAAAAGAACTAAATGTAAATCTTTTCTTGGAAAACTCCATAGAACACAAATCTAATGCTTGCCCAAATCCTGCATTAATCCATTAAGGGCCTTAGCATCTCAGTTCAAGAGAAATTATTGTAATGTAATGGAAAAGAATAACTGAGATGGACATGACCCCAGATTAGTGCACTTTCCTTGAATATTATATACTGTTGACTTAGTCTGAGAAATTCACTTTCCAGCTTTAATGGGTTTTATGTTCCAGGACATAGTGGACTTGAGGGTTTATCCTTGTTGCTAAAGGGCAGAAGACCATTAAGGTTGTCATATGATTTTTGTATCAGTGTCATATTTTCCCTTGTGAAGTCTTGAGGGCTTGCCAGCAAGATTCCAAATTTTGTGCTTTGGGAGCAGGGTACAATAAAGCTTTTGGAAGTGTATGTCTCTGCAAATGGCTCTGTTTTAATGTAGATCTCAGAGCAACATTTTGACATCAGGAGAAGATCTGGCTAAAGGCAGGTTTGGTATTAAATGGACTCACATTTCTTAAATACCTTGGATCAGCATAATCTTTTCAGGATAATTGCACCCCATTTTTTCTTGTGCACAAGAATATTTAATTTGATCTTCATAAAACATTAGTCACCAAAGTCGTAGAGTGGGGCTAAAAGTTCACCTCAGATATTGTAAAAAAACCAATGAATAAAGAAAAAAAAAAAGAGAACCTTAATGCCTTACTAATTACCCTAAAATTGTTCCCATTATCAGGGAATTACAAAATCAGTGAGTTAATTATCCTGTATAAGGGCAAATGGAAACCTCCAAGGGTAGCTAAAGTAATTTTAGATACAGAATGTGTCACATCTGAGGCGGAGGAGAGATTTGTTGTTCTGCAGAGTATATTTTGCTGAAGCAGGAAGAGTTGTGATTGCCTCATCTTAGGAAATAAAGGGGGAAATCCATCCTGGAGAGGCTGGTTGTGCTTGGGAAAGAGGTCTGCCTTCTGCTGACTCACTGTGAGGGAAGGAGAAATTACTGCAGCTTTCTGGTTGGCTCTTGAGAGAAGCTTCTTTAATTATTTTGTAGCGCTTCCTGAGTATTCCACCCTGGGGAAGCAGAATCTGTTTTCTCCTATTTCCAGGGGCCTGAAGAGTCGCAGAGAAGGGAACTGGATTGAGCACAGCTTTACAGAGCTAGTCAGAAAGCTGGGTGTAAAACTTACACCCCCAAAATTCATGTTGTGCAGTTTGCCTTTAGGCACGTTGGTTCTGCAGCCCAAAAAGGAGCCCCAGCTACTGCAGCAGAGGCTGCTCCATGGACAGGGCAAAGGCAGAGGCTGTTCACCCTGTGCACACATCAATTTGTGCTCAGCTGTGTACAGATATACACACACATAGGGCACAGCACTGGGGCGTGGCTGAAGCCTGTGGTGGATGTGCTTTTGCAGTTCATGCTTTGAACACCAAACTCCTCAGCATGAACATTTTCCTTTTTCTGCAGGGGCTGAGAAATGGTTTGTGGTAATCAGACACTGACCTGCCCTCATGTTTAAATAAATCCTGGGAACTGGGGAAGGATGTGAAGTGCCCAGGTCAAGATGAAGATTATTAAACTTTCTTGTTTAATGTGAAAGTCTTTTCTTTTGCTGTGTCTTGCAAATGTCTATGTGAGAATGGGGTGCCATTGATCAGCAATGAATCTGAAATACATGTTGGGTCTTCTTTTGACTGACATATATGATTTCATAATGCAGGTTAAACCTGGCCTCTTTTCACTTGGAACTTATAATTTTTAGTATCAAAACCATTGGTACTTTATATGGAAAGCATAAAACAACTAATATGACTTGTAGGATTTGAAAACAATTCTTGCCTGTTTAGGCACTGGAAAAATGAACAGATGCAATAGATGCCATCAAACTAATTTTTTGGAAGTAGTGGAAACCCTCTTCACTTCTGGGTTCCATTGCCTGGCAGAAGTGCTGTTGATGCCCAGCTTTCCTCTTATTCCCATAACATTTTATGTTACACTACATTAAAAAGCTCACTGGGAGAAGTAATAAACAATCAAAGTTTTCATGAGTTAAGCGTTGAATCCCCCATTTGTCTAACTGATATAGCCTGGATGTTTACTGATATTGCATTCCATGAGAGACAATTTGTCCTTATGTGCTTCTAGGTATCCCCAGAAATCTGTAATAGCAGGCTTTATAGTGACAGCAAGCTAGGAACATAGTGTGTGGCAGGATTATACAGGGAAAGCTATCTAACAGAAATAAATTCTGCTTCCCCAGAATAGCTGATGCTATTTCAGTCTTTAAATCATTTCATTTAAATAGTTGCTGTCTTGAATTGTTGACAGTCTCCACATTAATGTCTTAGGTTTTTTTAAACCTTGCCATGTAGACTTCTGATGAATATGTGTATATATATATATCTGCCCTGCCTTCTGGTTATGGAGTGAGACACTAAAAAACATCCAGGAGTCTTTACTCAATTTTCAAGGCATTCTTTAATCTGTTACTAGACTAACTTTTGTAGCACATGATATAAATTGGTCCTCTTCCAGTGGCCTAGCTGTCTCCTCCTTTATAAAAAGAAAAGGAGAGATGTAAACTTGCCTGGTTAAGCTGTAGAGACAGGAAAGGAAAATACAGCAGTGCCAGTGAAGCCATGCCATTCTCTGGTGGATTTTTCCTTTTTTTCCATTTTCCATAGTCCTCTGTGCCTGTTTTCCTTCTGCTGGTCCTTGCTGACTCTCATGTATAGTGAATCTAGGAAAAGCTCTTTTAGAGGGGAACCTGAACAGTCCTTTTTCTAAAAACAAATCATGTTTGTTTTGTCATTCCAGGATTAGGATTTCACATTTCCCTCCTTGATACAATATGATGATTAGGTTCTATCCTAATCATTATATTTTATCAGTTGTTCTATTTTTGTGGTTCCCTTTGAAGTGTAGAGCAGGGGGATTGTTTTGGTTTTGTGGAACTTTCTTTGGATTTGGGATAGGCTGCTGTTCATTCCTAGTAGAAAATTTTGGTGCAGTCAGCAGAGATTTGGGTGGAAATCTTTATGGAATGGGGTGGTAGGAACAAAAATATGTCCAAGCACCAGGTTTGCAATGTAAATAGCAAGAGTAACCAATTGTACCCTGAGCTCTGAGAAGAGGAGGCATAAAAATCTTCTGAACTGGAGCTGTTGAGTGCAGCTGCCTTAGTTCTAAGAGCCCAGAGGAGAAGTAAACCAGGTGCAGGATGTTTGCAGCTACTCCCCATTCCTGCTCTCCCCAGGGTGGGCTCTGGGCTGGTGCAGGGCTGGGGACAGGAGGGAGGGGTGCCAGCCCTGTCACTGCTCTCTCTGGTGTCCCACACTCACAACTGGGGTGCCAGCCCTGTCACTGCTCTCTCTGGTGTCCCACACTGGCAATTGGAAGGGTTTGCATCAATATTCAGTTCCCTCTCTCTGATAGCTGAGTCTAGCATAACTTCTAAATCTAATTTGTCTCCTTATTTAGTATGAGACATTCAGTCTTTAAATTTGCATGCTGTGAGAGTCACTAAAACCCAGTTGTGCCACAGTCTGTGACTGTGTGCTCTCTGGTGTAAACGCTGCCTGTTTGCCCATCAAAGGATCCAGAGAGTTCTTTGTGGAATTTGTACAAAGTATCTGAGGGTAGAACACTCTGAAAGGGAGTTCAGTTTAAGTGTTGGTAGCCCTTCAATTAGGAAAACTCAGAGAAATCTTAAACCACTAGTACAAAAAAGTTATTTGATGTAATAACAAAAAAATGTAATTAATATTCACAATATACTGCACTTTAAATTTAAAGAGATCATTACAACCTTGGTTTTGGCTGTTTAATGGATATAGGCTTTGAATTTCTGAGTTATGAATGTTTTTAAATCATGGAAGAATTAATAAGACTCATAAAGGATCTCAGCACAACAGCTCTTCTCAGAGAATTTAATAATTAATATCAAATCTGTAAGAGGAAGTTGTTTGTGGTTCAAAATAAATTATAGAAGAAATCAACAGAGAAATCTCTCCTGGCAAACTTTGTGTATTTATTTATGTCTGTAAAAACAGTGCCTGGTGAGAAGGGAATCCAAATTTTCCTTCCTTGCATTCAGTCATGTTTTCCTGCATCTTGGAGAAGGTTGAGCTGTTTAGCTGGCTTCCCACTGGAAACAGAAGACATTGGATTTGTTACCCAATGATACAGAAACCACAGTGGATGTCTAAAATGAGACCCCTTAGATACACCAAAGGTAACAAAGGTTCTGACAAACTATCTTGGTTACCCAAGGTTATTCTTGTTTTGAGATTTTTGTTCTTCTATTAGTTACCTGCTTGCAGTCATTGCATATTCCTATTACTGGCTTCAGTGTATTAAGTATTTCCAGTCAGTTTAATAATATTTTTTTTGGCTTGGGTCAGAATTAGTGTCTGTATCATATTTTGAGATCAGCACAAACAAGTTGGATGTATTTGCAAAGCTCCTGTTGCAGTTCTCCTAAAAGCACATACAGCTTCTCTGATGGCGTTGATTTGGTTTGATTTCCCTGCCCTGGAAAAGGTGAGCTTCTTTCTAAATTTTGTTGGAATTGCAAAAACTCCTATGTAACTGGAAATAATTTTTCAGTAAATATTATTAATAATCTTTCCTTTGCCATGTAATATTCCTTATCTAAAATGAGATGGTAAAATGTTGGATTTATTTTCTTCTCTTATACAACCTTTATTTTAACAGTGTGGCCTCTATGGGTAGGCTTTCAACTAAAAAATTTCAGTATTTTTAACATGTCTATTGTCACCAGGATTTTTGTGCAAGAGGGTGATGTAAAATACTATTCATTTGAAAATTTCAGCTGCTTTGTTTGTGCTGATCTAATTGTTGTATCCATGGAAACTGGAGGGCTAATTCCAGACAGCTGCTGAGTTCTCTTCTAAAATGTTATTGAAGTTTGTCAGTACAGAACTTCATGGGCCAGTTGCCAGTGTGCAGGCTTGGATATTGGAGATTTTCTGAGAGATTATCTAAAAGGCATGGTGAACATTCTAAAGTAGTTTTTTGTTTCCTATCCCCCTGTAGACTGTTATTGAACAAATTGAAAATTTGAGCTGAAAGCATCGAACACATAATGCTGTAACCTCTGGAACAGCTGGATGGAGCAAGGAGAGAGAGGAGTGACTGCAGTCACAGGAGGAGTCAGTGGCAGCCTCAGGGGAAAGCAAATATGGGTAACACTTGGGGAATTGTTCATTATTCACTCAGACACTAATGGAAGCTTTACCATTGGTGTAGCAGAGAGCAGCATCCCACAGTTCAAGTGAATGTATTTGAAAATCCTGTCCAAAAATCACCCCCTTACTGGCCTGGGTGCATTTTTAATAAAAGTAGTTTAGTAGTGCTGTAGTAAAACTCATGAATTTGTTGTAACTTTATGGCAGAAGTTTTTTACTAGAAAAAAGTAAAATGGGATGTCTTGAAATACTACCATGAACAGGCTGTAGTGGATTTCTGCATTAAAGAACTGTTCTAGGAAAGTCTGGGTCTAGCTAATACTTTAGTATAGGTGTGGCTTTATTCATGAGCTGTCCTGAGTCTCTGTTACCAGGGCTCCTCTAAGAGAGGATCTAAAAGCTTGTATCAGTTTTCACTTGACTCTTTGATCAAAACCACTGTAGATTTCAGAGGAAGTGTGTTTTTGTATTGAAATTTTACATTGAAAGTGATTTGTCAGTGAGATTGTATTGGAGTCACTTTTCTGTACAAGACCTGGTTTTCAGCAATCTAAAATTGATTCCAGTTCATCTGGTAGGAAGCTCTGAGTAAATTAATCTTACCACCCTAATAGATCCCTTACTGAGATGCAAATGAAATGTTCCCCATCTTGTCAGTGGAATGAACACAGGAATTGTTTATCTTAAAGTCCAGTAGAATGTGAAGTTCTGATTCTGTACCTATGAAAGTTCTGTATGAATAGAATACAAATAACTTCCTATACATTAACTCTGTCAGCTTTGAACAACAAATGAAAGAAGACTCAAGTTCTGCAATGACACCTTTGTGTGTTTTTTTGCTTCTCTTTCTTACACTGAGCCTATTTTCTGTGGAGGCCTTTGTACTGCTGACAAAATCCTCTGCAAAAGCTCTTTTCAGGAGAGGGCTGGGGATGGAGCTCTGGTTTGGGGTGAAGCCTACAGCAGGGTTTGCAAAGAGACCAAATCTCCCCTGTAGGTTACCTACAGTGTAACTTGCTTATGAGTGCAGTGAAAAGGGAAATATTGCTTACATTATGCCAAAGTGGTATTTTTTCTTCATGGAGATGTCATTCCATCTTCCAGCAGTCATTATAGAGCATTAATGTTGGAACTGGTGGTTCTAGTTGGCAGTGCCATGTAACAATCTGCTCAAAGCCACAGCATAATACAGGTCCAGCTTTGAGGGGGCTGCACAAAGGTTTGTGCTCAGGCCAGAATGACTTTGGTCGTGTAAACAAGGGGGGCCACTAACAGAACATCCCACTAAAGCATTTTGGCTGTGGCTGCTCCTGTCTGTGTGGGAAGCCAAATGTTTTGATATCAGCTTTCAATATTTGCATGTAAAAATTAATGTATGGAATTTGCAAGCCCAGAAACTGTATGTATAGAGCTAAAGAACAGATGTTTGCTGGTTTTTTGAATGATGCAAATTTGAGTCTTTTATGCTGCTTTTTAGTCTCTTGATATTGATTTCAATCACTTAGTGATGGTTTGGTTGTCAGTTAAGGCATAATGTGATTCTGTTCAAAAGCAATGGCAGCAAAAACCTTAAAATGATTGGAAAGAACGAATGGCTATTGCCTGTGCAGTAGTAAGTTCAGGTAAGCAGTTCCTTACTTGTCCTTGTCCTCCATCTTCTCTCTTACATAACATCTTCCATCTCAAATCCTTGCTTTGCAAGAATCTGCAAAATACTTGTTAAGCAATAATTTCTGTAACTGAAGCTTGGCTCAGAGCAGCATTCCAGTCTGACAGGTCATTTAGGTACAGAGGAAATAATAATGTATCATGATGGACTAGAAGAGCTTTCTGACACCCCATGGACAAATATTTACCTCTGCTGTATGTATTTTTGGGTGGGTTACATTAAAATTAATGAACTGCTGCTGTCTTGAAGGTTTCTCCTTTTCTATATGCAAATTGCAGTGTCATTAGAACAGTTCCACTGCAATCTGTGTGAGGGGGGAGGTGTCAGTGACCACAGAACATCCACTCCAGCTGTCTCTTAACCTCTGTTATTTATATCCCAAAATGTGCAAATTTTGTGCATTTTGTTTTATTTTTGCATGACAAGTAAAATGTTCTAAAACAAAAGCATTTAAAGCAAACCAGAGTCAGGTCCAGTACAAGACTTGATATTGTAACTGGGTAAAGAATTTTTTTAACAAGACTTTTTACAAGACTTGATATTGTAACTGGGTAAAGAATTTTTTTTGTATTAAATATCCCATTGCCTCAGTTGAGGCAATGGGATATTTAATACAAAGGCTTCAAGATACAAATGAGTTCTCATGAGCACACAATTAACCTGATCTAAGGTAATGAATAGGAGGCAGATAGCGTTAAGTTGAAAAAATAAATATCCAGAAGCAGCAAATTCATTTTGTCACTTGAGGCTTGATCCAAAGCTTGTGTGAATCATGGAACTGAAACAGAGGCTGACAGAACTGAATCTGAAACCTGCATTGTGAAGAAAGCTTAATTTGAGGAGAGTTGATGAGCTTTCTCTGTCTTGGCCAATGCCTCAAAGGACAAGAAGGACATTACAATTTCTGCATGATAAGAGGATTTTGGAAACAAAAGATAAATGAGATCCAAATACTATTACTTGTTTTCATATTCTCATAGCTCACTATAAAATGTTTTTAATACCTCTAACAAAAATAAACTTTCAAGGCTAAAGTTTCCCAATGTATTTGCATTTTAAAATATATATATTAAAATATTCCAATACTTTTTGTTTATATGCATAAAAGATGTTAGCAGAAAATATACAGGAGGAGGGACTGCAGCCTCCCCAAGCATGGTACTTGAGCAGGTGCCTTGCTGCTCAAAAAGGAGAGGCACAGGAACCTGCCAGGGCTCTGGAGCAAGAGTCTCTTGCATCTTTGCTGTAAAACCTATGCTTTGAAGGGACAGCATTTATTGCAGCTAGAAATACAACATATTTAACTGGGTGCTGTGAGGGCAGTTACCTGTTGGTTGGTTGGGAGAAGAAAAAATTCTAACCATGCATCAGGTTCTCTCCAGCAGAGATTAAAAAATCAGACTGCCAATCTAGACTTCCCATTTGGAAGGATTCTTGTGAATACAATAATTTACCATTTCCAACAGCACACCAGTGAGGTGTGTACAGTCTGGGGAATATTTTTGATGTTACTGCTTTGGCTGAGTAAAATCAGGCACAGGAACATGGCCAGAATGAGGCTGATGAGCAGCAGCCTCTGCTGTCTGCATGTCCAGGAACAGTTTATGAAGGATCCTCTGATCCTGCCCAAAATCTTGTGGCCTCCCAGCCAACAGGGAGCATCATGGGGGCTTGTCAGCCCGAGCCTCCAGTGCAGATCTGGCTGCTGACAGTGGTGGGAGTGCACTCAGGTGAGGATGAGGTGGGACTGTTCATTGGTATTTTCACTGCCATATCTTGCAGATGTGCTCTGGGATGCAGGAAGCAGGCTTGAAAATGGGATTTCCCTGTGTGTGCTGCTTGCAGGGTTTACAGCAGCCATGCTCAGCCATGTGACAAAACACCTTTCTTGAGTTCCTTTGCCTGGCTCTCTGTGCATCTCTTTTTTTCTAATTTTACACTTGGGTCTTCTACATCCTTGGAGAATAGGAAATCCCCAAAAGTAACACCAAAGTACACCAAAGTACTTAAATTATTTCACTTGTATTTAAACCTCTGAGGTCTCTAGCACTGCAGAGAAAACATCACTGTGGGAAGGATATTTGTTCACCAGGAAAAGCATTTTGGATTTAGTTACCTTGCTCAGTCTGGAGACATGACATGTAGCTGTAGGGGTTCATTTTTGCATTCTTAAAGGCAGTTTTCTTTTTCTTGCAAGGCATTTATGTCCTAACCAGCAATGTTAAACACCTTCCAAGTACATGAGAATCTTGTTAACATTTTCTTTCTAGTTTGTTTTTATTACTTACCATCGATTATAGAGAGGATGCACAAACACTCAGGTTAACAGAATGTGCTACAATCTTCTCTAAGCACATGGTTAATGTTTCCTTTAGAAATGCTGCAGCATAATTTATCTTGGGCAGTGCAAGTTCAGCTGTGCAGCTCACCTCACTGAACACACCTAGCCTGTCACAGGAACCCAGAAATCTGCTGGGTTTGCTCACCCACAGCTCAGATTAGTCCTGTGAGGGTCTGAATGCAGCCAGGTGACCCCTCCATGGGCAGTAGCAGGAATTCCAGCTTTCCTGGCACAGCTGGCAGCCCTGCTGCAGGGAGCACTGACTGATACAGGAGCCTCAACCAGCAAAGCAGGAACCTGAGATGCTTGTGGGCAGCTTGGGCAACAATGTCAAAAAATATACGCTTGAACAGATAATCCCAGTCCTGTTCAAAGAGGAATTATGTTTTAGCTTTTGCAACATAACCCACGGGGACATCTGTACATTATTCTTCAGTGATGGGGTAGAAAGTTATTTACTTGCAAGTTCTTTTTTAGAAAATTATGTTTCCTGCCAGAATGGAGTGATATACAAGGTTTAGGTCTGTGGTGCAGGTATAAACCAGCATGGTGCCCTCTGGCAAGTGGATTTCTCAGTGCATTTCCTTGCTGTGGCAAGGCACAGAGACCTCTTTCTTTTGTTCCACTGGTATGAAAGTAGAAATTATTCTTACATAACTTCTTTTTCCTATGCATGATGTCACCCTTTCCCTCCTTCTGTCTGGCCTTAAATTCTCTAAAAACACCAACTATGGCATTCTTTATGGGCTTCCTGAGCTTCCTGCAGCTTTCCCAAAAGGACAAGGCTCAGGTGAGATCAGTCCTTACTATTGGGTGGTAGCAGGACCCTCTGTTCCAAAGAAAATCTCTTTTGTCTCAAAAGGCTGTTATTTTGACCTGATCTGAAAAAAGTAGCAATTATCCTGTATGCACTTATGTGAAGAGGGGAAGGTTTTAGTTCCTGTCTCCCTCCCCTTAGAATCATGCACTGTTATGGGAGGTTACAGAAGGAGCCCTTGCAGCCTTTTAGGAGACTGATTCAGGAAAGACCCACCACATGGAGACTTTTACATTCCTTATATCTGTTTTTTCTGCATTTGTTTTTGTTCCAGCTCCTGCCAATGTGCAAGAGGAAGAAGCATGTTCAGGTGGAGAAAATACCATTGATGGTTCCCAAAGTCAGAGTGCTGCATGGGTAAATGAAAAGAATGCATGTTCCTTATTCCACTCCCCAAAACAAACCCCTAGGGGGGATCCTTTAACTTCTCTCTAGCCAAGACCCCAGCTGAGTTTCCTTTTTATCTTCTCCCCATATGCACACACCCCCATGACTGGAACTGAGTGTAGGTATGGACAGTGGATATAACCCTGCACATTTCCTTTGGGCTCTCGGCTGTGTTTTCCAATATTGTTGCATTTTGTGTTTATAACACAGCAAAGATTTTCTTGCTCATTTAATTTTCTCTTCCCATGCTGCAAGGCTTAGTTCATTAGCTTAAAAGACTGTCACGCTTCTGGAAAACAGAATATATTTGGCAGGAGTGGATAGTAATTATCTAAAAATTCAATCAAGCCATTTTTTGATTGATTTTTGGGATGAGATATATAGGCTTCAGTGGAATTAATTGCATCCTAGTATTTTTTAAATTTATGTTTTAAGCATCAGATTGTCCCACCACTCCCATTTTTTTTGGTACATTTATTTTTTCCTCTTACCAACTATATACAAAGTCTTTTCTAGGGAAATGCTCTGACTGTATTGATTTTTAAAAAAATTAAATATGTCTTCCACTTCCAGTGATACTAGTTTGTAACACCCATGTAGCTGAAAAGAATTTTTACAGAAGGATAATTTTCAGTCTTAAAAACACCACTGGCCAAGCAAGTAGAGCTTCTTGAAACCTGCAGAAGGTGCATGAACATAAAATAACACTGATTCTGACTGATGACCATTTCTTGAGGAATTTGTTTTCATGACACGAACTTAATGTATAAGGCTTAAGGAAGTATTTTAAATAGCAGTGAAAACAAAAAATATGAGACCTAAATTACAAAAGCAGAATGGTATTATGACAGTAATGCTAAAGCTGCTGGTATCAGACACTGCTTGCTGATGGACCTTGATGAGAAAACATTGCTCAGAAAAATGCCCCATCAGTGTGGTGATACCATCACATCCTCTGCTCCAGGGCTGAGCCAAAAAAAGCCTGCTCAGATCTGCATCTCTTGCTACATTCTCAGCTGTGATGGATTAGGAAGTAATGAAAAAGATTTCTCAGAGACTGATTTATTATTAACCTGGTTGTGCTTTTTTTTCTGTATCAGTTCTGTATCAGTTGTGCAGACTGATTTGTAAGAGAATAAGACTGAAAATTCATGAGGAGGAAAGCAACAAAGCCAACAGCAAAAATGCCAAGAAAGCTTTGAACTGCTTGAGTCACCTTCTTCCCTCCTGAATTCTCCTGAGGACTCGTGCAGTCTGAAATGTCTGATGCATTGGGAACATGACACCTATTAAGGGCCACAGGAATTCAGTGTGAAAACTGGTTTTGGTAAAATAGAAGATGACTGAGTTTGGGGTGGAGAGGGGAGTGAGGTTATGTGTGTTTAAATCAGGAGTTGATACTGGAGATTGGTATATCCCCTTCTTCTAACAGTAGAGGATTTTTTTTTTCCTATGGTTTGCTTAACTAAAATAATTTGGTCTTCTCAAGAGTATCTGATAGAGGAATCTGGGAAAAAAGTGGTGCTAAAACCAACCTGCATTTACTCCACAGCTGAACTTTAATTTTTTCAGCTGTTGTTTTCTCATTGTTTTAATGGATCTTACTTCCCCTGGAAGCAGAATGGGTTTTCAGGTTGTGGAGCACTGTGAAGGTCTATAATAAGGGAACTGAATGGTGTGAACCCTTTGGGACTTATGTCTTTAATATCTGGAGCAACTCTATTGCCAGTAGGTCTTGCAAGTACACAGGGCACTGTAGTGACTGCTGCACCTGCAGTTACTCCCTTGTAACCCCAAAGGAATTTCCCTCCTTATCCTTTTGAGGCAGAATGTTTTTAAAGAAATTAAGACCAAGTTTGTTAAATATTAACCACACATCACTTGGGATGTAACTGTTTTAAAAATGTCTGGTTTACCCAGAAAAATATTTAATATAAATTTTAGTTTCTATTCCAATTACCTTGTGTTGTCTTATAAAGCTATAATTTAAAAGGCAGGCTCTGCAAGAGCCATTTGTGTCAAGCTCCTGTGTCTTGCTCCTACTTCACCAAGAGAAATATTAATGGTATTGTCCCTTCAAATTCAAGAACCTTTTTCAGAGAATGTGGACTCTGCTGGATTTTGGTATCTTCATCTTCCCATTTATCCTTATTTTGTAGCAGCTGAAAAACTGTTCCAATCATCATTTCATAAACCATGTGTTCAAGGTGATACAGGAAAACAGGAACAGTTTGCATGCATTTTCATTCCAGGTTTGTATAAGGGTAAATGGTCACTGGCATCTTCATTCATTTGCAGTTCCAAAGTTCAGACCAAGATCAGCAAACCTGAGGCTCACCAATAACTGAGGTGCTAATGGAACAAGAGAGAAGGAGAAAGCAGGGGTAAGAATTAAACTGAGTTACACTTTAAATCACGTGCAATTGCAAAACCAGAATCCAAGCTACTGTCTAAGAAACTGCCAGTGCTCCTGGAGTCATGTGGAGGGTCTGCATGTAAAGGATTGTTTCCTTTCAATAGGATTTACAGTTTGTAGACAAGAGTTATGTTCTGTATTGTATGGCCAGAGATATGCCCATTTCAAATATTGTTAAAATCTGCTAGAAGCAGAGATCTTGCTGCTCATGTGATCACTGAGCCATGGCCAGCTGCAGGCACCATGGAACAGAAAGGACAAGTGGAGTCCAGTGCAGTTGGTAGCCCCCAGGGCAGTAATGCAGTGAAAATGCCAGGTCCTGTTGCACTGTTGGAAGCAGAGGCTGAGGCAGTGTTCAGCCCTGCTGCCAGCTGGGGCTGCTGCTGGGCTGTCCCCTCCTTGCTGCTCCAGGGACCGACACTCCCCAGGCTGGGCCCCCCCTGAGCCATGGGGTGTCGTCTGGCTCTGCTTCCCTGTGCCCTGGCACCCCCCCTGCTTGCCCAGGGAGATGTGTCACAGCAAGGGGACAGCAGCAGGACCAGGGGCTCTGCCCTCTGAAAGCAGCTGCCTGTGACAGCAGTGTGCCAACAGCTCCTTCACAGTGAGCTGCAGCTCCTCACCATCAGCTTAATTAGCAAAATGTTTAAGGATCTGATCTGGAGCTTAAGTGTGTTGTGTGCTGCTCAAAGTGGCACTTCAGTGCTGCAAGGTGGTTCTAGTAGCAGGTCAAAGGTTGCCACTACAGTCAGGAGGAAGCTCTTTGCATGGCACTTAGAGTATTTTTGACAGATTTTTCTTTTTTACAAGCATTTGCTTTTTATTATTTTCACCAAAATAAAGCATATAGCATACAGTGTTTTCACACATTTAGGAGATAAATAAGTGTACTTGAATTCTTTAATACCATGATAACATGTAATACAAAGTTATTTCTTCATTGATTTTAATTTAAATACAGCTTGTTTGCCTTTTTTTAAAAAACAAACTTTTATTGTTACCATACATTTCCCTTGTTAGCTTACAGATGTTTAAATAACAACTGGGAAAATACAGTGATGTGTATTGCTAGAGATAAAAAGTTGCTCTGTTAGGATGAAGCCTGTATATCAAGTTACCAGCCTGTAAATTAAGAAACCCAACACATTAAATGAATGCTGTCACTTGAACTGATAAGAAAACCTTAAGAGAATAACAAATAGTTCACCTCCAATTTGTTTGTAGAATAATAAGAAAATAATCCAGTTTTTGTATTTCCACACTGATTGGTATGCATATTAATTTATCTTCTACTTGTTTGCAATTATAAATAAATAGAGGTATAAAGACAAAATCTCATACTGCCTTCCCTTGAATTTACCAGCTACAGTAAATGCATTTTTAAAATCATAAATACATTCCCATTCAACTTAATCAAATACCATAGGACTAACTTCATGTGCTCAGTTTCATGCTGCATAGCTGAGAAAGAAGAAAATCTGGTGGCACTTGGTATCTTTAATGGCACTTCTTTCAGCAAAGGAGAAGGGTGCATTTGTGTCACTAGCCAGGGCTACCCTTCAAACCAGTCCCTTAGAATTGGCTTGAAAAATACATGGAGCACTAAGTAAAGCAACAATTCCTGTGCTGTGTGCCAAGCTTTAGCTAATGGTGCAAGGATCATCGTGGCTTGATTTCATTTCTCCTTCCAGCAGCAAAGTGATCACAGCCTTGCTCAAGTAGCTGCAAGTTCCCTTTTTTCCAAGTGGGTGGGTGTTGTAGAATGCAGTCATGTCTCTCTGCAGAGAGGGAACAGAGGCTGCCATTAGTGTGAATGTGGAAAGCAGCCACAAACAGGGAAACAAGAGCAACATCAGATATGTTAAAAATGCAAATGTGGTTTTTGGACTCTAAAACTAGAGAATAATTCTGCTCAATTTTCAGAAATCTCCCATATGTACTTACCTGCATCTCTTTCTTCACTGAGTTTCCAGGACTGCACAGATACCACCTTCTTAACATTTTTGAAAATGTCATAGCTGTCAGAGAACAACTGCTCTCCTAAAACATGCAGCTGTGTGATGCCTGTGTGGTGGAATGGTGAGCCAGGGCCTTGGGTGTACATGAGGTGTAAAGTGGCTGAAGATTTATTCAGAAGGAAAAAATCCAAGATCCAAACCACAGGTAGCACATGAACTCATTCATTAATCAGATCACCAAAATAGGTGTCCTTCACTGAACACCTGTTTTTCACAGTTAGTGACATTAAAACACCTGCTTACTCTCAAATTATGTATTAGCTGCTCTAAAAAAGGTTTAATGCCTTAATTCAGGAAATTGGTTACTTTTATTAAATCAAGGGCAGAGATTGTGTGGAGAAAATCATAAGACTTCTGTAGTTTTAGGGTGTGTCTGAGCATACTAGAATAAATACTTTGGATATTTATTACATGTTAACAGGGAATCAACAAAGTTCAAAATATTTGCAAATCCATTTAAGGGAAGACCATAGTTCAGACAAACCAGGAGTTTTTAGCAGTGTTAGGAAACCTTGAGGCAGCACCCTAAGAACAATCCCAGACAGGGTTACAGCTACTGCCAGCAGGGATCCACCTGGGAATATGGGAGAGCCAGGTTCCAGAAAATTTCAATGCAAGGAGCTGAATTTCCAACAACAATCTTAAATATTACTCAGAACTCTGATCTGGGGGCTCTTTCTAAGAGACAAAAAGGCATTATTCTAAGTGAGTCTGGGTTTGGAGAAAAAAAAATCCATCACTTCAACAGAGGCTAGGGCAGCACCAGTAAAAACTGCAGTTTGCATGGAATTCTCCTTTCTGTTTGTAGCCATTGGGGATTTGCAGCTTGTCCCAAAGGTCAGCAGCAAATTCCAAATTCCAGGTGCTGTGTGGAGCTGGCACTTGAGAGCCATTTGTGTGTATGATGGCCACAGAGTCACTGCCCTCCAACATGGACCAAAAGGATCATAATTTCCAGGAAATTGTGTTCTTTTCTAAACAAAGGTATTGTGCAAATTGACACACAGCTGGGGCTGCCTATCTGCCTTGCTTTCAAATCTTAGTACCAAAAATCAGTGGCACAAGAGTGAACATTGAAACATGTGAAAGAGTTCTTAAGCAGCACATCCTTCCTCATCTTCTAAAGGAACTAAAAATTCAGCAAGAGGAAGGGCTGCTGCATGTCAATGTTACGAATCAATAGATTCTTCAGAGCTAGCACAGATAACTTCAAATATATGGTCCACAATAAAATGCCAGGAGGATCATCCTCAGTAGCTCTGGGACTTGTCCCACTGTTCTACTCTCATCTCCTCCTTCAACCAGGCCAATAAACCTGGCTTTATTACAGAATTTCAGAGCTTTGAGGCACCAAAACTTGTAGTGAGACTATTCAGAGATCTTTAAAGCATAAAAGCTATCATTCTAGTGAAGAAAATATTAAAAGCATTTATTCCTTTATTTGAATTTTAGCCAAACTTTTGCCAGTTCATGAATGCAAATCTAACAGAAAAATCAGTAACTAAGAACAGTTCTGTATCTCAAGTTCTTACTTTAATATGGTCAATACAAATTCTTTGGTTATTAAAGTTTTCTAGTCTCTGTGTTCATAAGATCCTGATTTCACACTTCCTTGCTGAACTTTAGTTTCTTTTGTTATTTTTAACTCTTCTCTGTTCTAGTGCCCCTCCTTAATGAATCCTTTCCCCTTTGAGGAGAACTATTCCAGCTCACTGAGAGTCCCATTTCAGAGCCATGGAACACAGAGTATTCTCCTTACTGTAGCATTTTGAATTTACAACTCAGCAATAAAGTGCACCTCTTTCATCTCTGCTTAGAGGCTCTTTGCAGACCTAGGCAGCACTTGGGTATATTAATTTCTTATTTGTGTTCCATCCTGTCAATTGCTTTTTACTCTGAACTGCACAGAATTAACATTTAGAAGTAACTTCAATAAGAATGGTAAATTTGGTAAGACAGCAATATTTTACTCACTTGATTTTCAGCTCCCTTTGGACTGCTGTGATCTTTCTGAAAGTCATGAAATGCTTCTTGCACCACTTTGTCCAAGTCTACTTTGTCCTGGAACTCTAGCTCAGGATTTCTCTCCAAAATAACAGATATAACCATCAGCAACTAGAAGGCAGAAGAAGATTGTAAGACTTCAAATTTCATTTTTTAAAATTCAGGTTACATAATAGCACTGTTAGGAATTGCATATGCCTGTTTCAAGCAGGAAGCCATTTAATAATGGCACAAGTAATAGTGCACAGATAATAGAATCCTGACTTGGATAAAAGAATCACTGGAAAAGCAGGCTTTTATGAAAGGTTACAATTGCTGGTGACTGCCAGGTAAGGGCATGGTGCAAATGATTGACATTGACATCCAGCTTGGCTGGGAGCCAGGGAAGTTATTTTCCATTTTATTCAGTTCACTCTGTGGCTGCACAAATCCTGCGGAGAGAGTGAAAGGCAGCAAACACTGAACCTCAGCATTTGGTGTTCTGAGGCACAATCACAGATGCTAAAATTCTGTTATGACAAAGCTTATCAAAACCAAAGAGAACAGCCAGCAGTAAAGCCTCAGCTCATCAGAATTGATGTTACTCACATCTGAAAAGGGTTTAAAATAGGAAGGTGAACATGATCAGTGTCCTGTTGTAACATCTGCAGGCAAGCAGTGCAGTCTGCACGGGTCACCTTGGGTTTGGGAATTTTGTTATCTGTTAGCAAAAACTGGGGGTGCTCCAGCAAGCAGGCTGAGCATGAGCTGAGAGGCAGAACTTGGGGTGGGATGTTCCTGGGGAGGGGCACTCACAGGCACCAGGGACACAGACCTGGGGACTAGCAGTGAATGCTGCTGAAAGGTGCCAGGTACCAACAGTGCAGTGCTCCTGACCTGTTCTAAAAGCAAACCTTGTGTGCAGTGGGGGAAGGATTTAAACAGCCTCCTGCTTTCCTGTGAGGATGGGGAACACAAGGAAATGGGAAGGTGGCTGATTCAGTAGTGTAAAGGTACTCACTAGGCAGCCTCAGCAGAAAGGGAAAGAAGAATCATTCAGAGGGCAAGCAGTTTTCCTTAGATCTAGGAAATTGTTAGGAAAAGGCATGGGCTAAGGACTTGAAGGAAAGCTACTCTGGAATTATTAGATTTTTACCTCCTCTGACCTAATTGTATTGCTAGTGTCATTAATATTTGCTGAAGGGGAAGAACATAATGAACTCACTGTTCTGAACATGGAACAGGAACCTGTTTAATCATCAAAACCTATGGAGAAACCTCTGAAGCAAGTGTTTATATGGAAAATGCTATTTCTTCAAATATTTGAGTCTAGGTTATTTTTTTGTTTTAGGCTGTAACATACTAATGCACAGTATAAAAAGTCATTGATTATTGGCCACAGACCTCCACGATGATCTGCCTGTATTGTGGCTGGTCAATGTTTTGCAGCATATCTTCAACTAGGAGGGAAAAGTTCATTTCATACATCGTCATATCCGATAAGGTTGGTTGCTGAAAAACAAATCATACTTTTAATAAAAGACCACAAGCATTAAATCAAAGCCACCCCCAGGCAGAGTCTACTTGCTTGCTGAACAAATAATATTCAACTAAGAAACAATAACCTTTTTGTAGGATCCAAAAGGGAGCAGATTTCAGAGTTCATGACCTGGAAAGAATCTTCTACACTTACAGTTTTATAAATGTGCTTTAATAGAAATAATTTGCTTTCATTCTATTCTAATTGTATTTAACTCCAGATGAAATAGAAAACTTGATTTTTTTTTCCCCAATTAACATGTTAGTCTAAGTAAAACATGATGGCATAAATAGCCATTAATGATAAGGTATTTCACCATTACTGGGCAGGTGGGACAGCAGTGCCTGAGCCTGTGTGTGGGATTACCTGGGGCAGGAACCTCCCTGCCACGATGAGGCCGTTGGGGGTTCTCTCCAGGATCTGCCACACGCGGTCGTAGAAACCTGCAGGAGTTCTGTTCAGGGAGCCATCCAGCTGCCTCCTGTTCAGCCAGCTCCTGGGGACAGGAGGGGACAGCTCAGCACACCTGGCACTCACAGCCTGGCCGCCAGGCAGGTGAGCAGTACAGACACCTCTGCTGCACACACAGCACAGGGCTCAGCATGCAGAGAGCACAGGGTCACCCCTGGGGGTGTCTGTGCTTTATGGAGCTGCAGAAGAAGCAGCAACTCTGAAATCCACCCAGTGCAGGCCAGTAGCAGTAGCAGATCAAATTCATCAGGTCTAATCATATAAGGAAAATGCATTTCAGCAGAATTGTGGAAGGCAGGGGTTTTTCCTGATGGTCTGTAGCAAACAAGTAGCCTGCAAATTTAGAAAATTCCACAGAATGGTTTTGTAAAACTAAGGCTTTGAGCAAACTGAGTCACATTCTTCATGAATCACAAATCCTGTTTGCCTTCAGAAGTATACCAGCTTTTTTCTTTTTTACTTAAAACCATCAAGTATGGAATTTAATTTTCCTATTTTTTCTTCTCAGCGTTACTAGAGGAATGGGGCTTTAGCCAAAATGTTTAAAACACCAGCAATGGAACTTGAAGAAGTGGCATCCATGGGTATGAATTAATTGCTGGATTCACAAGACAGATTTAAGTCTTGTGTGGGTGTCCTGAATGTATTTGATAGAGAGGACTTCCTCAAGTTACTTAGTCCTTAGCTGCTTTTTGAATCTTAAGTAGAAAAATCAATACACACATTATTTTTTAGAAAAATTACAATTAAATTACTGCTTTGCAACATGCCTTTCTGTATTTCTAAGACCTGGTTCTGGTAAGCTGCTTGAAAAGAAAAAAAAAAGGGAAATTCCCTGGTCAACTTGAACAATGTTGTTTTGCAGACCTTCCTCAGCCTGGCTCAAATTAATTCAGCACTAATAACCTTGGGGGTTTAGGTTTTGCTCCATATGTATTGGGAGATTAACATGACATGCTTGGAATAAAAACACTTGTCTATAAAATGACCTGTTCCTGCAGACACCAGTGTGCTGGATGAAATTGCTAAAATATCTTGCATTAAAAAACTCTTAAATACTGGAGAAATGGTGAGAATTCCTTCTGAGATACAACCAGTAAAGAAAACACTAATTCTGACAACTGCATGTATGGTTTTACACTTAATTTTCTGAGGGTAGCTCAGTCCCAGCTACACCACAAGACAAAGCAGACAGAGTGTTGGTTTGGTTTTTTCTGTGTTTTGGTTTTTTTTTTTAAAAGAATAAAAGGGAAAAATTATCACGAGGTGGTGCATTTTCTGAGCAGGTTTGAGCTCTAGGTAATTGGGATACACTTTCTGAGAACAAAGGAGATGTTTAAAGTTAACCCTATAAAGCCAGGGCTAAGCCAACATGCAGTGTGGGCTCTTTACCTGTATAACTGTATTGGATAAACATGGCAAGGGAAGAAAAAATTTCTCATAAATCACTTCTCAATTAAACACTAAACTACCAAAAAGTCATGTCTACTATGGCAGTTTCATCTTATTCTCTGTACAGCTCTGTCCTTGGATTAGGATAAGAAAACTTCCATAAAAGCAAAAAGACCAGTGGTGTGGTAAAAAGAACAAGTTGTTTTCTTAATACAAAAAAAGAAGAATTTGAAGATGTCAAAAATGCTCTGACCCACCTACATTAATAGGATCAGGAAGAGAGTCTTGCAAACTGAATAAGCAAAGTGAGTTTCAGAACTGTTTGGACCATTAAAAGAACAATTCTCCATTTTAAAAGAATTTCTTGCAATCTTGTGACCTACATAAATAGATTAAAAAGTGTAATCTGTGGAGTCTGTGCTTGCAAAAATGTCTTCTGTGAAAACTTGGAGAGAGGTTAGTTGTGGAGGTACATAGACCATTAGCCCTTTCTGTATGACAAATTAATTGGCAGTGAGCTATGGTATCACATTACCAGAGATTTTTTTTTTCTAAAAACATCACAAGAGTAGGAAAAACTGTCCTCAAAAAGAAAAAAAGAAAAAAAGAAAAGGAGAAGGAAAAAAAAAAAGGAGTATTCTGTATTTCCTGACAGGAAGAAAACTTTTAAAAACAAGTCACTAATGGGCAAGGAAAAACGAGTTAGCAATACTGGACAGGAAGAAGTTAGAAAAGAAGTTAGAAGATTGAAAGATTTGAAGGATATGCTGGTGAGTTTTTGTACTTGGATAACCCAAAAAAGAATCCTCATCCTCAGAAACTCAAGCCAAGTGCCCTTCAGTGACCTACCCATCGTGTGTTACAGGCATCAAAAGCAGCAGCTGCTGTGGCAATGCAGGTAAAATCTCTGACAAAAGGTGGTGCTTGAATTCCTTACTGAGATTGAGCAAGTGCTTCCTAAAGAGCATTAATATTGAATGGAGAATGCTGCAAAGGGGTTGCTCTGCTGTGGTTTCACAGGACAGTGTCAGCACCAACGTGAGCAGGGACAGCAGCTGAACAGCAAGAACTGCTCAGCACAGCCAAGGCTCCGAAAAGCATCTGGGAGATACAGAACAGAGCCAGTGGGACTGAGAGATGAGGCAGTGACTGAAGGAGCTCCTTTCTCAGGGGTTACAGTTTGGGGGAAAAACACAGGTGTGTTTTGAATGAAGCAGGAACATAAACAGCAGGATGTGTGGTGTAATTCCTTTGTTGAGAGGAAAAGCCCATCACCCATTCAGTCAAGGACTATGGAAATTATCAGCAATATTATGTGCCAAAGTTTAACTTAACCAGAAATAAAACTAAGAGGAAGAGTTTTGACTTCACTCTTATCAATAAAGTTAAGTGGAAATATTGCAATTTTAACTTTTGTCTTGCATACCTGGTATCACAATGAATGTTCTTTTTGGCAGCTGGTTACAGCTTGGAGAAAAGATTCCAACTTTCAGGCAGTACCACTATCTTTTAAGAATTCTAGAGAACATCTGCTCTTACTCATATAATAACCTAGAAGAAAGCAGGCACTGAACAGCAGATAAACTGTTCCTACAAGTCACTTAAGTGGAGGTATTGGGTAATTTTTGGCTTCTTTCCCCACATCAAAGAGTGTAACAGTTCACATTATAGCAGACAGATCTCTATTCTCTGGCAGTAAAGAGATTTCCACAAAGATAAAGCTGAAGAAGGAATATGCAGTAGAAAAGAAACAATTCTATAACCTGGGCCCATGTGAAAGAATGAAAAAGTGCCTTTTTGCTATCTTCCCTTTAAAAATTAGAGATGATTACAGATACCTGGTGATTTCAGGTGCACACAAAGCAGCTCAGGAATGAAATGTACTTGAACATCTGTGAATGAAATCAGGAGCCCCAGCCCCAGCCCTCGTTACCTGCCCGGCTGCTGAGGCTGCAGAATGTCCAGCAGGAGCTGCTTCACCTCACTGGGGGACATCTGGTACAAGTCCTTGGCTGGCATATCCCCAGCTCTGATCTTCAGTTCATACTTCATAGCATGGATAATCCATCTACATGAGGGGAGGAACAGATTTAGTCATGAAATACAAAGTTTCCAAATAGGAAAAATCAGTCTAATAAAACAGCTCATAAGAATTCCACACAGTCCTGCTATTTGGCTGTCAGGACTTGCATAAAATATCAGACAAATACTCTCCTACTCTTCCTGTTTGATTGGAACATGATACAAGCTGAAAGGGATAATGCAATTAAGAAATGTGTTGTGGACCATGTTTTCCATAGAGAAGACTGATTGGACTACATTCCCTGTATTCCATGTTCATTAAGACCAACATTTACCTGCCTTTTGATGTTAAAATTCCTACTCAGAATTATGCTCTGCCTATACATGCATTTTGCTGATGAGTTTTAAAAAGCCATAAAATTTACAATATTTTACATTTACCAAGACTTCAGGGCTTATTTCTAGTTTTAGCCTTTGAAATTCATTTTTTGCAGTCTATCACACTTTTTTTTCTGCTCCTTTTTGAAAAAAATTTGATTCAATAAAAATATAGCAACAGTGAAGATTTTTAGCCTGAGGTATCAGAGGGGTAGAACTTGGCAAAGTGTTGAAGGAAAATGCTGAGTTTTATTGTGCACATTATGTAAAACCAGCACTCCAGCCTCTGATGCAATATCAAAGATGAAATAAGGTACAGGTACATCAGGAGCCAGATAAGCACAGAACTCAGCCTCTTACCCTCTCCACTGGTTCAGTTCCAGTAGGCATTACTAACAAAAGGAAACTGAACTAGTTTTTCTTCAAACAGTCCATAACAGCTGATCAAGGCTTGGGTACATCAGAGCCTTTCTGTGTTTATCTGAAAATGCAGTGAGAGATTCAGGCTGTCATCTCCACAGCCACATTCTGTGGTCATTTACTTGTTTATCTAACCAGGTGCAGAGTGTTTCTGCTTATGCAAGTCAAGTCACACTCCTTCCTAGGGAGTTCTTAGGAACTACACAGAATTTGGAGATGCCTGGCCAGCTGATCCAGTGTTGATTACATCTAAGGTTTCCAGGACCATGCATTGGAGGTGCAAGATACCAGGGAGTATTGGGGTCCATTACATTAGCAGAACATGCTATTTCATTAAATTTAGCAGCTGATGAGTCCTTCTGTTGTTACTAAGATTAACAACACAACTGGCTCAGGAATTCTCTCCCGACTCATGCCTCAGATGTGTCTGTGTGTGAGTCCCTCACTGGAAGTTTCCCTTTGCAGTGCCCTGCAAACCACACCAAAGTCAAGGGTGGACCTTCTGCTGAGCTCTTCACTGATAAGAGGTGAATTCAAGTCAGTTGGCTGGGAGTTTTTACAGTAATAGGGCTGTCAGAAACTTGATCTATTTCAACATGAAACCCTGAAAACAAATCAATAACAAGACACTAAATCAAATCATTATCAAACTGGAACGGCATTTCTGTGAGAAGGTTAATTTTGCTCACTGGAGTGGGTGATAACACTGAAATAAAGGAAATTGAATCTCTAGCATTAACCTTGGGAGAAAGAAAAAAAAAACCTGCAAAAAGGATTAGCTAGAGAGAATAAGGAAGGGGAGGAAAGAGGAGTAACATGGATCTGTGGAGGGGACAGAAAAGCATTTAAGTGCAGAAGGATACTTCCAGTTAAATGTAATACTGGCAATTTTTTGTTTTATGATGACTGGAATGTACTGCTAAAGAAGAAATATTAATCTTGTATGCTAGAAAAAAGGCTGCTGGTATCTACCTCCAGTGCTGAAATGCTGTATTTTTCTCTATGGAAAAAAACATGGAAGATGAAACACTTAAGTTCTGATTCTAAAGCATGCTCAGTGATTCAGTAAATCTCAGTCAGTAGCACCTGGCCTCTTCAAAGAAGTGCTTATTCAAATGCATGTCTCTTCCTAAATGTGAAAAAAATAATTAACTTCTGTGGGTAGCAAAGTAAATGCAGATACCATGGGATGTGACAGCACTCCAGCACAGCCTATCTGCAGGTCACCTTGTCACAGAAGGAAAGAGAACAGGTGGGAGGTAAATGATGTTTTAACCTTGATTCAAGTTTGTGGCTCTCGGAAGTCCACATTGCCCTGCAATGCCAGAGGCGCTTACTGACCCAATCCGTATCTTCAGCATTCCACGGAAGAGTTCTGGGGAATTGGAGATGATCCAGCCAATGTGGATGACCAGCTCCTGCTGCAGCACAGCTTCTCTTTCATCTTGCAGCCGGCATTTATCATAGATCATGTCCTTAATCACTGCGGGTGATAAGGGGTTAGAGATAACTGCTTCCTCCTGGCCAAACGCTCCCAGCGTCACCTGTGGCACAGGGAAAACAATTCAGAGGGTAGGGACAGCAAGAAAAGCACTGCACAGCAATTCAGAAACAAACTGCACCAACTTTGCTTTGCCTGTTAAAAATTTCACAGTACAAGGGTAATTTTACGTCAATGGCTGATGCTTGTTAATACTGTTAATTGGATGCTATTGAAGTAATAAACTTCACTAACAACCACAGTGAATATGGAATCTATTTTTCCAAATTAAAATAAAAATACAAGACCACTGCTTTATAATCAGGTTATAATCAGGACTGTATTTCCTAAACATTAGGTTTAGACAGTTATATAATTTCATACATTTCAGCTGCAGAACTCAATTAAAATTCAGAATTAAATTTACAGCTTTGTTTTCTTATTTCTACTAGCATGCTAAAAGTTACAGCCTTAATTTTAAGAAAATATATTGCTGGTACCGGATTGTTTAACCACAAAAAAGGAATTTTATTAGAATTCTGTTTTGTTTTTAATCTACTGTCAGTAAGACAGCAACACTAGTTTTTCTGCTATAATAAAGATCAAGGAAGGGATGTTAGGTTAAAAAATTGCCAATAGCCTCAAATTATGCTGCATGCAGGTGTAGCCTTCTCTACAGCTGAGCAGCACCAGAAGCACAAACCCAGACCTCAGTCTGGAGTAAGACAACAACATTGCATGTAAGCAGGTATACACATACACATATTTGACACAAAAATACAGAAATATTCAATTTGTATTATTTAGAAGCAACTATTCATGAATTTAATTAAAATTACTCTGCTGGGGAAGAAAAACAATGTTCTCCTTAGGAAAGGAAAAAACACAAACTTTCTTTGAAACAGAAAACCCTGACAGACCTTTTGCTCAGCTGCCACCCACGTGTTGTATTATGCTCAATCACACAGAGAATGATTTCATTTTCATTAAAGAAGTCTTTCAAAAGATGCCTTAATACTTCACTCCATCTGCTTTTGCCAAGTAAGAGGGCACATAGATAAAAACACAGAAAGGTTTGGGTGGGAAGGGACCTTAAAGATCATCTTGTTACAACATTCCTGC
>NW_005054408.1:2574567-2601528 GCF_000277835.1 Geospiza fortis | reverse complement strand
CCAGAGATGGGGCAGCCACAGCTCCTCCAGGCAGCCTGTGCCAGGCCCTCCTCACTCTCACAGGGAAGAGTTTCTTCCTAAGATCTAATCTGAACCTGCCCTATTTCATTGTAAAGCAATTCCCTCTTGTCCTGTCTCTACATGTCCTTGTCACAAGTCCCTCTCCAGCTCCACTGGAGCCCCTTTAGGCACGGGAAGGGTTTCCAAGGTCTCCCCAGAGACCTTAAACCCAAGAAGTTTCAGAAATCATGCCCAGTCCTATCTTCCATAAATGCTGAACTCTTTTTTCAGTCTTATTCTTTCATTAATTTAAAATTATTATTCAATTCCAAGTACACTTATTAAACATATCTTTATTTTCTCTGGATTTCTCTTGTTTGGTAAGATTTTTTTAAGCCATTGCATACTTTTAAAAGAAGCATCAGAGGCCTTGAAAATGAACAAGCCATTTGTTTAGTTTCTGTTATCATTCCTTAATGCAGTTCTTTGGAGGAAAGACTTACCTGCTTGCCCTGAACTAAAACATTAGTAATAGATGGTGCAAGGCTGTCCACTAGTTTACCTAAAAGACTTGCTGCGAAGCGCACAACAGACCTGAGGGCAGAAAACAGAGCAATCCCACTACATATCACATGCTAGTTTAATGAATTCAGATAGAAAGCTGCTGTCTGCCACAGCAGAATCTCAAAATTAACTCAGTGAATACATACATTATGTACAAAGTGGAATTTGGATCAGATTTTATGCAATCTTCTGTAGGTTCTCATTTTTTAGTTCAGATATAGGTTAATGGATCAGAAATAAATTTAGTTAGAACTCATTAAACTACCAGTTCCATAAAAAGCTTCTTGTTCTCTTCTCGACACCATCTTAACCAAAGGCAGGTAAGAAATGCCAGCTCCTCTTTTATGACATTTTCATCATTTTTGCAAGATAACTTTGGTAATTTTTAAATCTATTTCAGGAAGAGTCAGAAAGATTTTGCAAGAGAAAGTATAACACATAACACCAAAGCCTTGCTGTGTGTTCCATACTGAGGTAATATTTTGGATGTGCAGCATGAAAAGAAGAGGCTTGTGTCACCTGCCAGGTTAAAAACAAGCTGTAACTTCTAAGAACAACATTTTTCTATGTATGCAGTAGGTGGTTAAAGATATGAATACATTTAATAATAACTTCCTGACAAAATACAAACCTAACAGAACTGTAACTGAGCTTTTCTAGCATAGCTTTTGAGGCTACTAAGAATCATTTATTCACAGAGATGAGGAATAAGCTGTAATATTCTATAGTGTTAGTAAAAAACTCAAACAGTTGATGTTGATTCCTGTGAAAACTGCTACACGCTCCTTAAGACCAAGAGCAAAGCATTTCAAAAATGCATTAGCTGATACTATCAAAATGCAAATAAGCAAAAAGAAAATATCTCACAGAGCTGCACTTCATATTTCTGGGCACTTTACCTGTTTCCCATGTACCAGTAAAGTAGTAATATGTGGGGTTATAGAAGAAGAAAATTTCTGTGCAAATGCAGCACTGTAGCGCAACACCAACCTATATGTGTGTCACATGGCAATCAGGGAAGAGAAATGAAAAACAGTTTACATATTTTGTTCCTAAAAATACTTCTGATTTTTATTAATTACAAAAAATACCACCAAGGTATTTTGGGTCTACCTCACTATTGGCAAAGGCCCATTTAACTGTACGTAGAGACAAAACCGAAAAACATATTTATATTTACTGACCTGTTAGGAATAGTTACAGAGTGAGAGAAAAGAGTTCAGGACAGGCTTGACTTTTATAAAAAGAAATTAAATTTCTACTGAGCTTCAGGGCAAAGAAATGAATAAACAACATGTAAATATCAACCAACTTGCTGAAACCTTTTAAAGTTATTGTGTCAAAGTCAGGCTCAAAGCAAATTACTTCAGGGCAATAAATCTGAGTTAGTGCATCAGCTTAAATGATTTATATCTTATCACCAGCCTTCCTACATAGAGATATTGACAATATTTTATCATGCCCTGTAAGAAATAAGAATATTAACATTCTTCTCACATTATTTCAATGTAATGGGGCCTGTGTATTTGCAACAGCACTCAGTGCAAAACCAGCCTATTGCTTTTGTATTTTAAAAGGTAGCAGTAAGAAACTGCTGCTTAATTTTTTAAAGCCTATTAAACCAGACCTTCAGCTGCCATGCACCAATACAACTGTCAGGAAAGCTGCCATTTCCCCCCCTTTAAGTGTGTGAGAATCCAGCCTTACTTTCTATAAAATCATCAGGAAAACAAAACTGGTGTAAGGCAGAAGGAACATGGTATTTGTATACAAACCAGAGCTTTCTGCTGCCAGCTCGTCGGTAGATTCTTTCAATGTGCTCAGCAACAGTACCTACAGGGATTGAACAAAGAAAAGAAAAAAAAAACACAAGCAAAAAAAGATGCACAGGTTTTCATTTAACAGTAATAAGGCAAGTTTGATGAGACCAGTTAATTCTGAAGCTGCTTTAGTAAAGCACTTATCTATTATGCTCTACATCTAAAATTCAGATGCAATCAGGTCCCCTGTCTCCCAGTGTATGTTGTTGTGAAAAAACCAAACCAGATTTCAGCTGAATTTGCTGCTCATGCTGTAGAGTCACCTATAATATCACCTGTTCTTGCAATATATTGGGGGAAATTAATTTACATATAGATTTGGCCTATAAAAGTACACCCCATCACAAGGTACATCCTCAAACTGCAGAACCTAAAGTTCTTCAGCTTCTGTGTTTAGATTTATGTTTTATTGATTGGGTGATTACCAATGTCAGTCTCAGCAGTCTCTATGCAGGGAACTCAGTCAGTGACCCAGCCCATTCAATCCCAGGTGCATGTTAAAAAGGTTATCATCACCACCATTTCATATGGGATGGCACTGAGAGCTCTGCACAAGATAGCTCTGAACCACCAGAGGCACAATTGCACTTTTTTTGGTTTTAATTGATTTCAACAGTGTTTTAAATTCATCATCATGACCCAGTGGTTGTAAGTGGTAACACTGCTTGCTCACAGAGGTTAGGGAATCTGCCCTGAGCTGTTTCTAGAGCAAAGAACACAACCTACAAAGGACTAAAGGAAGCTCCTGAGCTCCCAAAGCCTCCCAACACTACAGGTGACTGCTGGAAAAGGGCACTGCAGAGCCCACATGGCCTAATGTGCAGATTGCAGCCACGACTTGCAGCAATGCACTGGCTTATCAGCCAAAGGGTTTTACTCCACTTGAGGTGGCTTTCCAGTCCTGTGGGCAGTTTTGGGCATCACAACAGAAGAAAGATAGAAAGAAATTATCCAAAGAAGGCACAGGAAGATGGTGAAGGATTTAGCAGGAAGCCACGTGAGGAGTGGCTGAGGTGACTTGGCTTGTTGTGCTCAGAGCAGAGGAGACTGAGGAGGGACCCCAGTGGGGTCTGCAGCAGAGGGGCAGAAGCAGATCTCACTCTGTGACCAATGACAGGACTCAAGGAGATGGCTGGAGCTGAGGCAGGGGAGGTTTAGGTTGGAGATCAGGAAAAGGTTCCTCACCAGAGGGTGGCTGGGCACTGACCAGGCTCCCCAGGGCACAGCACCAAACCTGACAGAGCTCAGGAAGCTCTCAGGCACATGGGGGATGGCTGGGGTGTGCTGTGAAGGATGATGATCCTTGTGGGTCCCCTCCAACTCAGAATATCCTATGGATTCTATGATCTTTTTAACACAGCAATGCCGATAAAATGTATGTTTATGTCAATATGACAGCTCTTCTCCACATGAAGCAGCCATCTCATACCAAAATTAAGAAGCAGGGCTCTGTAACATGAGGTGGGAAGTCCCACTGCTTGATGAGTAACTAAGAGTTACTCATATTGTTTGATTTGAATAGCCCTCTTTTTTCTGAGTAATCATATATAAAAAGGCAACTAAAAAGCAATCTTTGGGAAAAAAGACAAAACAGCAAACTTTGCAGCACAAAATCCCAAAGCCTCAGTAGCCTTCTCAGAATGATATTACAGGAATTTAGACCCTGTGCTCTAAAACAAAGCCATAACACAAAACCAGAGCTTCACAGACACATTGAACTGAAGTGAGATTACATCAAAGCAGAATAAAAATTCACTATAAAGCCTCATATAGTACAGACTGTTACAGACATTTAGACTTGTCTTTTCTTTCTGTTTTCTTTGTAAGGGCAAATCCTGTATTTTTTTCTAAACTATGCATTCAAAATTACAACCAGATACAGCACTGGCCTACAAACTCTCTAAAAGCATTCATATATCCAGCAGCTCTTCCCCACCACAGCATCAATCTGCATCTCCTATTTAATGCAGAAATTGCTCTAAATGGCAGAGAAAAGAGCTCCACAACTGCTGGCAAGCACAGCTGTTATTCATGTTCATTGCAACTGAACACAGAGCTGCTTCCTCAGAACAGTCCCATGGCAGGAGCTCTTACCTTCCTTGGTGATGAAATTCGGCCCTTCCCTTTTGAGCAATATACTTGAGAGTAACACTTGACTTGCCAGGCAACTGCAGTCCTTAAATAAAAAACAGCAACAACAGAACCATAAACAGCCTTCAGATTGTCACTGAAGCAAAGCCAGAAGAGTTATTAAAAATTTCAGGTGAAACCAAAGGGCCTTTTCTTCTTTTCAATTTAAGGAAAAGTATAATTATTTTATTTTCAAGGGGATTTCACAATTATCCCATACCCTGTGTGTGCTGTATCCTTGTCACTGCTGCTTGCAGAGCCTTCTCTGTGGGTCATATTAAGCTGTAATAATTTGACCTTGGAAAAGTTTCCTGATTTTTCATCCTCAGGTCCTTTATTTTACAGCAGAAATGCTTGTAATGAAATAGGGAACCAAGCAGAATACTTGGTGTGCTTGTATCAACACCAGATCTAGAACAGTCACTGGCAGTTTCCCTCTAGGTACAGGAAACAAGTGGCAGATTGGAGCCATCCCTTGATGCCACAAAGAAGTTCCCAGTCTATCCAAGTGAATACCCACTGCTCAAGTCTCTTTTGATTAGCAGTTTGTCAATAAAATATCTGTTCTTAGGACACATGGCAAATGGATCCAGAGGGTCACCTGGCACCAGGGATGACTGGGGCAGCTGGGAGAACTCAGAGCCAGCAGTTACATATGAAGGGCCAGGGAGCTCTGTGATGAGGTAAAGAGGAGGATTCCCTGAGTATGGAGAGGAATATCAGATATTTCAGTGCCCCAACACTGATCATGCTGATTTAAGTAGGCTGCTGGTCAAGAGTATAAGAATTTCTCATTTCACAAGAATGAAGTTACATTGTACTTTTATCAAGTTTTCTTACATTAAGTTTCTGCAGGATCTCATATGTTGACTTGTTTTTCCAGTCATTAATATTTACATCTGGTTGCTGCTCAAGTTCAGAAGCATTGGGAGTACTAGATTGTCTCTTGACTTTTGAATGTTTTGGAAGATCCAGCTCCTCCAAACTCTTAAATACAGGAGCCCTGAAAAACAAGTATTTAATTTCGTCATGGTTCAGAAAATATTTTAATAATCACATAAATCATCACCACTATTTACACATAGCCTTACTCTTCTGTTTCAGTGATGCTTAGGAAGTCAAGTTGTTCAACAACTGCTCCAGATATTAATGTCTGCAATGAAAAATTGAAAACAAATTTTAAAATAAATACATAACTATATAGCTGTCTTTTAATCTCAGTATGTTGCTGGTGGTTTCCATTGAGAAAGTAGGTTTTTTATCTACAGTTCCAAATATTTTATACTTTCAGAGTATTTTTGCTCTTTCATGAGGAAAAAGAGCTTAAGGCAGCAGAAGTCTCTTGGGGCTGCTCTCTCCTTTTTGCTCGTGTTCCATGGTTCTTTTGCCCTGTCCAGCTTCATCAAGCACCAAAGCCAGGGCTGATGAAAACTCTGAGACTGAGGATTTGCCTTCCTCAGAGTCCTGCACAGTCCCCACGTTCTGGAGCCCAAAGCCCATTATTCCAGGGATGGCTGAAGGCCAGGAAGTTTTCTTGTCAGCCTCACTGATGTTTCAGGCAAACACTACAAAGAGCATTCCCACTCTGTGCTCGTTCCCTAATCCAAGCATGCCTGACCTAAGTTTGCACATCAAATGCAGCTTACAAATACATCTCAAAAGATTACAGAGCTGAAACTCAGTGCTGCATTTATCTGATGCAGTCATTACAATTCATTCACTCTGAATTTATAGGAATTCCCCATTTATCTACAGCCAGAGGAAATGTATTGTACTACAGCAGTTTTAAGACTGCTTTTGATTGTTCTCATTAGCTAAATAAAACCGAATGTGTTTTATGAACTTTTATATTCCATTTTCATTGTACATGAGTTGCAGTAAAACACTGATCTGTTACACTGAGATGACAGAATATAAAAACCCTGCTTTGCTTTTATTACTGGTGCCATTCATTCTTTGCCTTACACATCTGCTTGAACACATGATGACAATGAAGGTAAAAATCAGAAAAGAGCTACAAAACTTCTGAACATAGAAAATTTTAAATTAAATCAGATTTGGTATACTTTACAGGAGAAAAAGAGCATTCACCCAATTAAAGATACACATTCTCTCTCAGGCATATTTAACATGTGCACCTAAATGAAGCAGCTGAATGCAACTGACAAAGACCAATATATATTTTGTTGGAATAAATGAATTATTCGAGAAAACACCAGGAATTAGACAAATCTTTTCCCAAATCCTCCCCTATAATGAAACAAGACTGTTAATAAAATGCCAACTGTGCAGTAAGACAGAGATTCCAGCTCAGCTGCTGCAGCAGGCGCAGGATGCCCAGCAGGAAAGGCACCCACCACCTTCTCCACTGGCCTTCAAGTCAAACAAACATTTGTTTGTATCTTCCCATGTGCTCTGTTTAATGGCTAACAAATAAAGCAAAGACCAGTGACTGTCACCATCTTAAACTCTTTAAAACAACTCCTTACTTTTTATATTGGAAAAAGAATCTTTCCAGAAGGTCAGTGAGTATGGAAGGCAAAGTCCAGTGTAGTGCTTAGAATAAGGACACAGGTAGATGGAGAACTTCTTGTCTGATAAATCTTTCTTGCAAGGCAAGAAAGTGATTGCAGTTAAATTTAAAAAACAAAAAACCAAACCAAACCACAACAACAACCACCCTGTAGACAAATGAAAGGTTTTCCATGGGCAGTAATGGCATCTGCTATAGGAAGAGTCAGTGGTACCAGGAGAGACTCCATGACCTGCATGTGAGCAGGACAAATACGTAAATACTTAAAGATTGCAAGGATATCTTAAACCATCACAGCTAGAAGCATTTCCTTTCCTGACCCAGCTCTTCTACAAATTAATGATCTTCTAGGGAACAAGAAGCCATTACTCTGTCTTTAGTCTTGTCTCTTACAAAAAAAGTATAGTTCAGTAAGTGTAAACTAAGATTAACTACCACATAGGAGTATGTAAAATCAGCACCTGCCTTGGTAATTTTCACATTTTAATGAAGGAATGTTCCTGCTTTAAGATTCATTCAAACAGTAAAGATGTTAAAACTAGATCTTAGTTCTTGTAAGAATTTTAATATATGTGAAGCACCTTTTTTCCCCACTCTGTGATTACCTAATCAAAAGAAATCCCTCAGTGCTTGACACCATGGCTTTATCCTTTGGTAGTAATTTCACAAGATTGCCTAACAAAAAAACACCCCTTTCCCTTCTGAAAATCCTCTGTGAAGATTATGACTTTCAAAAGACATCAAAAGGAATTAAAATAAACCCATGTTTCTGTTGAGACAAAACAAACAGTACTAAATGTCTTGACTCCTTATTTTTATGAAACTAAATAAAATCAGAAGTCACATAAACCCCTGAAGTGGTAAGAATACATGTAGCAGTACCAGGAGGGAAGAACACAAGAGTCAGGAGAGACACCTTACCTGTACTCTGTCAACGTGAACCTTCACTCCTCCAACAAGTCCCTTTCTAAAGGCTGCCAGCATATCTAATATGGGACTGAATCTGCTCCCTCTGCAATTTGAAACAGAACTCCATGAATCTTTTGCTCAGGTAAGCCCCACACTGCAAATGCTGCTTTTCTCCCTCCCTACCTGATGTTGTCCTCCCGGATGAGCACCACGAACAGGGGCCGGCCGTGCATTTTCCAGTACTGCTTAATGAACTGCAGGGCATTCTGGGCAAGGAGGAGCCTCAGTCACAAAACATCCCAAAGAACACAGCCAGCACAGCCTACCCCAGCACACAGTGCAAGACAGCAGAGCACCTACAGCCCTGAGAACCACAGCAGCTTAAAAACACCTCAGCTACTAAAGCACCAACAGATTTCTGCAACGGGCACAAGCTGCTGTCAAGCCCTGCTATTTCCTAGGTGTTCTAAAATACTCCTAAGAAAATGCATGGATCATGGAGCAAAGCATGAGACAGGGCAGTCTCTGAACTACAGGCAGCAACCTAGAAAATGTGTGGGGGGGATCCAGGGCTTGAATCCCAGCCACAGGGATGGAAGCACCAGGGCCACCTTCTGTGCACGTGGGCAATGAGCTCTGAGCTGCTGTCAACCTTACAGGCAGGGAAGGGGGGCAGTTTTAATATTTGTGCAAAATCAAGTAGTGTTTCGTCCATGTAAGGCTTTCATATCTCCTGTAAACACCAGTCTTGTTCCTTTTTTCAGGCAACAACATTTGTTCTCCCAAAGAAACTAATGATAATTTGCTTGCTGCCCTACAGCATTCCCAGGCACTTGGGGGGCAGTTTTTTTTTTTGTCACAGAGAGATACTCACTAGAACTCATACTGGGCAGGATATTTGTCTCAATACACTTTCTAGCTGCAGGTTTATTTTTGTATTATAATAATACACACTCTACTGTGTTCCCCCTTCAGTCTTCTGTTTCATCAGACTGCACAGTTTATTCTTCTACAGACTATTTTTGTCAGTTACTCAAATGAAAAGTTACAAATACCTTAATGTCATCAATCAACATCATAACATCCTGAGACATGTAGAAATCACTGAGATCAAAAATGATCGAGTAGCAAACTACAGTCTTCCCCAGGATTCGATAAATCTGTTGAGAAAGAAAACTTCCATTAATCTTTTCTTTAAAACGTTCACCAGAGCCAAATACCAGGACTTGAACGTCATAAAATATGCATAAAATAACATTACATTTCAATTCTAGTTAAAATTACATAGACTAAATGTTTATCTGAAATATTTATCAATAATAAGAATATAAACTTTTCTTGTAATAACCTTTGATGTTCCAAGGCATCCTATGGGTCTGTCTGGTCTTCCAGATAATCCCAGCTTCTCATTGACTCCCAAATGGAAGTAAGCCTGTGAGAAAGAGTCATGAAAACTGATAAGAACTTAGATACCAGCCTTTTTCATCTCCTGCCACATCTCACAAAGAAGGCTGTGTGCAGTCTGCTTTGATTAGAAAATGATTCAGAAAATGTGGCTGCTATTGCTGTTCAGGGTTGTGTTTTCTAAAAAACACTTGTTGTTTCCTATAGTAGGTCTTCCTTTTAACTTCTTGCTGTGATTACTTTTCTATTCTATGTAAGCAAAATATTTATTGATTTTTTAAATTGCTTATTGAAATAATTTTTAAAGGATCATTTGCATTTATTGGGTAGCCAAATTTGCCTTCTGCAATGCTTTTCCAGAGTGGATACAAAAGTAAAAAAGTAATATAGGAACTCTTTAAATATCTTTGTACAAATTTGTAAAATTAATGCATCAGCAACACAAGCAAGAGGGAATTATCTCATTATTCACAGCTTGATTCTTATTAGTTATGTATGCCTGTCATTCAACTGATACAATTTTGCAAAAATAACTTTCCCTTATTACATTGTATGAGTATAAAACCGTAAGAAAACAACTAATCTGTGAGCAATACAGTATAAATGCATCAGTTAAACCTGGCTGAAAGATGTAATTTTTCCTTACTTGGCCTGTTTTAGGTAAGGAATCCACCATTTCTGCAGAATATTCAGAATTCTGAACATTCTCCGAAGTTCAATCTTTCTTTGTGTTATAGGAAGATAATTCAGAAGCAAATGAAAGCAAACACTTGAACAAACATTACACTCAATAGCTTTTTATTGCTGTCAGCCTGGGGTCTTCCTGATCCTGCTCATGTTTCTGCACTAATACCCAAAGCTATTTAAAAAAGAAAATAAACAAAATTACCTACAAGACCTGTTCATCCAGAGTAAGGAACTGGATTCAAGTGGGGAATCCAGAAGACTGATAGCCTCAACAACCCACCTGTACATAACAAACAATGCTGAACCTCTGCTGTGGTAAATGAGGGAGACTGGAAGAATGGCAGCAGACAGGGCCAGTTAATACTAAAAGCACCTTCATTTTGCTGGAATGCAGAACATGAAATACTTTCTTAACAAAAGCAGAACTGCATTAGCATTGTAATATTGTCTGTTTCCTTGAGGACTCTGTAGCTTGAGGCCCCTGTTGGCACACAGGCTACTGCAGCAGTTTCCTCCTCTAGTGAGAGTTCTCCAGCCTGATCTGTTCCAATCAAAGCTCATATCCAGCACCAGGCACAATTCATTCAAGTCCAGCTGCTTCGAGCACCTTTGGGTTTTTTTATTAAAAAGCCCTTCAATTCTGGATTATTAAGCTGCTAATAGCAAGAAATAGCTGGGAAAGGAGACTGGGCTGTGGGGTTGATTTATGAGCATGACCCAAAATGCAGCTGTCTTGCACACCATCTGCTTCTGTGCTCCCTCTCCTCCTCTCAAGTCCATGCCCAGGGGTGCTCTGCTCCTCTCCTGTACTGTACTTCCATTCCACATGTACTTTTTTCCTATGTATTCCATGTATCTTGTCCCATGTTATTATTTATATCTTTCTTCTCTTTTCCCACTGCCCCCAGTTTGTGGATATCTTTACATGACTTTAAGTTCTACTTTCAGTCCCCATCCATTTGTTTTACAGCACTTCTTTGGACACATGCCTGTTAATAAGTCTAGAGATTAAAACTGTTATCATACACTACTGGAGCAGTCCAAAAGTTTCTGATTAAATTAAATCCTCCTTAGAACTGACAGCATCAGAGTAGGAAATATTGAGATCCGTATTTTCCACAGATCAACCTTCTATTCCCCAAAATACATTGACTGTTCCACTGTTGGCTTCCTTTCCCCTCAAAGGATGACAAATACTGCCAGGAGCTTTTGTTTGTTTGCTTTTTGGTTCATTTTGGTTATTGGCATAAGCCCCAAGATCAAACCCCAGTTCTCATAACACCCCAAACACTCTCTTTACTTCATAGCTCTGGCAGAGCCTTTATTAGAAGCCCATTAAGAAGAGGTTTTGTATCAGGTGAATTAATATTTTCATGGCACTCCTTTACATAGTAAGTTTTGATGAGGCAGCTGTACCTACCCATCATAAGGATAAAGGAAGTGTCAGAATTGCCAGATGTCTCAACAGCTTTAGAAAAATAAATCTTAACACAGACTTTTCCATAGATAGGAATTTAAGTGATAATAATAAAACTTAATGAAGATCTCATCCTTTTGGCAGGAAAACCACAAAAGAGAGACAATGTATACCTCTATAGTAAAGTTATGGAGTATTCATTTCTTAAACCAAAGTTTCAGTACAGAATTTCAGGACAGATACAGACAAAGAGAACATATTTTGGAATATATTATCATGAAAGCTAGTGAGTAAAAATGGGTTCAGAAATGAACAAGGCTGAATGGAAACAGGGCTTTTTCTCCTCCTCCTGTTTTAGTCCTTCTCAGGAGTTAGTGTCAGCCATAATTTGGGGTAAGCATTTTTCTGAATAAGCCACAGCCAGGTTTAGCACATCCTTCATCCTCACAAACTTACGAAACCCAAACTATGCTGCTATATTCTCTATTTTTGGGTTGACTTTTTTCCTTGTGTCCTACACACTCCTGATACATCATGGCACTGGCCATGTGACCTGATTTCTGAGGGAGGGCCCTACACAGTGATCTGTTCTACACTGGGGATCTGACAAAGAATTTGTCACTGCACTGCCCCACACATTCATCACTCTTGTGTGACACCATTTGTACAACACAGGGTCAGCAGGAGCTTTGTGTCTGACCTACAGCCAGGACCAGCAGGGCCAGCCCAGGCCTGGAAGGATGTGGTTGTCCCTCAGGAGACTCCTTGCCCCAGCAGAAAACAGATTCTCCAGGGAGGATGAAGGGGATGCTGAAGATGATCCTTCATCCCAGTAATTTGTAACTGTGCTGTGTTAAATGTGCTCAGCTAAAGGGGTAGACCAAAAAGGATTTCAAACCCAAAACTTCCTGGATATAGCCAATCCAAAGGAAACCAGTGACAGAGATGTGGATATTGCCTGTTGCAGGGGCTGCACTATGAATCCTGTCATGGTTTATGCCTACTGCCTTAATCCATTTCTTTGACTATGGCTCATTTGCTTGTTTCTCCATCAAAATTCATTCAGTTTACCAAGTTACTAATGTTATTAAGATTTTATTATTCATGCATTATACTTTGAAAGTGGCTCAGGCAATAAACTTAATCAGATAATACAGAACATGTGGGCTCCTACATTTCCCTGAAAGCTGCAGGCATCTGTAACTTCCAGTGCCAGCACACCTTGCAACTGCTTTGAGAGGACAGAAATATGTAGACAACAGCTTAGGGAGATATAAGGCCAATAGCTTGATATAAATCCTTGTTTTTACAAAAGAAATACCCAGATGGATAAATAATTTTAAATGCAGAATTCCTTACTTTGACAAGTTCTTTCTGAGCCCATATCTGAATTGGTTCCACCTGCTGGGGGGTCTGAGTTTGGATTCCATACGTGTTCAGAAAAACTTGCAGGCTACAAATGAAATACAGATACATTTAATGACAAATCACAGAATAGTTTTAATAATTCTCTTGGCAGCAGATGTATAGAAGTAGCAGCATTTTATTCTACACCATTTCAGATGTACTGTTCAACCCTTCCTTAATACACAGGTACTCAACAAAAGCAAACACATACCGCTGGCTTTCTGCTATCAGGGCCACGTGGACCACCAAATCATTTTCTAAGGGACCCTGCAAAATAATGACAAAATCATTAATGGCATTACTAACTAAAGATTTTATTTAAATAGCATGACCAAGGACAATGACTATTCAAACAATCCACAACTATGACAGACAGCACTATCTGCATTGCTTTTTCTTAGGGTATGAGCAAATTGAAAGATTTATAAATTTTAAGACTACAGGAAGCCTGTCCTACCAATAATACTCTGCAAAACACATTTTGGAGAATTAGTAATTAACAGATTTCTGGTAATAATTACGCTGCTTGGATTAGTTTGGGGGTTTCTTTAATTAAGAAGAACTAGATAAGGAAAACATTTTATTTGTACAAAAATTTGGAATGTATCCAATTAATATCTTCTATATGCCTGATATGACCTGATGTTTTGATAAATATTTTTGTAATGAGCAAAATTATTCAGCTTTTTGGGTAAACAATAAAATTCACTTGGAAATAATGACCTGATGATTTCAAACCTGTACTCTGAAAAATTGTCATCACACAGGTGCTTTTTAGTGACATGAAAGACATATTACATTTACTGGAGACAGCTGCATTTCCTTGCACTGCTTATTACACTGACACTTCATGTTTGAAATAAATACCAGTATTTTACATCAGGAAACCATGCAAATAGCAGTGAATTCAACATGTTGGGTGAAATCATTGACTTGACTCCCTGGGTCTCAATCTGGCAATTCACCTTTGCTGGCTCTGGCACAATGAGCTATGAACACAACCCCCCTGGTCCTTGTTCATCCTCTGGCATTCACTGACTGTAGAACAACACAACTAAGAGCAGCTCTCATTTTCATTGCTAAAATGCTTTTGTCTGCTTTTGTCTAGAAACTACCAGAACATGAATGACAGAAGTTAAACACATCTTCTATCAATTGTATAAAGAGACAGCATTTTTTGTGATGACAGAGGGATAGACATTGATTTAGAATGAGAAGTTCAGAGGGAACACTTACTTGCTCAGGCAGCTGTGAGCTGTGAGCCTTCATATCAATAAAGATCTTAGGGATTTGCAGAAGAAATTCTTGGTAACTTTTTCCCAGAAGTCTCTCAGCACTACATTTGCACTAAAAATTCTCGACTTTTTGCCACATGAAATAAGTTTCTGATGAAAGTATGTGCATAAAGAGACTAGATGAGCTGTCAGAAGTTCAAGCAACATTAGATTTTCCTGCTCAGAATGAGATCATTGTGCTATCACTTGTATTTACACAAACAGTAGGAAAACTCAACCCAAAACTCAGCCCTAATCATTGTGTATAAAACAAAAAGCAGAAGCCTCCCCAACCTGAAAATGAGAGAGCCCTTCCAAGAGTAATGATTTGCACATAGCCTGTGATCTAACCTGGCAGTGGCCTTTGAGCTAAGACTCAGTTCCCCTCTCACTGAAGAGCTGAGCAGGACTGTGTGAGCACAGCCTCTAAATTGTACATAACCCATGAGTTCTGCCTCTCACACACAGCCAAGGACAGGACTCATTTACAGCAGCCAATAAATGGTGGTTCTAACACAGCCCAGAACTACATAAATGCAGCTACAGCACAACTGGCACAACACAAAATCTGTGTGAAAAACTACTAGATCTTTTAAAGTATTGTGGAAAAAATATAAGTATCATTGCAGTACAACTACAGGATTGCTGCAACATTAAACAGAAAGTTAGTTACTGTCATTTGACATGTCATAGCCTGGAGGATCACAAGTAGTGACCTAGAGAAACACAGGTCAAAATAATAGCTAAAACACTCAAAAAAAGGAAGTCACCCTTTCCAGTGATGATTGTGCTATATAGTATTTGCTGTATATTAAAAAAAAAAAAGGGATATGGAAAAGTATTAAACTGCTAAATATTCCACTAAATAAATCATCTTGTTAAAAATTCCATTTTAATGTCTTGGCTTTCTCATTTCTAATAAGGCCAGCTCAAGTATTGCTCCCACAACATCCATCACTGTCTCCCCAAGACACCAGGACAGCCCCCCTGCCCAGGCTCCCCCTCCTGCCTTGTGTTGCCACCTTGGATCCTTGGCAGAAGGGTTGGTTTCAGCTGTATTCTGCATGCTGTGCAGATGATAAATATACTTCAGAAGAACAAGATAAAAGACTGATTAGTTGTTCTTCCTCTCCAAAAGGAGAATAAAAAAAAAATTCAAAAAAAAATTCACAGTTTTTAACAAGGTTATAAACTGCTGGAGGTAGGATAAAGGGAAAAATCCCTGACTCCGTTCCTGGCACAAGCAGAGAAAGCAGCTCAGTATCAGCCTCTCGCTGCACAGATGTTATCACTGTGCCTTTCTGCTTCCACTGCCAGGAAACCTCAGAACTCTGAAAAAACCCCATTCATTGAGCATGTGAGATAGGGGGCAGAGCATTGAAGAGCTGGATGGAAATGGCATCCACTGGGATTCCTGAGTGCACGGAGTGAGGAGAGGCAAACGGGAACAGCTCACAACAGGAGAGGCTGCACTGCACCCCCATGACCCCTGGCTGCTCCTGAGCAGCAGCTGCCCCAGGCCACCACTGACCACTGCTGACTATCCTGTGCCCACTGGCACTGAGCTCCTGGCAGCACTGACCACTGCTGACTATCCTGTGCCCACTGGCACTGAGCTCCTGGCACTGCTGACCACTGCTGACCACCCTGTGCCCACTGGCACTGAGCTCCTGGCAGTGCTGACCCCCCTGTGCCCACTGGCACTGAGCTCCTGGCAGCACTGACCACTGCTGACCACTCTGTGCCCACTGGCACAGACACACCAGCCCCTGAAATCAAACACAGCACCCGTGTGTGCCTCAAATTCCCAACCAGCATTTGGCAGGTTTGGAACTGTGTTAACTGTGGTAGGCAATTGTATTAATGGGAATGAAAGCAAGAACATGTTTACAATTAACATGACAAAACAAATCATCCAATATGGCTCCACCCAAATTAGACATGCTCTAATCCTAAACATAAAAATCTTAAAATATCTCAGTCTATCTACAAGTAATAATTTTAGTTCCTTATTTACATGTCATCTATTTCTCTGAACAAATAAAAAATATAAGCAGTCTATTATTTTGACTACTCTCTTCCCAATTCTCTTCATCATTAGGCATTAATCTTAATTCCCTGAACCTGAAATGAAATCCTTTCAAATGATTAGTACAGCAAAACATTAAAAGAATACAGCCATCACATGCAGAGAATCCAGTTAATTGTAACCCTAAACACATATTTCAATTTAACTCAGAACACAAAATAATCCTACTCTGGCAATATAGTCAGATTATGATTTTGTGTTAAAGATGAAATTAAACACAAGATAGCAATAAATCAGCCTGCACATGTGCCAGTAAAATAGAAAACCATTCCAGAAAAGCCCCATCCTACCTCACTTCTCAAATGTTGTCACCATTCAGGCCCTCTCCTACACTACATCCTCCCAAACAGAATGCAACAACCCAAACTGAGCTAGAATCTCCTGAATCTGGAGGCACTAAAGAGGAGGCTCAGAAGAAGCGCTTTAAGGAATTCAGTTCTAAAGAGTCTCCCTGAAGCAGAATCCCTGCAGTATCTCCTTTCACAGTAAAGGGAGTATGGATGGTTCCATTTCTTTGGAACTCCTGGAGGGGCTCTGACCTGACTGTTAGGAGTGCAAAGCACACACAGAGTGTCCCAGTGTGCTCTGAACACAGACTGAGCCCAGCAAACACAGCCCTGCTCCAGCACCACACTGGCGCTCCCCCAAGAAACAACATATGGACACAGCCTCCTCGAAGTGGGAAATAACAGGTTCTGGCATTGAATTAGGTGAAAAAACATTTCCTTCAAACTAGAAACACACAAAATGAGTACTGGTAGCCATTATGTTTTTACTGTACTGCTCATTTGATGCCTCAGTTTTCTACAAGCAATGAGATTGTCCTTGGTCTGATTATCTGATGCACTCCCAGCTGTAATTATACATGGTTATATACACAGCTTTCATAGCCCTTTTACCTTTGGAGGTCTATATTACCTTACTTTCCTTTACCTAATTCTTCATTGATGCTTCTAAGCTGTAAAAATAAAGTTCCATTGCTTGCTTAAATCTACACTACTATGTGGGTATCAGACATATTTTTGTGGTGGCACCAAAGCCACAAATATATTAAATTAATTACATTTTTCAGTGGCAAGTGTTTAGAGTTTATAATCAATGCAGCCACAAAATAAAAACATGCCTACATGGAAAACATATTTCTTGAAGAAATATTTACTTAGCACAGAGCTTCAAATAAAAATGTAAAAAGCCTTCTTTTTGGTACATCTCCTTTCAAAATACAGTATCACAACAAAATTTATATACACAGGCTTCTGAAATGTTTACATATCCTTGTTTATTGCTTGCATGAATAAAATTTAATACAAATGGAAATAGTTTTCTGTTCAATTTAACTGACTAATTCTTTAGCTATATGGAAAAGAGAAGACATCATTAAAGAGAAGAAACTACTTTTGATTTCTAAAGACATCATTAAGATGTGCTGTGTTCTCATTTTGTATGGTATTTTTAGTCATTTTCCCTGCACTTTAAGGCAAATATGATACTGATTTTGCATAAATTACCTCAATTAGATAAAATGGCATAATCAAATATCCAGACAAACTGGTTAAGCAAATCTGAAATGTGGATTAAAAAAGCCAAACTCAAGATTCTTGTCTGGAACTTGAAGACCTTTGCTGGTACAGCTCTCCTGAGTCATGTCAGGGCATCTTTAACCTTCTCTTAACAAAGACCCATTTGACATCTGCATGAAGGAATATTTTGCTCTGATACTGCAGCAGTAAAATCACCCAAAATACTGCAGCAGCTGTTTCAGTACAAACTATCCCAAAGAAATCCCACAACCTCCTGGCTGCAATGCCAAAGGCCTGATGCCACAGTCTCCATTTCCCACTAATTCAGAAGGGCATCCCTTCCTTCTAACCCTCACTGGGAATCACATCTTGGATAGTTTTGGCATTTACAAATCAAAGAAACATATCCACAGTCATCTCTGGCAAAGGAGTATCACCACTGGGAAGAGCACAGCTATAAGCAGACCTAGGCATGCTCAGAATTTCCTTCCTTCTTCATGCACTGTCTGAAGATGAAGTAAAATATCAAAATGGAGCTGTTATTCTCAATGCATTCAACACTGTTGACTTTAAAGTCCCCACTGCATTGCTGAATTTTACTGGGTAGCTGCATTTTACTAAGTTCTTTAGTGACTCACTAAGTGGCCCTCAATGTCTAAGCCATGAGAAAATAAATTATCATTGCATTATTTATTATCACTTTTGGGAAGCTCTCGGAGCAGAGGCTATTTCTCTCTGAAGATCTGGAAACTGCCTATCCCATACTGGGTACCCCAAACAGTTGTAAAAGTGCTTTTCTGCTAAGACACTTCCTGATGAGTCACAGAGTGCCTTTAGAACAAAGCCTCATCTTCTTCAAAGTGCTCAGCTGTGGCATATTAAAACTGACTGGTTTGAAGAATCAAAGAAAGAGGAATCAGATGGGCTGACTCAACACAGGCCCCTCCTGAGGGCACCCCAAAAGGGCCAGCAGCCCCCAGCTTCTGTCACATTCATAATCCCATGATGAAGAACAAACAAAGAAACCAGGAACAAAGGACATCACTGAACTTTCATTATGTCACAGGAACATGGCAAGTGCTGCCCTGTGAGCAATGAAAGTCTCCTTATGAATGAACCAACAGCCAGGCACATGGATTACCTTGGAAACAGGAAATAGTAGCAAACTGAGGGGATAAGCAGCATTTGGATAGAACAAGAAAAACATTGTTCAGTTCTGAACTTCGAGTGAATCTTAAGATAAATACTTCATCTCTTATGCTTCAATGACAAATTCACAATGCTGAACAAGGAACTTCTTAAATATACATTCCTTATACAAAAATAAAAAGGCTGAAACACATCTTTGAGCTACACATTTCCATAGACACAGTTCTTACCTGTTTAACTAAAGGAGTTCCATACACACAGACATGGACATATCTTGCTGTCCCATTCATTACAGATTTGAATTACCATGTTTCAAACATTCCCCATCCCTGGTCACTCACTCCTAACATGCATTTATCCAAATACAGGAGCACATGGAATCACAGAATCATTAAAGGCCTTTACAGTCAGAGTCCAACCACTGAGCCAGCACTCCTAAACCCACACTGAACCCTGTCCCTAAATGCCACATCTGCACATCTTTTAAATACCTTCAGGGATGGTGTATCAACTATACAAAAGAAACCCCAAAACCACCTCATTCTTGTAGCTCTCAGGAGCTCTAAATACAAAAAATAGTAATACATTGCAGTTGAAATTACTTTGAAGGAATAAGAAAAGCAGGTTCATTCTTGCCTTCCTAACATAACTTAAAACTCAAGACACATACCTGTTTATTAGCAGTTATTTATATTTACATTTTAGCTATCATTTTGACTGCATCACTTAATTTGAAGGCAAATGTTCATCACTTCCTCAAAACTGAAGATGCTAAAATTTCCTTTTAAAAGCAATCCTCCATCAATTCAGAAAATGTACACACATTTGAATATTTTCTTTGCACTTTAGCTGCAACATTAGAGGACCATGAATAGCACCTAGATGACAATTTTTCAATACAAATATAATAACAGCAAGCTGATGCTGACCTGGTTGGAGAACCTCATGCTGACGTTGCGCTGGTCCTGGGGAGCCACGTACCGCCCAATGGGGTCCAGATCTTTAGGACTCACTAATTTATCAGCTGAAAGGAAATGAGAATAGAAATACAGAATGACTTTGGTATTTTCTGCAGCTTTTGTGAAGAAGCCATGTCAACTTTTATGTTGTAGTTGGTTGTGCTTTGTTTTAGATCAATGACTTATAAAGCATATTCTGAAAAATTCAGAATTCTATTAATTTTAAAATGCATGACTCAAGCTTTGTTCTTGCTACAGCTAATTACAGCACTGTAGTATAAAAACCCAAGCCTTTATTTGCTCACAAAGATATGTTAATAGATGATATGCAGACAACAGACTCCACAACACAAGTCACTTAAAAAGCCCTTAATCCACAACCATGGAATTATTCTAGAGCTTTAACTATAAACCAAATTATCATCAAGAATTTTTTAGCTTTGCAGAAAAGCAGACAGCCTCTATCTCAAGGTAATCACTTGACTTGAATCCTGGAAAGAACAAGAGATATCAAAGGTGCCTCTCAATAGGTTAATTTAGGAAGAAATTGTGAAAAAAACTATTTAAAAATATTTGAAATCTAGCAGTTTCTACATGGAGTTTTTTTACATGGGGGAGAAAAACCCCACTAAACCTAAAACCCCAGTATTTTAACCTTCTCCTGAAAAAGCACTCCAATAAAAATACACTATTAAAATGTTTCAACAAATTCCTTGAATACACCTTCATAATCTAGTATGAGCTATTATACCCTTAAAATAAGCTTTCTCCTAGCAAAATTGTATTTTGACAGGAAACTGTCTAAACTCGATCTAATTTCTAACACAGAGTAAGTCACAATATATCAATAGACTAATATAAAACTTAACCTAACTGCTAGTGAATATTCATCACCATTATCACAAGTACAAATGTGCAGGACTGCAAAAGCAGGTTCTTTTGTTAGCTCCCTATCTGCATCAGCAGCAGCTGACAACATTTAATTCATTTGGTCCATAAAAATATTACTAAAATTCTTAGTTCTAGGCAGCACTGAATCCACAGAACAAGATAAAAGAACTCTAAGGAAAATCAAAGCAAAGTGAGCTACTAAACAAAAGACCGAGTCATTTTCGGTTGCATGAAACAGCTGAATACCTGGGACTCCTTTCCTTTGCTCCAAAATGGGAACCTTAACATAAAGGTTTTACAAGCCTCCTCATCCAAAGCAAGAAAGAAATTTTGAGGAAAACAGCATCACCACCTGCAAAACACATGCTTTTTTCCCTCATAAACAATTTTTTCACTTACAGAAATGTGCCCTCCAACAGTGACATACAGGCACTTTCACTCTGTTACTCAGTGTTTGTAAGCAGGATCAAGATTTTGACTTCCCTATTTCTGTTTGCCCCTCTGTGGGAGGGTAAGAATTGACTCAGGCTCATGTTGCTGCATTTAGAAATATTTGGACCTCAAGAGGCAGAGCCCAAGCCCAGAGACAGCAGCAGGGGCTACAGGACTACAAAGGTGGTACTGTGTGCTGCCTACACAGCAGGAGCAAGGAGGCTGAACAAACACAAATTAATTGATACCCTGGAGGCAACACAATGATTTCTGAATGGATAATGAAATGGGAAACCAATACCTTCCAAGATATCAAAGTATTTGGAGCCAGGCTTCCATTTAATTAGCAACCACCAACAAGTAAAGTAAGACACACAAACACTTTCACCAAGGACAAGATTGTTATTCAAGTAGGTTTTCACCAGTAAGGAGCAAAATTGAATGCACCAACTCTAAATTAGCAGGAATAAATGGAGTCCCTGATAAAACAACCTCTGATGAACACACTGCTCTAAGATCTCCAAAGACTACGAGGGAAGCAGGGAGAAAATTGCACTGAAATTTTGAATGTTTTGAAAAAAAAATTTAAAAATAAAAAAAATAAAAAACCAATGTATAAGAAGGTTCAGCAACAAACTGAAACACAAGAATGTTTATGTTACACAAACAACAGCTAGCAAACTATAAATAGAACTTATTAACCAGCATTCTGCAGGCACAGAAACACACAAATATCAGATCAATACTAGCAGAACTACTACAGCAACCTACACACACACTAGAGGATTACTTGGCTAATACTCTTATAAGATAAATTATTTTTTTACTTAATAGTGAGATTGCTTGCATTTACTTTGAAGGGTTGGCAAAAAGAGGAATTTTGCAAGGAATACAGCAAAACCAAACAGGTGGAGTACCAGACTGACTCTGTCCCTCTATACCTAAAGATACATTCACTGTTCTTGCCAACTGCTGAATTTTTAAACTCCTCTTAAATTTCTCTCATTTTTATTACCAACAACCTGTTTTCCTTCTGTGTTAACAGAAAAATGGTTTCCAGAACTCCATCTACTGATTACTAGGTAACTGCTGATCATGTTAAAATAAAGTAATATATCTTTCTCCTGAAAGAAATACTAAAGAAAAAATCCAACCATGAAGATTTTTCTGGATTAACCATTCTTTTTGCATTAGCCTATAAAATCATTCCAAGTGAGACTGAGAGTTTGTGACTGAAATTCAACATAACAACCTTCACTGGTCAAACTTTGACATGCACATTCAATTGCTCATACAATTGAAAAAGGGTAAAAATAACGCAGATGAATGAATCATTGCCTTTTTCTGAGACTGCAACTACTCCAAGTTTCAACTTGTCTTGCTTAAGCAGTCAATAATTTGAATTAAATGCTATAAATCATTTACAATGCAATGTTAGTTCATAGGTATTTGCGTGAGGACAGGAGGGTTAAGGGGAGGAGTATTGCAGTTGGGGTGATGATTTTTAGTGTATCTGTACAGTGATGAAACTGATACAGCTTCATCACTGTACAAATGAAGCTGATATAGTTAACCCAGAAAGCATCACATCAATATATTCTGTCATGAAGAAAAGGAAATAAGAGAGAAAGCCAGAAAAACAAGAAAATTGTCATCATGTTTAGATTTTCAGTACTCCATGAAATATTCCACTAAGCTTTATAGTATGCAGCATAAAAACAAGACTGCAAAGCAATTTTTATCTGTCCCAGATAAAGGCAGCGCTAGTTTGGATTGAGGAGGAAGGCAGGCCAAAGGTGCAGGAGGCAGCTCTCACCCAGCAGCTTGGCAATGATGTACACGGCCTGGCCCCACAGGAACAGCTTCCCGTCCCGCCCGTTGTTACTGGGGAAGCGCCGCTGGCTGCCCGGGCTCCTCTGCTCCAGCTCCACAAAGTCAGCAGGCACGTAGTAATACTTGGGGACAACAGGGCACCCTGGGGACAGCAAGCACAGCCAGAGAGTAAATATCACTGCCATCACTTGACTGGAGTCCCCTAAGAAAGCTGAAGTGGATCCAGACCAGGAAATCTTGCACCCCAGTAACAGTTTGAACAGACATTGTCATTCGTTGTTATCTCAGACAGGAATCTCAGGGCAATGTTAAACTACTTTGAATTTCACCAGACACTTCCTCAGAATTCTTCCCAGAACAGGTATGTTGTCTGTGCAGCACCTTCTGTGCTAACTGAAACTAACAGAAGCCACCTGAAGGAAAATGCAGAAAGCCTTAAGCAAAAGCTATGCAAGCTGGGTCCCAGTGAAACACTCAGGGTGTTGTGCCCCAGTTAAAACAGGCTCAATTTCAGACAATTCTTTCTAACTAAAATTCCTGCTCAAAAAAGAGTCAACTTGGTTTTGGATAATTTTATTCATCAAATGTTTAAAATGATTCTTGAAACATCATGAATCTTGAAACATCATGAAACAAAATGGCATAACTTCTCTACTAAAGATACATACCTTGTATCTAGAATTATGCCACAGGTATTGCTGATCATTTTAAACTTTTATTTCAGAACTTTTCAAGTGGACATGCATCAGGAATTTAGAGACATGATTACAAATGATTGACCTAATTATATGAAATTGAAAAGCAAATTAATATGCTTCCTGCATAATTAAATTCCACCTTAATATTGCTCTACTCTTGAACTAATTTGGATAAACAACAGGTGATAAACAGAATAAAGCTGTAGTGTCTTACTATTTGCTTAGGAAAAAAACAAATTACTGGGAAGAAGCAGAGGAAAAAAAAGGAAAAGCAACACTTACTAGAGATATTAGATTCAAATAAGTGAGGCACCAAAACACACCCAGAAATTTTAAGATGTGACATTTGTCATGACATGCAACAAAGGAACCACAAGATTAATTTAGTGTGCACAAACCTTCACATACTCATTATTAATCAGAAAAAAGCAACAACCAGCAAGAAAAATTTGCTACATAATGCAAATTTGGTAAGAGAATGTTTGACTGCCTTACAGAAATTAGTTCACTTCAAAAAGTTTAAAGAACAAGGCATATTCTGCATGCACTTGTGTAACTGTACCACAGATGTAAGAACAGGTGACTTAAACGCTGAGTTTTAAAATTGGATTGTTCTGTTCTCAGGCCATTTCTTTTCCTCCCACTCAAACTTATGGCCTTTTTCTTTTTTTAACTGAAGTTTGGATGGCTGTGCCTCTAGGCCACCACTAGCCTTTTCTGCAGTGCCACAAAAATTCTGAAGTGCCCAATTTAAAAAAGAGAACATTTATAATAAAATGATTATGTAGCCACTTTCCCAGCTCTAAGGTAGAAACAATTTCATATGTATATACCAAATTATTTTTTAGAGCTCGAAAAATTAAGAGACAAAGAATGATGAGAGTAATTCTCAACTGGGTTCAGGTTGGACATTGAAACAATCTGACTGCTGGTAGTTAATATTTGCCTGAAAAGGAGAAGTGAACTTTGTAAACAATGAAGCAGCGGTGAAGGAGGGGAGGAATGAGTGGGCACAGTGTAAATTTTACTTTAGGATCACACAAATTGTGGTAATTAAAGTAACATTTCTCTGGAAAAATGCTACTGATGTTTCCAGAAAAATGTTACTTTTATTATCACAATTTATGATGCAATGTATCTACATAAAAGAGGTTATTTTAGAATTAGTATTTTTCCACTAGGAAACATGTTGATGTTCTTACTTCTCATTTGCTCTGACCACAATATACATTAGGAAAGTAATTAATGCATTAATAGGAAAGTCCGGGTTTTTACAATTTCAGGTCAATAAAAAGCTACAATTGTTTCAGAAGAACAATTTCCAGATAATACCTTCAGATGTATGTTGAAGCAAAGGGTCCAGAAGATCCTGATATTCCTTTACTTGTGTAGGATTTCCTCTAAAAATGCCTTAAAATAACCAAACAATAATTGATTTAATGGAAGAAATGATTTTTCCATGACCTCAAGGTTCATAAAAGAGGAAGAAAAAAAAATCCAGTGTTTACTTTTCAAAACTAACTATTAAGTGCCTACACAGTAAATTGCTCACAAAAAGGAAAAGACTGAGCTGTAGATCACAACAGTCAACTCACTGATGCTGCTTTTGGGGAGACACTGATATGTTTGGGACTACCGGTCCCTTAAAAGCTTTTTTAGCAGAACTTCCCAAGATGAATCTGATGAATACTAGCATGAGTAATGTTCAGTTCATGGAAAGTTCTTACATGAAAATATATATTAACAATACAAAACCCATTTCTGTTCATCAAAGAAAAAATTGATCTATTTGACAAGCAAGGTGATGTTTTAAAGTAGAATTTTTTTAACCTTCAAAGTGGAATGAGCTAGATGAAAACTTGGCATTATAAATCTTATACTAACATTCCCTTCTTCAACCACCAAATTTTTTTTTCTTTCCATGGCTCTTTAACACTCCATCCAAACTCAAAGCTTGACAAGTATTGCTCACCATACTTTCAAATCTTCCTGAGTATATACACAGGAATATTTACAGTTACCAAGAGATACAAATGCAATCAAAGCTTGCACACAAAAATGTGTGCTTCAAGTGACACACTGAGCATTTCAAAACACTTGAGGATACTCATGACATAGGAGCAATCACTGCTCCTCCCACATCCTTGTCTTTTTGCCATTGCTGTGGATACACTTCAGATTTTGCATTAAGGAAGCTTGTGGATTTGGAGATATTTGCACAAAATCTACCAACAGAATTGTTCTATTTCCTAAAAGTGTGGTCCAGGCAAAAAGGACAAGGACAGGATGTGCAAAGTATGTAATTTTTAGGGTTTTTTTGGATACAAGAAGCGTAAAATGCTTTTTCTATTCTTTTGTTAACCTCAGTTGAAGATGACTATCTTTTTGTTCTCAAAACTGCAAGCGGGCAGCATTAAATGTCAGTGCCTTTCTCCTCAGTTTTGGGCCTCACTCTTTGAAAAATGTCAAACGTTTCTTTAGAAATACCAATTGTTATATCTTCAAACACAACATTTTAATCTGTGGGTGGCCGCAGAGCAGTTGGGGCTGATGGCAGATTTCTGTGCCCCTCACTGTCTTTACCTGCAAACTATTCAACGTGCTAGAAAAGATGGACAGATTTGAATCCATTTAAAAATCTTTTTGACAATTGTAACCCTATTCACTTTCTTATTCAGACTTCTGTTCTATGCAAGTTCTAGCTTCCATTCTGAGATCACCCCCTGAACTGCTTTGGTGTGTCTCCTGTCCTCACACCAAGTCTGAGGTAGTGTCATTTTTGTTGGTTTTGATTTGATGTTTTTATTTTGTTTTATTATTCAATCAGACTGACTATGTGAAAAATTGTGGCTAGAAGGAAATGAAACCTTTCCTGGTTCCCTTTCTTCTCTTTTGAATTCTGACTGAATTGCCACACAATGCTCAACTTGAGAAGCCCCAGTGCACATGGAGTGTGGCAATGTGCTCTCCCCCCCTTTTCTTTCCCGTGCTGCTGTGAAGTTCTGATACATCTGAAAGTTTTTCAGACTTAAAAGGCAATGCAAGACAATGCCACAGATTGAAGCTTTTACAAACCCTTACTAAGTTATATTCTAAAACAGTTCACATTAGAAATGCTGAAATATAGTGGGTTGGGATGCTTGGGGTTCTGTAAGCCAGGAGGCAGAACTCTCAGTGAGATATTTAGTGCCACTGCATTATGGTTTATTTTGGCAGGACAGGAAAATAATTTTGTAACTTTCCTC
>NW_005054408.1:2546559-2574534 GCF_000277835.1 Geospiza fortis | reverse complement strand
CAGGAATGTACAGCTATACTTACCATAAATTATCATGAAAATAAAAAAAATAGGGAATTCACACTCAATGCCATCAAAAAGCTGCAAAGAAGAAAAATTCATCAGACAATTCATCATTTTCATTTAAGTAAATATATATGTGAATAATCCTGCAGAGTAATTTCCTAGCAACAAAAGGCAAACTTGAATGCAAAAATATTTTAGTACATTTAGTATCACTTAATTCTATGGGCACTGTAACCGTGCCCTTATATCTGCTGTGGCCCATTCTCAAGCAGAATATTTAAATAATCTACTTTTCATTTTTCAGAGAGAAACTATGGGGGAAAATATAAATAAATTTTCATTTAGATAACCTCCACTGATAAATACTGTGATCAAAAGCAAAATTGCTTTCCACACACTCAGACTTTAGTCAGCTGTGAAATTAAATGAAATGATAAATAATTTCCTTATTTGTTATGTGAAATCAACTGTACCCTAAATGTAAATGAAAGCACATTCATTACAAAACAAGCCAATGACTCAATGCTGACTTAGCAATCTCTTAAAACTGCAGCTGCAAATTACAGTGGGCATCTCCTTGCCTGGGAGGCTTTGGGAGTCCCTGGTCAGTGTGGCTGCAGGAGCTGAGGGTGTCAGGGGGCAGGATTTACCTTGATCTCTGCTGGTCTGTAGTAACGCCGTGTCCTGTCCTCCAGCGCCGTCCTGTAGCCGTCCCTCAGAAACCTCTTAAACCCATATTTGCCTTTCAACTTCCTAGTAATTTTATCTAGTGTTTGACCAAACAGAACCTCATCATCCAAAGCAAATCCAGGATAACTAAGGCAGGGCAGAAGAGCTGCATCAGTATTCTGTAGGAGAGGGAGAAATGACATTACGAATTTAATTAGATCCCTGACAATTATTTGATGCACAAACAAAGACTGTTTAACTTACTAAGTGAAATATACATTTGGAACATTATCTTATCAAAATCATAGTGCTAATATAGAAAATGGTGTGCAAAATAAGACTTCTTAGGAAGTATCAAGATAAACTACAAACCAAATATGCAGATATACAATTTAGAAGATAACTCATTTAATTCAGAATGTCACCTGTTTTACAGCTGATAATGTGCAGGAACATTTGAAAAACATAAAACTTTGTGTTTCAGGATTCTTTGTTTTTTAAATACATTCTCCAGATTATTCCTGGAGGAAACACAAACATTTGGGTGTCATATGCTCAAAAAGAAGTACAAATATTTCATAAAGATGCAATGCTGAGAAGTACCTATGATTAAATCATGATTTCTGAACAGCTTTTTCAGAAACATTCTTAGGGTACTGGAACAAACAAGCCTGTCTGATTTACAATTAAGAAGATAAGGGAATAATTCCAGGGAAAAATATGAGAAACCTTCTCAGGAACCATGTGGATCTCTTATGAATCAAAAACACTAGAAAAATTACTAACTAGTGCATCATCTCTACAGGTAAGCTTCCAGAAACAAACAGAAAAATATCATTTTCTGCTGATATAGTCAAGATGTTTAACAATTTAAAATTTCTGCCAATATGACTGACATGAATCCAACAAAGGAAGAAAAGAACACAAAGGGATAAGTTTAATATGGGATAAGTTATAAAATCAGCTCCTGTTGGGATATTTCAAGTCTCCAGCAAATAACAAACAGCAAGAGTTCGAAAAGACCATTTGAGTATAAAAGAAGTAGCTGACAGTGCTTTTTATTTTAATTATCCAGCACTACAACTCTGCTATAATTCTTCTACACAATAAGTAAACTATTAATGTTTAAGATTAATAGTCTGTTTCATGAACAAAACTGCTATTATATTCCAGAATGAATAAAAAAGCAGAATGCTATTATCACTCATTTTAAATTACTGATTCTCTACCACCAAATTTACCTTTGATGCTAGCACTGAAATAGATGTTTTTTTAACTAATCTATATTTATGTCATTTAGATTTACTCACTAAGGAAATACATTTGTAACGGTAGTTTATAACAACAAGAAATTGTTCATATTCAGCAATTTATGATAAGCCAAGCTTAAAGGCTTTTTTCCTAGACAAAAGAAAGAATGGAAGCTAAAACAAAGGGTTTCAAAAGTGCAGACACTGTGTATAGTAGAAACTAGGCCAAAAGAAAAACAAATCCCCAAGGCTGCAAATCTCACTTAAGTTATTTCAAATTTTATTTTAAAATTGTCTGGAAACCTACCAAGAGGTTACCATTTTAATCTAAGTATTAAAAAGATAAAGAGGATCATATTAATTCCATATTAACCACATCACAGTGACACTTAAAAAGCAGAACTTTAACAGCTTCTCAGCAAATTTCACATTCATCAAGCAGATCAGAAGGTCATATGCACTTGTTTCCCCCACACACTGCTGAGGTGAATTTCTTTAATGACTTACATGAGACCTTGACTCCCGGGGCAGCAGGGAGCACAGGGTCTGTCTGTTCCGGTTATGGGCATCGAAATCCACAAATATGACAGACCAAGAGCAGCCCTGGAACACAGCATTGCATTTGTTTAAGGCAAAGGGAAGAAGCTTGGTGCATCCTGCTGAGATTCACTGATTCTGTGTTTAATTTCGGTTATGTTGTCATTGCTGAAAATTTTAATCAGAACACACAGCACAACATCAAGTTGAAAATATTTTCATTTTTCAGTATATTGAAGTATAGCCAAAATTAGATGGCTTTATCACTGATTAGCAATTATATGATTCATTCAAGCTGTTAACTCTTCTATTAATACTTGAAAGATGAGGCCTGTATTACGGACAAACAAAAAAGAGTAGTTGTTCTTCCCTGTGAACACAGGAAATGTTCTAAACAGTGATGCTGAATATTTCATTACAAGTCAGTTAGAACACAAACAATTGGATATTCAGCACAGGTACTGCTTTGGAAAAGGACTTGCATAGCAAACAAAAATGGTCTGCTTTTCAGTTATTGTAAGGTCTGCATTATCAACATCTACTCCTTGGTAAAATCTACTTCCTAATTAAAATCAGTAATTGTACACTGTATTTCCCTGTCAACTTCTTGATACTTCCTGAAACACTAAAAAAAAATTCCCCTGGCTGAGACAGAGTTTAAACAGAATCAATATCATTTAGAACTATTACCAGTAGGCAACTTGCAAATTCAGGTTTGTTAATGAACAGGTATCTCCATGTATGTTGCAACTGATAATGAATCTCAGAATGTGAATATCAGTCAATGTGAATTCATTCCACTAATGGTCATAAATCCCAAAAATTCTCATAAATCCACCAAATTTCTCCTAAACAACAGCCAGTTTCTTTGGTATACTACTTTCCTAGGAAGACTGTTGCAGAGCCCACCATTCTAATTATTAAAAACTTCAATTTCCAGTGAAGTTTCTACATAAATACCTCACCACCCTTCTCTATTTGCCAGTGCCAACATCCACTGAGATGCTCTCCAAAGGGTTTTATACTTACTTACACTTTACTGCACTCTAATTATATATAGTTATCAAAAAAATGCACAGCTTTTGCTTTACTAGGGTAAACAAAACCCTGAACTATTTTTTCCACTGTCCCCATGGAAAATAATCAGTTTTCTCAGTCATTTCAGCAAGATATACACTGACTAGTGCTGCAATAAGAATGTACACAAAAAATCACATTGGCTTTGATGCTTTTAACTTCCTTCTTAATCCAGATTCTGATTATTCACAATTCTCTAAACTCACCTACAAACTCTGAACACAACCTGCCTCCACGTGCAGTCCCAAAGTCTGTGCTGCAGGGAAGGATTCTCTGGGAGTTCAGGAGCAGCCTCATTTGCATTCCCTAAACCCACAAGCACCTTGTTTGACAAATGAACTATTTTTCACTTCTCTAAAGGCTGTAAACTTCTGGAGTAAGAATACCTTACAGAGACTTGATTTATGAAAAGAAAAAAAAAATTAAAATTGTTTTTTGCCCAACCCAGTAGAGGGCATGCAGCTCATACACAAACAACTCTGCCCAACTCTGTCAGCCTTTAATGTGCTCCTCTTGCTGTGATTTCTGCAGGTTGTACCTGTGCAGCTGCAGGTGCAAACAAATCTCTTGAGGGGCTCAAGGGGATTTCTCAAAGCCACTGGAACACAGCTGGAGCTAAGCACAAAGGCAAACTCTGCACAGACTGAAGGTCAAAATGAGTTCTGTTAATGCCAACTACAGATCTCAGAAATAAACTCTCAAAGCATTTAAATGGGTTTTGCTTCAGCAATTTATTCATCCTTTCCAGAATTCAGCAAAAGAAAAAAAAAAAACCCTCAACAGCCACATTTACTGGTGCTTGAAAGTGTTGGGAAGCTAAAGATTATAGATAAATGTCATTTCTGAAAGAATAACAATGCATATACAGAGTGTGACCATTACTGAAGATCCTTACTACCTCCTAGTTCTGAACACTTGACATCAGCTTTCAAAATGCATGGCATCTCTCTTCCATATATACATTTTCTAAACCATTAATTTGGAAGATTTTAGCTACAGATTACTGTAGGTAAAGCACCAAAGAGAAAGATGCACATAGAAGGGGAATACACAGCAGATAGAAAAGGATCTCAGAAAAGGCTTGCTTCCCTAATTGATCCAAGCCACATAAAGGATGAGAAAAGACTTTACAGATGTGCAACACACTGAAATTAAAAACAGGTAAAAAGGTAAAAAGCAGCTTGTTTAAAGTCTTGATCAGAAGGCACATGAAGGAAGCAGACAAAAGGAAGGTAACGCTTAAAGGGGGAAGTATATTCTAGTATCAGCAACAGATACAGTTCTGAAGGAAAAAAAACATTTTGGCAACAAAATTCTTTTTCAGACTAAGCTACAACCACTTTAGAATTTTTCTAAGGAAAAATCCCAAGTGATTCTTGATATAAAGGGCACTAATGATTTTATCAGATAAATTCTGTACCTGAAACAGCAGCAAGCAGTTTGCTGACCTTCTTTAAAGCTGGACTCTAACAAACTGTGCTAGGTTCTTCTAAATATCCTCTGATCCACCCTGTAAACCATTATTGCTAAGAACAAAGGAGGGAAAACAAAGACTTCTATTACCTGATTTCCAAAGAGATTGAAACCATTAATTGCTTCTAAAGCTGCTTTTGCCAGTCCCACGGAGCTGAGGAAAAAGCAAAACAAAACCCAGAGGTATCACAATTCAAGCTCAGGCTATAACTTCACACACTTGACAGCTTTGAGTGCCATGATCTTTTCTTGATTTGAATTTCATGCTTAACTGTTATGTTGCTAAAATGATGATGCAGCAGATTTGGGGTTGTTTTGGTGGTAGGTTGGGTTTTTTTCTCTGAAGTACTACTCAGCATTTTTATTTGTCTTCAAATGTCAGAGACCATCTCACAAAAGAACTTCTGTGCTCACCTTGCTATCAGACATTGGCATTATGCATTTCAAGGTCTTGCTAATAGCACAGAGACAGAGGATTTAATTCAGCACAATTTCTCAAACCAGCTCTCAAGCATTAAACTTTAAAAGACTGATTTCTAGCTTTCAATATAATAAAAGAACTCATCAATCTGAATTCACAACAGAAGGATTTTCATATGTCAACCATATAGTGACACATCTTTTATTTCACTTCATCACAAAGAAAACAGGACCCAGAAATTCCATCAACAAGACTTCAAGTTAGCACTCACATTTTAAGACACTGTGGATTAAAATCACTAATAATTATATAATTTAAAAATCAAATTCTATATTAAAATGATTTACTAACCATTATGTAAATGCCACAGTATAAATAAAATACATTTTAACAAAGTATTTTCATTTTAAAAGTGTCATTTTCAATTTTCCTTGTGAGTATTATAAAAAAAAGTGAAGGACCATTCTTTGTCTTTCAGTCTCACTTCTCTTTTTCTCCGTTTTAAAGAATACATAATTATAGATAAATATTCAGATAATAAGCACTAACTATTCCCCACTTCTATGTAAAAGCTGTTGTGACTGTATTGACAAACAACTTCATCATCCAGCCCCCCACCAAAAACTTGACAACAATTAAATTGGCAGAAATCTGCAAACAGGGACTGTACTTCAATCTTTATTTTCTTATACTCCATGCAGCACTCTGGCATGGAAGTAAACATTTTACCTTACTCTAAATAAACTGATTTTTACTATCTATTATTGTAAAATATGTAATTTCAAATGATTACAAACAAATTCATATTTTAAATATGGGGTCTAATTATGATTACACAGAAAATACTGAAAATAATGAAAATAATTCAATGCAGTTCCAGAATTTGGTTTTTTAACTATTACTGTACCTGTGTTGATTCTAGTATTAGAAATACTTTAGACTGATTTCACACTTTATCATTTATAAACCCCCATGTTCCTCTCTGAAACACTGCCAGGAATGATACTCCTGGGTTCCAGTTCTAATTGCTCAACAAGAGAAGGCTGAACCAGCTTAACCACAGCCTGCTCTGAGCAGATGCCTCTGCCTGGTGCCTTCTGATGCTGAAAGCTTTGAGAGCTGCAGAATGAGATGAAGAAATAAACTGACTCAAAAGAGCTGGGAATGTAATTATTATTCTGGCTTTGTTTCAAATACCTAAAGAAAAAAAAGGTAATTGTTCTAAAAATTGCTTTATTCTAATTATCACCTAGCCATTGACCAAATAAATTGACATGATGACTCAGAACAGAACTTTTCAGAGGAATTCAGTATTATCAAACTGCATATACAGAAGGTAAAAATCAGAGAAATCTTGCAAATTTGAGGTTGTATCACATGTTAAAATCTCGTATTTTCCTTTCAAGTAACAGTCTTAATATCAACATGATCTATTTTCAGAGTGAGAAAAAATTTACTGATAAAAGGTAGAGAGGTAATAAATGTTCAATTGGTATTCAGATAACATAAAACTACTCAATCTGTCTACAAAATAGGATGATACTGCTTGAATGAAATTCAAGGCAAACATGTATTCCTTCCTTGAAATCATCTCTGCTTTGCAGACTCAATCATTATTCTACAATAATAGTAGTAAAAAAATTAGTAATTTACTGTAATTTATCAGCATTTTTCTACCTCTAGTTATTGAAAGCCCCTGGAAACTTCATTACTCTCACAATTACTCTTGCCAGCGACCATCTAAACATCCCAACATTGTCAATCACTCTCTTCACCACACACACATAAGTACTACTTAGATTATCAAAAGTTTTATGGGTAAATGACAGGAGGAAGTCCTTTAAAAGAAGAAAGAAGTCTGTGAAGAGCCTTTGTATCAAGTGTGTCTTTAGAAGGGCGAACAATCACAGCACAGCACTCTTCAGGACTGTGATCACACTTCACACTCATTTCATTGCTACTGATTAATGCCTTCCTGTTGGGAAAATTGCTAAAGAGCTTCTGTAATAAACATTATGCTTGTGTCTTTGTATAGAAAATACATTCCTCAGACTCTACAATTTAGTAACAAAAGAAATGGAGTGTCTTAACTGAATGAATGGCAAAATGCATTTTAATAAATGTGTTCCTTCCTCCACTCATTAAGCCACTATGAATAGACCATGCTGACCTGTGGGACTCTGCCTGGAGAAAAAGGTGCTTTCTTGGAGATGGGCCCAAAGCAAAACCTCACCCAAACCCTCTTAAAATATTCCTCTAAAAATTTCACAGGATGATGAAGTCATTGGCCAGAAGGGACATATGGAACCCATCTAGCCCAACACAAAACCTCACTTGAAGCCCAATATCTAACCAAGACCAATCGAAGTAAACCACAGCCTGTACCAGACAAGTCTCACAAACCTCCAGGGATGGAGATTCTGTTTTAAGCATCCTGCTCTTTCCTTCTCTGTGCTTCAAATGAAAAGGCTTCTTCTTAATGTCCCCACTGAACCTCACCAGGTGCAATTCTCAGACCTTACTGGATCTGCCAGTTATTTTAATTGTCAAGGATTATCAAGAGCAGCCTTGCAATCAAAATGCCCTGGGTAACATTTGACCTTGAGCCATATTTAGGGCAGGGGAAGATGAGACTAACGTAGAGAAACCACTTCCAGCTTGCTAAAAGACATTTACTAAACACATTTAAACAACATTCATAATTCTCATTACTTTTTAATTGTTGGATTCAACCCCTCAGTAAAATACCTAAGGGCAAACACTAAAATTTGCATATTTTTAGCAAATGTAAATCAAAATACACCTTCAAGTATATCCACTCTTAATCCTCCTCCTGTTCAATTTCTTGCCTCCATCTGAATGCTGTGCATTTCAACTGGAACATCAAGCAGACGTGAAAAATAAGCAAACAAGAAAAAAGTTTCTAAATCACTAATAATTTTGTAACTCTATAACCCAAAAAAGAGCAAGGAAGGACAGCACTATAGCAATGTGCTATATAACCCCAGAGAAGAGCAAGACAGAGGCCCTGCAGCTCCAGATTTGGGATATGAGGATGCTGCACTTTGGTGATTTCCTGATTCTCAGGGTGCATATGGGAGGTGTCAGAGGCACTTTGCTCAGCTACTCAGCAATGCCTGCAGAGCAGCTGGATCAAACAGCTACAGGACAAATTAATTTCTGTCAAGTTCAGCCATATGGGAAGGGATCACACTACAATAAAAGCTGTTACAAATCTTGCCTTTGAACCAATAAAAGACATCAATTTGCATACATCAGTGCAGACGTGCTCCACAGAGTGTTCTGCTATTTATCATTTATCAGAAGTCTTTGGAGCTGTACTGAGACTGTGAAGGCTTAAAATATCTGCATCTTTTAACATGGGCCATAATGTGCAGCTATTATTCACAGACTTCCAACTGTAAAATATCTTTGAACAGAAAGCCTCTTTCAATAAAACACAAGAATTACCTACTTATTCTGAAAGCAAACACAGCCTGTATGGAGACTTTAAGGGTCAGGAGTGCACCATCCTTAACACTGTCCCTGAAGAGAGCACTTTGGGGTCCATAATCACAGGAGACCCACATACATCATTTGTGAGTAGACCTGATATTCCTAATTGCTTCATCAATTTAAAACAAAAGGGGGTTTATAGCTCTCTTTGGTAGATACAATTGGAACATAAAGTATAAAGAATATTTCAGTGTACCCAGAGCTTTCCTCAATAATATCTAAAAATGTCTTTTGATGCATGTTGCCCTTCCATTTTTCCTGATTTATGAGAACCAGGGAAATTGCCTACCAGCTTTCTACAGTGAAGCAGAGTATCCACATGTATACCAAGAATGATAAATAGAGGCAATACTTGTTTCTGATGACCAAAGTCTACTTCTTAAATTAGGACCAAGCTCTGTGCTTCCCCTTATGCTAGCTCAATGATCTGTTAGATTGGCCCAGTCCATCTCACAAAACTTTACACTTAGAAAAACCAACCTATAAATGTCAGCCTAGATTAAGATAAAACAACATGCCCATTTCCATCTGTTTAAAAGATGCTCAGTTTTCCCTGAAGGAAATTCACACATTGAATAACCAGAATGCTGCAAACAGGAGACACAGGAGTTTCAGTGTTCCTTTTGCACATTTCTACAAGGTGAGATCTGGAAAGAAGCATTTGTTTCTCTATGTAGTCATGTAGCTCATGTAGTTTGGCATTTGACAATTTTACAGACATAGCAGGAGAAAAGAAAATCAGCAAAGTCATAAAGCAGATTATATAACAACAACTCCAATTTTTTTTACTTTTTTTTTTTTTTTTTAGTTCTCATATTGATAAAAAGGTTCTATAAAAGCCCTGAAAAAACCCCTACATTAATAGTTTTGCTGCAAGGACATGTAAGTATATCTAAAGGTTAAAATATACATGCCTGCTTGTGGGCTAAGAAAAATAATTCATTCTCAAATGACAAGACAGATTTCTTTGGCAATATTGAAGACTGGAAGAAATGTGTATTCTTTACAAGCCCTTGATAATAAGGATGATCAATAATGTTTTCAAAATCCAAAGATATCCAAGCTATAGCCATTTTTATGATTAATAAAACCGCAGAAGTCAAAAAGTGAAGGAAACAACAGTAAGACTGGAAGAATCAAGTTGTCAGATTACAGATTTGATCCTTCAAGGCAGAGAGCACATGAGTGATTCCACTGAGGTGAGCAGGACAACTCCAGCATTAAAATGCTCCCAGGATTGCTCCCTGTCTCTGACAGGGCTCAGAACTTGCAGCATCTGAAGAACCTGGAAAAGAGCTTGGCACCAGGCTGCTCTCCAGTGTACAGCATCTCCTCCCCAGTGCAGAAGAGAAAATCTAAACTCATGATTCTACACCTTTTTAAAGCAGGATACTCCTAACCAGTTTTTTTAATATGATTCCAATCCCATTCCACATGCCTCAAGACCCTGAGCTGCTCTGAACACAAGTTTCAGAATTATATACATGCAGCTGCACATAATTACTGGAATTTGAATACTCAAATAGCTAAGCATCCATGTGGTTATTTCAGCATGCATATCATGATGAAATTATCCTCACATTTTCCCAAAATACATCCCTCAGTCTTTTGAGAACCTTAACCTAGTTCAAACAGTATTTTCATGCATTATTATTTATAGCTTTACCCCATTATGAATTCTTTTCATGGATTTACTTGCTCTGGCTAACAGAGCTACATTTGCTCACCTACCTTGAGTGCAGCTCTGGACAGCCATTGTTGTATTTGCTGCCTCTCTCCCAGACACCAAAGTCTGGTACACGATAGGCTCTCTCCACACAAAACACAAGATTCTGGATAAAGGACACCTACAGGAAAGAAAAGTGACTGAAGGAAAATGAAAGTACATATTTTCTGGGTTTTTTTCCAAAAGATAAACTTGTTATTCTTGCAACTGTTCTTTCCATCCTTTTCTGTTTCAACTCAAAGGATGATGTTCTCAAGTTCAAATATTCTCCTTAAAACCAGTTTTTAATCACAATATGTTAAGAGCTGTCCCAGCTGAGGTGCCAGTGTGAATTTACACAGAAGTTGCAACAAAGGCAGGAATAAAAATGATTTCATATCAAGACACATATTTGAAGAGCTCCAAAAAGCTCTTCAAGAAGGTGATATCCAAAAAGGTGATATTTTTACATTTTAAAAAAGCTTTATACTAACAACATCAGAAACCAAACCAAAATTAGAACACAGAAATCCTGGTGCTTTTTCTTAATCCATTTTAAGAGAATTGATATGCCAAAGTTTTATTAAATAAGCTACAGATAATATATATTTATGCAGATTCAAACACATTCCTTTATAAACACAAATAAAACCCTAAATCAATTTATTATAATTAAAATATCTTCTTGGACCAACACATTTCAGCTGAATACCAAAACACTGAAGGGTATGTTAAGGCGTTTAAGATGTATTCAACTATAGTTGGGAACTTATTTCAACAGATAATTTTTCCTGATTTACACTGTTGAAAGAGACATTTGGAGTTGCTTGACTGTAGAAAAATGAAATTGAGCTTAAGTTTTATAGTTCACTTTAAAGAGTCCACAGATTGGAGCTTAGAGAAAATATAACCCCAAGCACAAGATTTACACTGGTTCATCTCCAAAGCAGGGATTTCCTCCCCTCCCATCCAAATTATTCCAGGGGACTGTGGAAAAGAAAATACTGCAATGGCTATAAACATAACCATATTGAGGAACTACAGAGAAGGATCCACTTTGCTACTGTCAGGTGGGGATTTTTTTCAGTGACCTATGTAACAAAACCCCAATCTTTTACTGAAAGGTATTTGCCTGTATACCTTTGTTTTGCCTTTTTTCTCCATTTTTCTTTAAATTTTAAAAACTTACTATTTCAGATTTACTCTTTATATTTTTATATTTACTCTTTTAGCTAATACCAGTCCATCACCAATATTACAATTCTAGACACACCTGTCTCTCTTTATTTAATGTCTCTGCTAAAATGTCACTATGAGGTGTACAATTATCTGCACATTAGATCTTGTCATAGTTACTACTTTCAAGAAAACTCTGTCTCACTCTTCAGCTATGCCCAGTATATTCATCCCTGTAATTCAGCATTTGGCTGTATTAAAATGAAATTTCTCTGAATGAAGCCAGAACACCCAAATATTAAGAGCGTGGCTTTTCCCATGGTCTATCAATAACTGAAATTTATGTGAAGGAGCAAATAGCACCACATAGAATTATCCACACAAAGCCCAACAGAAAGTGCAACTCTGTGGAAAAAAATCTGAGTATGAATGTCCATAGTGCAGAGATTTAGAGGGGACAGTTGCTAGGAAAAAGACATCCTGGCAAGGAAGAGGAGAATACCCACTGACTGGAGTCTATAAACATGCACTTTTTCTGCAGAATCTGTAATTAAATGCAAACATCTGGAGGATAACATAAATTATATATCAAGCTAATTAAATACTTAATTATATACATTTGCCTCCTCACAGATATAAAAGCAGTTCAGAGGAAATAATATAGGCCTATCATATGATCTAAGAAAGAAAGAAGACATGTTGCAAAATTTAGTTTTGTAATTATCTAAAAAAATAGATTACTGAAGATATATGTTATACAAAAATAATGCAAATTCACTATTAGTGGAAAAATCTTTCTTTTTAATAGTAGTACTGCAAGCACATTTAAGCTTTTTAAGGCAATACAGCAGCAACTATCAAAGAGAACAGAGTAAATTTAAACAAATCCAGATTAAGAAAATTGGAGAAAAAAAGAATTAAAAAAGTATATACATCTGTGCTTTCTATTCCAGTTTCAAAACATAACCTCATTTTAGAGCAGGCCAGCAGGTTGTCCTGACATGACTTATACTCAAGCCAAGGCTATTATTATCTTATTTACAGAGGAGTTAACACTCTCTAGAAACATCCCTTACTATGATACAAAATTCTTTTATTTTCAATTAAAGATACAGCAAAAATTCTTAACACCCATATTCATATTGTTTGAAGAAAGCCCTGCAGCTTCCCTGAAAATTAACCCCATTATTTATTATACTGAATTTTCATTGGACAGCGTGAACTGACAGAGTTTGAAATAATGTGAAAAGTGAGAGCAATGTAAGTAGAAGTTAATTGTCCTAACATGTCGGAACTCTGACCTTCTAATTCTTGACGTTGCAGCTATCAGAAACAGCAGAGAACTATAAAACTTTCAATGTCATGTTACATTTACTCTTTGCACATCTAACACTTTTTTAGCTATTATTTCACTATCCATTCATTCCATTACTTTTTCTGAGTTCCACTCAAAGCATAAAATACCTGCAGCATATTTTCAGAACAATTACTTTACAGTTGGTAATGGAATAAAAGCCAGAAAAAACACAATTTGAAGTATGTTTTAGGACAGAAAATCAATTTGTACCTCATCTGTGTTGTAGATAATCTGCAGCCCCGAAGAGATCATCTCAACCAAATAGAGAAGAAATAATGACAAAGCATTGATCTGGAGCAATTAAACACAGAAAGGAACCTGTAATTAACTTTATGTTCATTGGAGTCATGTAAACCAAATAAACATGGTATAATTCACTAACAAAGATGGTCCCACTATAACACACTTCTGCTTCTAAAAAAGCCTGCATCTAATGATGTGGAAACAATCAATAGGAAAAGGTGGCACAAACAAGCCTTGTCCTCTAGAACTTCTGATGTTTTATGATTTTTTAATTTCAGACTGTGCTAGGAAAATGTTCTCCCTTAGGCACATGCTTTGACCCACAGGTAATCACTTTGGTCCCAAGCTGTTTTCATGTTTCCATACATGACAACTCACTAGCCAGGAGGTTACCAGAAAGGCAAGCAGCATATTGAATAGTGCACAGCACACCCAGAAAGCAAATCCCTTCTGCCCTGGTGGGAATTTTGGCATTGTCAGCTGACAGGAGGAGAATTACAACATTCAGATATGATCAGATATTGAAAAACTGTATTTTTTAGTACCCATACACAGCATTTATTGTAAACAGCAATTACCTTCAGCAGCTGAACAGATGAGCATCATAATGTCAACTCATCGAGGAATCAAAGGAAACTGCTGGTTTGGTTTTTATTAAAGAACTTTCCTATACTTTAGAGTTTCTATAACTTCAATAGAGAAACTAAGCTTATCACAGGATGAGGTATAAACCCACAATCTCATTACATGAAATTTAGAGAAACCCTCTAGAACACAAAAAAAAAAAAAAAAAAGGGCTCTTATCTGGAACACAGCAGATCAAAAATTTGGTCCAAATTCTAAAGATCTATAAATATTTAAAGACAATTGACTACAGTGTCTTAATACAAACTGAAAAGCACCAAATACAGCAATAAGGGCTACATAATATATTCAGTGTTTCCCAGCTGGGCCCTCTCAGTTACTCTGTACTCTTGTCTCCACAGAGCTGAAAACCCTCTAATTTTTGAGATATGAAGATGACAGATGGGAATGTGCATTCATGTTTATGGGAAGGGTTGAGCTGCCACAAAAAGCAGACTTTAAACTGTTATACAGTGCTCCCCAGGTCCCCAGATTGTCTCCTCTCATAGACAAAACGTGCCTTTTCATGAAATTTCCCATAGTCCAAAATGCTAACTTAAGATAACTCCATAAAGCATTTCCCCCAGAACATACAATTTCTGAATCCAACACATTCACTGTACTAACTATTTAAGTAATACTGTCACCATGAAATGAAATAATCATCAACCCACTGTGTCAGTTCTGAATAATTCCACTAGCAATTTCTGAGCTAAAAGGTGTGTGCAGACTTATGGAATGCAAAACAACAAGATCATGAAAGGAAAGGTGGGTCTGAAAGTAAAGAGAACAGGAAATAAAAGAAGTAAAGATTAAAACTCTGGAAAATGAGAGACAATAAAACAATCAGTTATGCAATTAGTCTGACTAGGAACCACTATGCAAAGCAGTGAACAATTCCTAACTGTTGTCAATGTACATTAAATGAATGAAAACTGCTCAAAATGATGGAAAATTAAACTGGGAATATTCACCATAAGATTACACTAAATCTTTCACTTTCCTGACTACAACATTCTTTTGCCAGGATTATTTATTGACAGCCATCTGTCGGTCTCAAAAAGAAGCAACTTTGTAAACAACTAACCATCTACCTCTACAATCTCCCAGTTATTTCAGCCCCTTCTGACCAAAGCAAACCATTCAGTTATGTTTCAAAACACTCTGTCGTTTTCAGCAGAACATGCAAAAGGCAACTGACTCAGTTTTACCACACACAGCACATCTAACACAAATCTAACCAAACTGAGACAGCTGTAGTACGGAAAAATGAAGATAATATTATTAAAAAATCAGCCAAACTTGGATTTACAACAACATGAATGTTGTTACCTGAAGGTGTCCATACTCCTCATAGGAGAAGACCTCATCTCCAGTTTCTGCATTGAACACAGAATGCAGACATGCAGATGGTTTGGGATCTTGTTTAAATTTCTGAACCTAAAGGTGAATGAAAGGCAAAACATAAAATCAAAGACAATAATTTCAATATGTTTGGCAACCACAAATTCACCATAGAACTTATTTAAATTATTATTACTATTGTTATTATTTCCAAACTAATAAATTTCTTGATTTGACCACTATGCAAACCTTATCATCAACAGTGTATGTTCAGAACAATTACTTTATAGCTGGTAATTAAATGAAACCAAGATAACTCCATAACTCTTCAAGTCATGCTTTGCTCTCCAACAAATTTTAAAATTTTCCAACCATAATGCCAGTACCTGATCCACATTTCACTCAGTGTTTAATGTATTTTCAACATTGATGCTACCTTCCTAAGATTGTCTTCTCTACCAACAAAACACAGCACGTGCCTCGGAACAAGCAAACAAGTACTACATTGTGGAGTCTACTCCACAAATACATTAAATATACTTCAGGTCATGACTCATATGTTTATTGGCAATAGAATGCACCATTTGCATTTTTGCTAAAAGCAGCAGCATTCGCTCAAGTCATGTCTTGAACAAATAGAACTAAAAAACTAAAAAACATCTTCCTTTTATGAGGCCACACAGTCTCTCAGAATAAAGTCCAGCTTGACTTCTGTCTGTTAGCTACCAGAAACTGTTTATTACTACACTGTAGGAACAGAAGAGCATCTGTAGTAATCAAGGCAAAAGCAGACAAGCAGCGTGCCAGCAGTGGGACACCTCTGGTTATTTAATGCTCATTATTCTTATCGGGCACTCCTCATCCCCAGAACAAAAACTGCACATCAAAGAGAAAAACGACGGCTGAAATGTAACAAGATCAATTTATGTCAAGATTGTTTAAACATATAAGACTCTCAAGAAGCAATCCAATCCCCCAGAAAATCTATGTCAGCATAGATACAAGTGGCAATACCTGCTCATTATTATTGTTACTGATACCCCATACCTGTGGATTTCCCATTTCAGTTTGTGTGCTCAGCTGTGAGGGAAGCTATAGACTTACATGAAAACTATTTCTAATAACACAGTTAAAAGTCAGTGAACTGAAACTTCAAATAACCACACAGAATATGTATATTTAACTACTTCTAGATCTGCTGCTAACCACTATGCAAAATTTGTCCACCACACCAAATTTTAATAAGAAGGCCTGAATTCAGAGCATATTCACAAGAGAATTAAGGGCTGAATAAATCGACTGTGTTACAACATAAGTAGACTACTCTGTTTCCTTACTCATTTTGGAAAGGTGCGCCCTTCTGAAGTTATGTCATAAAGTAAAATAGTGCTGGAAAATGTCTGCTAAAGAAACCAAGCACAAAATCAAAATGATCACATAGGTAAAGAGAACAACTACAAACACAATAACCAAGATAATAGTGCAAAAAAACCTGTCCAGCCTTAACAAAAAGTAGTTCTACATCCTTCCAATTAATCACTATAAAAAGACATAAAACCCCCCACAAGTACTAATGGTGTAATATTTGAATGGAACAAATAACTGCAAAATGAACACAAAGAAGTTTCAAGTGTACTCCGCACTTTTCTACCCAAAATGCTCACATGTACTCCTTAAAACAATGCTGCAACAACAATGAAGCAGCTTTTCTGAGCTCGGGCCTCCTAGCACTGTGAATTTAGGATTTATATTTAGGATTTGTATTTAGGATGTGTATTTAGGATTTGTTCCCCAGTTTAATTAATCCCTGGAGCGAGGTGAGGCCGTGTCTGCAGCGCAGTCTCACCTTATCGGCCTGGCGCATGTAGCAGTAGAGAATTCCCCTCATGCACTTGATGGCAGAGTGCTCCAGCTCGTGGGTCCTGCCCTTGTCATCATCAATGCGCCTGCACAGAGAGATAACTCACAAAACAAATTGCAAATGCAGCAGTGGGGGGAAAAAAGGGACACATTGATGCTTTGGAATATTAAATATTTAGCTAACGCTGGTGCATAGTGGTGTCCTCACTCATATCTATGTATTTACAGCCCTAGTCATCCTCCTTCATTAAAAACAGTAAAAATAATAAAAGGGTTTTTGTCTGGCAATTTACACAAGCATTCCTCTTTCAGAACTTAAGAATTAAAAAAAAGTCCTTCTTGATATTATAACATCCAGTCCCTTGCAAGTAAATGATTCTTAGGACCAGCAACAAGCCTGCCAATGCCCTGAACTCTCCTACTAGATTTAAAAGTCCCCCTGAGTACAATTTGCCAGAAGAAGCTCTATTTTTAGTAACAGGCACTGATTCCACTGTAACAAATACTGGCACCAATTACATTATATGAAAACATGTTTACTTACCAAAAGTAGAGTGACATTTTTAACCTAGCACCTACGTAAATATTTTTACCCAGATTTGGAAATGCGCCGTTCTCTATGGGTTTACAAATCTATTTTTTGTAAAGCTTCATCTTTTAACACTTTCCCAGGGAACTGAATAAGAGAGGGGTAACCTGGCAGAGACATGAGGGTAGAAGTTACTCACCTGTAAGCAAGGGCCAGTGCCCAGGCACAGGCAGCACAGTAAAGGCTGTCATGGACTTTTGCCTTCTGGTTACTCCCAAAAGTCTTGGTAGGGAACAGACCTGTGGTTGGGCTTTGATAGACCAGCAATGTTGATTTAACTGGAAAAAGGAAAAATAAAAAAGATTGTTAACAACATTTATATTTCTTCCAGATTCTAAATAGATTTTCAGGAACAGATCAAGGCGTAAACAACCTGTTAGAGCATGCACAAGATAAAATAAGGGAAAGAAAAGTAAGGAGAAACACACACAAAATTTGTTACATTGTTTTTTTCAGCCACTCAAATTAGACCTTCTCACACAAAACCCCAGCAGTATTCAAAACTATTTCTATGACTCTGTTCTAGCACAACCCACTTTGTACAGAATTTCTACAAAGCAACCCAGTAACTTCCTTTCTGTGGAAGGAAAACAGCAGAAAAAAGTGACTACAGTATGTCAACTGCCCCCCAATCAGTTAAATGCTTAAACTCTCCAGAACTCTACATTCATAAAAATTACATTTTTAACTCAGGCCAGATGATTGTATCAATATTTATATAAGTAGAGGGGAGTAAGCAAGGAGAAAGGACAATTAAATTATTTAACTCAGTATCTTGATATGAAAGTAGATTAAGACAGGAATTTTCAGGTTGCCAAAACCAAAAATACATTATAGCACCATTAATAACAAAAAAGAACTGCCAGACTGTTCCAAGTACTACAAAAAAGCTTTTGTCCATTTAAATTTTTCCTCAGCTCTTTCTGGTCAATGCTACAATCCTAAACTACACCTTTACCCAAAATAATTCTAAATTCAATCTTACACCTGAACTGGATCTTCAACAGACAGTTTGATTTACAGAAAGAAATGTAACTCAGCCCTCCTCTCTGCACCTTCCAAACTTCTAACAGAAGTTTAGGGAACTATCCTTAAGTAGAAATAATGTAGAGCTGATATTTATCATGCAAATACCAATTCTAACTCACATCTGGGTTAGTTCAAGCATTATTAACTTACCAATTCTATAGTAATGATTTAATTTATCCCACAGAGTTTCCCCCTCTGGCTTGGGAAGGTTAATACATTTAAGTGGCTCATAAATTGAACCTAAAATTAGAAGAAAAAAGAATACCAAAATCAAGATCAGAATCAGTTTCATATTTGTAATATTGCTAAGAATTACTGTGATAAGGTATTTCTTCATTTTTGTTATACAAGAACACAATTTACCAAATTTCAGTTGAAACAGAAAAGTTGCTTTCTCTACAGTCTCAGAGAATTTTTTCTACAGTACCTGTCTACACAAAGCAGACCTCCCCCTGTATCTCTAGTGCCTTGTAGATACTGAAGTACAGCAAATGGTACATAAGTGTAGAGTTAATTATTGAAGAGAACTATTAAATGTTGAGAATATCCTATGAACATTTTCTTAGAACTTAAGTATGTTACAGAGAAAATTCCAGAAAATACATAGGAAAACAGAAGAGGGACAAAAGTACACCATATTCAATTCTTACTGCCCTACCTGCCTTCTAAAATGGTGAAGGTGTTCAACACCCTCAGTGTTTCACCTGGCCCAACCCTGTTTGCACCCATCAGAGTCAGCCCAGCTGATGCCATGTCAGAATAGGGATTGGCTTGTTCCCACATGCAGCTAAAGCTTAAACAAGTTATTCAACAGATAAAGCCCTCAAGTTACCCATATTCCAGAGAAATCCAATGCTATCAAATCCCCATCTTTCATCCTCACTTTCATTCTCACTACTTCCCTATCTGCACCTGAAAAGTCACTTTTACTGAGAGCTGAAATGAGCTACCCATTCAAAATTACTGGGGTGAACCATTTCCAACTTCTAATTTCAGAGTAACATCCTGCTCTCCCCCACAAATCACTTGGGCTTTATTCAGTGTTCTGGATGGCAAGATCTCCACAAGAGCCATGTGCTAACAGGAAGAATGAGAATTTCCCTTCCCAGCCTGCACCCTGCCCTTTGGGAAAGCTCAGGGGATGCAGTGCCAGGGCAGCCCAGCCAGCCAAGCAGTTCTGGCAGGACACAGTGAGTGCTCCTTTTCACAGAGCCTCCCTGGCAATCCCAGCACTCTCCCAGGCGTCAGACTCGTGATTGTCCATATCCAGGACTCTCACTCCATGAAATCAAGAAAACAAAATGAAGAAAAACAAAAACGTTCAAGAAACAACCGGATGTGGGACTCAGTGCCCTGCCCAGTTGCCAAGATGATGTTTGGTCAAATGTTGGAGTTGATGACCTCAGAGGTCCTTTCCAATCTAATTGGGATGTGTACAGAATGGTGACAGAAGTTTCATGAATCAAGTCCTTTGGGGGAGAAAGAAAATGTCCAGCCATTCAAGAATGCAAACCTCATCCCAAGTTAGATTGCCTTTGCTTTGCCAGCACAGGAATGAAAAAAAACCCCACCCCTCCCCAGGCAGAGCCCTGGGTGCCTGCTCTGCTTGGATGTCCTGGTGATGCCCACCAACCCATCTGAGCTTCCGCTCCAGCCTCTCCTCCTTGGGAGAGGTTAAATGAGAAATAAACACCTGCATGTGGGAAAGGGCCTGAAAGGGAAGCACAGAGAGCCCAGTGTATTTGAACTGCCTAAAAAAACAAAGTCAAAAGAAATGAAATTGTTCTGTAATGGAACATATCACAGCTTTTGTATCTTCTATTAAAATAAATAAATAAATAAATAAATAAATAATGAACATTCTGAACCAATTTAAATCCATTTTTTGAAGCTATTTTGTTTTCCTACTTCTTTTAGCCTATGAATCCCTGTCCATGAAATGATTAATAATTTATGCTGTTATACAATTAATTCAGTTATCTTGCAAAAGCACACAATACACTGAGCTGCAGTAACTGTAATCTTGTACAGTGTTGTAGTGAAAGGACGGAATACACAAAAGAAAAAAATCTTCAGGAAGTCAGTGCATAAAAAGCAGCAATTTTATGAGAAATTCACTTACAAATTTTCAAAGGCAAAATAATGATTCTATCTCTTAGATTAGCTAACTGAATGCCACATGCATATCCACCATCCTCTGTGTGTGAAAGAGGTTCAGAATGTTCACTTCCTGCAGGCTGCCCACCCCACGGTGGCACCAGGACACACAGGCACATACACACAAGTCAGAAGTTCCTGAACTAAAATTGTTTTCATTTAAATACTCACCAGACAAACTGTGACCCTCTGTGGCCAACAGAGAAACAAAACAAAGGTATCAAGAACAAAAAGCAAGCATATTCTTCTATTTCAGAGCATTCAAAGATTTCAACTTAGTGCAGAAAGAAGATTAAACAGAACAGAAAGCATGAAAATGTCAAAATGTCACCACAAATTACATTATTCTAGATAGATGTTTGAAACTTTAATACAAATATAGTAAAACAGTCAGAGTAGAGTGCTGATGGAACAGAAAGGTGAACAGAATTCAAACTTTGAAAAACTGACAAAAAATAGTTTTATGCTTTTGAGTATTCCCTGAAATTACTCCTACTATAAGGAGGAGAACTTGTTTAAATCAAAGTTTTCCACATATTCTTAATTAATTCCTTATTAGCATCTATATAGTTTATGTTTTGCTTGGGTGTCTACAGCATTCTCCTGGAGAAATCATGTGGTAAATTGCATTTCATTATTGTCACAACCTAATCAACGCAAGGAACAGTCAGGACAAACACGAAGCTGCTCCTTCCTTGAGCTTCTGGAGAGAGCCCATAACAAGAGGAAGCTATTTTAAGGATGGCTAAAAAAAGCCTGACTCCAGTCGCATCCAAAATCTATTTGAGTTCATTTCAGCAAGATCAAAACCTGTCATAGAAAGCTATTTTCAATTACATATTTAAAATCTGTTTTCAAACTAAAGAAAAAAAATTAAAGAGATGACAACAGCAAGACTGCAGCACTCTAAACATAACAGAGTGACATTTGCAAATGGGACCCTGGAGGTCTCACTTTGTACAGCAGCATCCAGAAGAAACAGAATGAGGACATTAATTTTAAATACTGTTTTTCATAAATACATCATTTTATTATAACCATACAGTGGGGGTTTTATTTTAGGCAAATAAGTAGGTATGCCAGGAAGAACATAAAAACCTGTTCTGTTGATTTACTATTTTGTCTGCTGTCTAGTGGTGTAACAATCCCATGCAACATTTAAATAGCTTATTTGGGAATTCAGCTTTTCTTCCTACAAAGAATGAAGTGTGCCCATTATTTCCTTACACCGCAAATGCATTGCTGCAGGCAGCACCTACTTCAAAATCAGTAAAAAATTGATAGAAAATCACAGTGTCACTTCCTGTGTTAATGTAATTAATGTCTGGTAAGAGAACACTCCAAGTCTTGATCCCAAATCCAATTAAATCCCTGTTTGTCTTCAGACCTTGCACTGACTAAATGCCTATATTCCTAATCTGAAGGAAAACTAATCCCCTTTCATTTCCTACCATTTACAGGTCCCAGAGTAATATGATTTCAACTCTCTTCAAGTTGAATAATCACTAAAAATATTAGAGATTCCTTTCAAAGTGATAAAGAGTAGGAAGAAATTTCAATCCTATATATGCACAACCTCTGGATACTGAAAATACTGTGTCATCCTGATGCTGCTTTCCCATCCACCTCATTTTTATTCCTGTTATACCTGAGATTAGCATTAACTGCTCTTCAGGGAAGAGATATGGACTGTCCAGATGTTTGGATTCAGAAGCTATGCCCAAAATAGCTTTAAAACAACTCTGTTCCCAAATTTGTATTTATGGAAGCTTTGGACAGACACACATCCTTGAAGATGGCAGTAATTGTGGATATTAAAGAAAAATACGAATTAGAATGGAATTCTGTAATGAGTCTATGGAGCAAGACTTGCATATTTCAACAAGGACAGTTTATTCAAATCCTTCAAGGTACAGAATTAATATAAACAAACACTTCCACAAAGTTAATCCCAAACAAATGGAAGCAACATGGCAAGAAATTTATTTCTAATATTTCACATGCCAGAATAAGAAAATAAAATGTTGGTTTGCATAATTATATCAGGCCAGGCCAAAAGAAAAAAGCTGAGAACACAAGATTTCTTTGTAGATTTGATAAGAATGAAAACTGATCACAGCCTCTGATGTGACATTAGGTCTGGACATAATCAAACACTTGAGACAGAGGCAAGCCCTGGATCTCAGATCACTGTAACTTTCATTACCCAGCACCAGTAAGGGCAGTGAGAGCTTCACATTACAGAAGTCATTGGGACCAAAGAGGATTTGATTTCTACTCACAGCAAAGTGTAAGAAATTATATCACAAGGGGATTTTTAAACACTACATACAGGAGGAAACCATGATCTCATGGTTGATCCTGCTTTGAGCAAGAGGCTGGAGTAGGTGACATCCTGACAACCCTTCCAGACTGAACTGCTCTACCAAACAGGGTAAGGAAACACCAGGAAAAAAGGGCTTGGAGAGTCAGACAGAAAAGTATTAAAGTATTCCTCTACCTGAATACACAGTAGAAGTAAGCAAAAGGTATGAATTATTACCTTAGTTGAGTGACAATAACAAATTAGTAAAAATGAGTAAAATCATGTAATAGTTTAATTTAAATAGCATTAAAGAGAAAAGTTTTAAAACTATAATTGATCAAGAAAAATCATGTGTTACACTGTGCAAGTAATTCAACTAGTATTTCATAGAGTCATAGAACATCCAGAGTTGGAAAGGACCCACAAGGATTGTCAAAGTCCAGCTCCTGGCCCTGCACAGAACAAGCCCAGAATGGCACCCTGTGCCTGAGAGCATTGTCCAGACCTTCCTGAGCTCTGCCAGGTTTGGTGCTGTGCACACTGTCCTGGGGAATCTATTCCAGTGCCCAACCACCCTCTGGGTGAAGAACCTTTACCTGATATCCAACCTAAACCTCCCCTGACACAGCTCCAACCATTTCTTCACTGATCACCAGAGGGGAGGAAGAAAAAAATACACACCAATTTATTCTGTCCTTTCTCTATTTCCTAATCATCTGAAGGCAGCTCTTTATCAAGTACATTGCACTTACTAGAAACTACTGATTTCAGGATTTACAGTAACTAACAACACAACCAACAAATGCTACTGAACACCAGAAATAAAATACTGACCATCATGCCAGTACACAGGAGCTTCACATAACCAAAATGCCAAAGTCTATCACACAAGCCTTGTAAATGCTACAAGCAAGGCTGGAAACCACTCAGGATATTCAAGGCAGGCATTGCCATTTCTAAGAATTCAAAACAATAGGTGTTAAAACTACTAAAAATGATTATTTTGCATCATAAAAGAGAAACATCAAATATTTATGCAATAATTAGGAAAGAGTAGGGATTTTTTTTTAACGGTGTCAACACATCATATTTTTTGATGGTCAGAGAGGCAAAACTGAGAAGCCACAGGGAGGGCAGGGGAGTCCAAGCCACCCAGTTGTGTCCCTTTACCTGGTCACTCACCAGCACTTGTACTGCTACTGAGTTCAAACAAGGACTATACAAGAGTTTCCCCCAATCAGAGTGTCACAAATGGATACATCTCATCCCAAACTCCCTTCAAAACACACAGGAATGGCCATGACAGCTTCATATATTCCAGCTTCTGCTGTACCTGAGGAGAAGCTGTGCCAGGGGGCTTTACTTTGCTTCCACTTAATTTCCAAATGTCCAACTTTGTAACCAATGACTGACTGGAAATTTTACTTCTCTCTAAACTCTGTCACGCTGAGGTTTTTTAGGAGTAAATTGCAAACAGCATTCCTAATGCACCTTTCACATGACTGTAATCTTAAAAGAGAAATTGGAGGTCAGAGATGGTTGCACTGAGGGATACTGACAGGAACACTAAACAAACAAAACAGGAAGATTTGATAGTAGATTTCAATCTAAGTAGATTACAATTTTCAGAAAATTTTACTGAAAGAGTTCAAATTTTTAAGTTCTACTGTACAGTGCTAAAGATCTACTAACACAGAACACTGCATGAAACAAAACATACAATTATTTTTTGTTGAATTAAATAGCCACAAACAAAAACAAAACACAGAACTGCACACTTACCAAATTTTAAAAAAGCATGCGCAGAGGAGGCTCTGTCATCATCCAAACTGGCCATTTCAAATTGGTGCAGCTAATCACAAACGGCTCAGGCTAAGCTACAGTCACTTTCAAAACTGTTTAGTAAATGTTAAAGGCAATCAGCATTAAATTAAGTGAAAGCAATGTTAGTGGAGTTATTAACACAACAGAGTGCACAGCACAAACTTTCATTACATCTTATGTTTCCTTCTTCTACACTGACCTCTTGGTTTTATTTTGCTTTTACTTCCATAAAACTTAGTAGTTTACTCCATGTGAGTGAAAGGACACAGTTTAGAAAAAATCCATCTTTTGGATACTGACATGAGCTTTCTTATTCAATAGGGAATCCGCTACAAACACCAAAAGGTGATGAATACCATCTGATATATTTCTAGTTGAAATAAAGATACTGATTTAACTAGTGCACACTAAAGTGTTAAGTAACAATGATAAGGAGCTAAACTCTGCTTATGCACAGTGCTGCTTTCATCCCATGTGAAATCTACACCGGGATGTTTCCTTTAGTCATATACATTACTTATGGCACTGAATATCTCAGTTATTAGGATATGTCATCTTCCACTTTGGAATATACAATAGGAAAAACACATCTGTAATTATGATGACAAGTTTTTACAAATCTTTAAAGTTTATCTTTTTTACAGTATGAAAAATTTCGGGGGCTTTAGACTAATTCAACTACTATATTTAGAATCTGCTCCTAATCAGAGTAGCAACAAATGAAACAGTATTTTATTGCTTCAGGAAGGGAAAAGAAAATTTCTGAATAAAATTTGGTTTTACTGGAAAAAAGTAATTCATCATTTAATACACATAAACATGAGGATACAAATTCCCTCCTACAGGATTTGAGTCTTACACGATCCATTGCTGCAGGCTATAAAACATGAATCACTGGTGCATTTCAGGCACGTGTGTCTATACTCCACATTTACTACATCTTACTCCAAGAAGCACACTAGTAAAAAAAAAAACCCAAATCAAATAAAACAGTGCTGTCTGTGAGCTGGGACTCCAGCACAGGCCTCAGCCAAACCAGGAACATGTGGGGGACTTTCAGTCACTTTCTGTGATAATCCCAACCATGTCTCCTTCTGACAGGGCCAGGAAGGAAGAAAAAAGCCCTGAAGTTATACAAATTTCAACATAAAGATCCAGCAGTAAACTTGAAATGTAAGAACATTATTTTTATTTTTAGCTATGAATGTTACCTGAAAGATATTAAATAAAATTTGATTTTTAAATCAACTCTTTCATCAGAAAAACTTTTCAACTAAAATAACATTTATTTCTTGACCAAATTTATTCAGTTGTTATGTAAAATGCCATGAACAAATCTCTAGACAATCTCTGAACAATGAGAAAGATGGAAGTGAACTACAACCTGTCATTGCTCAGAATACAATTCTTTATACATACAAAAAAGTAACAGGCAGCAGCAGCAAAGGAAACGTAAAGCGTTTGAAACCATCAAAGCCTTCTGCAGGCAGACCTGACCCTGCAGGGGATTCCTAAACCCGAGTGCTCCCTGAGGGTTGACCCTGCAGGGAAATCCCAAATCCTTGTGCTCCCTGAGGGCTGACCCTGCAGGGAAATCCCAAACCCGGGTGCTCCCTGAGGGCTGACCCTGCAGGGAAATCCCAAACCCGGGTGCTCCCTGAGGGCTGACCCTGCAGGGAAATCCCAAATCCTTGTGCTCCCTGAGGGCTGACCCTGCAGGGAAATCCCAAACCCGGGTGCTCCCTGAGGGCTGACCCTGCAGGGAAATCCCAAATCCTTGTGCTCCCTGAGGGCTGACCCTGCAGGGAAATCCCAAACCCGGGTGCTCCCTGAGGGCTGACCCTGCAGGGAAATCCCAAACCCGGGTGCTCCCTGAGGGCTGACCCTGCAGGGGATCCCCAAACCCGGGTGCTCCCTGAGGGCTGACCCTGCAGGGAAATCCCAAACCCGAGTGTTCCCTGAGGGCTGATCCTGCAGGGGATTCCCAAACCCGAGTGTTCCCTGAGGACTGACCCTGCAGGGAAATCCCAAACCCGGGTGCCCCCTGGGGCTCAGGATTCCCGATGCACCGGGCTGCACTGCCCGCCCCGGCCCTGCAGAGCCCCACGGCTCCGGTTGTCAGTCACACTCCCGGCCCCGGTAATCGCAACCGGCCGCCAGTAACACCGCCTTCCGCGGGCAGTCCTCAGCGCGGGACTGCCAATCAATCTATGCACAAACTAAACTTTTAAAGCCAAATTAATCAGACCAGACTTTAAACAATCAATTCTTTAGAGCCCTCATAAAGCCCCGTTTTGGTCTCACACTGTTTGATCAGTTACTAGCACAACAAAACTAACCAAACATGCAAATAAGCAACTAAGCGTTACAAGCATGTGTGGTGTATAAATAAACACAGGGATCTTCTAAAACTTTTCCCGTTAGAACAATTAAACGCCTGGAAGGACTGTACTTTACTTCAAGTTGGAAAAAAAAACCCACAACAACAACAAAAAACAACTCCAAGTTTTTTGAAGTTCAGAAATTCAGGCTAACTCGGCAAGCAGCACCCTTTGGTTTAGGCCAGAACGAGCTGCCCCACGCTCAGAACACGGAATTCCCACGCTGTATAACAGTTACCTTTAGCTAAGAAAAACCTGCCAAAAGCGGGGACCTTCCCCTAAACACTGTATCTGTTCCACAGCCGCAACACGTTACACAGCTGCGGCGCTGAACACGCTGCCTTTGCTCCCGTGGGCACAGGTGACACCTGAGGGCACCGGGGGCTCTGCCCGCCGAGGGCTCGGGCAGGGTCGCCACCCCCGGCCGTCCCC
>NW_005054408.1:2483711-2545853 GCF_000277835.1 Geospiza fortis | reverse complement strand
CGGTGCGAGCTGCCCCGCCCGAGAGGGATGGGCTCGTCGGTCCCGGGGATGGGCTCGCCGGTCCCTGCAGTCCCTGCCGTCTGTCTCTTACCGGCCCGAGCACGGCCCGAGTACCCGGGGCTTGTGCTGCCAGGGCCGGCGCGGTGAGCACAACGTTGTTTGCAGGATGAAACTGACACTTGTTTTGCTCCCAGGTATTTCCTGTGTGACATACGGTACTCAGTTTGCACTAGAATGGTTCATATAGGGCGCATTTTTTCTGGTTGTGAAATAATTTAGACACTTCATCTTACAACTTGAATGGTCACAAATTATTGTTCTGCTCCTGCTTTCACAATATTTTTGGAAACAAAAATGAACATTTCATAGATGTGGAGGAAAAACTGCACATTGTCCTACTTTGACCATTAAAAGTTAAAGTGCCATGGTAGCAGTCACCTGCCACAGGTTTCTCTTCAGGCTTCAGATTTGGGGAGACCTCAAACCAGGGCTTATTTTCAGTGGTTAGTGTTATTTGCAGACATTAATCTTAGAATGTTTTACTTTCTTGAAGCACATTAAGAGTAAATTTATTCTCAGATTCACCTTTTTTTATTCCTTCCATCTCAGAAATGTTTTTCTGAGTAGCTTTGGTAAAGCATGAGTGACTTTCCCATCTAGTTGAGTTATTGAGATGCATGGCTCCCTGGAAATGCTCCACTGGCTCATCTACTGAAAAAATGGTCAGATTTAAAATGAATGTCTATGATAAGAGATTTAATTTTAACTTTCTTATCTTGCAGATGAGTGCATATAAAAATGTGAATAGTTATAAGTTTCAGGAATGAGATTTGTGATTTCTTTGTGTCTCTATAGCATCACTTGATAAATAATTTTCTTGTGTGGTACTTACTGTAAAAATCAGATTGAAATAACATAGTTATTCAAACATTATTTTTCATAGCTTAAGTCTTGGTGAACAATAACTACAAAATACTCTCAAAACAAAATCTAAATGGTGGGGTTAATGGCAGCCAGTTGTAAACAGCATGAGGAGATGAGCACTGGAGATGACACGAGACTTTGAGGAACAGGAGTCTGTAAAGCAGCCCTGTCCTAATAATCCTGACCCTTAATAAAGAAATGGGGATGATGCCTTGGACCTTTGGCTGGATATATATTATTTTTCTGATCTTGCATTACTGCAGCTGAATGAGAGTAATGTTCCCTATGCTCAGATACAGAAAAGAAAATCAGGTTGTGCTGATACCTTTGTAAGAAATAGTCAAATTGCTGAATGTAAGGGATAGTCTGGATCCAGAAGTACCCCATTGCAAGGCCAATTCCAAAGTACCAGTGGCCTCTGGGTTTAGTCACTTTTTGAAACTCAGAATCTACAAATAAATGGAATTGTGCATACACTTACCTGTTTGTGAGTCTGTGCATGTAACAGGTCAGTGGGGAAGCTCGTGCTGGTTGCTTTTTCATGTACCAGCTTCTGGTTATCCTTAATGCCTCTGCTGGAAGTCCAGGGCAATGAGTGAGCATTCCCCTGTTCACCTGCTGCTGTGTTTTACTTACAGAGGTGTGCGTGTGTTTTGTGGTTTACTGACTGAAAATTTTTATTTCATCACTGAAGTTAAAATTCTTCCTATCTTCCCTGAATTTCAGTTATTTCTGCAACATAAAATATGGGCTTTTATTTAGATAATCCCGAAATAATGAAATTATACTTATATCATTGCCTCTAGATGGGGAGATGCTGCAGGGAACCAAGTAAATTCTGAGTTTCCTTTAAAGTGCTTTGGACAGCTGACATGGGAAAGCAGTATCAGATCCTGCTATGTGAGACATAGTATTAAAAGAATTCATTTGAGTTAGCTTTTAAGCTGTAATTAGTTTTGTGGAGCTGCTGCCTTTTACTTTTCCACATGTAATATTTCTTAATTCATTACAGAAAGTTTTATTTTAAGCAATGTGATAAAAATAACAGAGAGTTCTAACACTTAAGCACCAAAGAAGATTTGTGATATTAGCATTCCTTTGAGATGTAACTGACTTTGTATTGAAGAAGTGCTCCTTTTGCCTCCTTTTGGATGAGGAGGAAGTAGTGGTATGAGATGTCTTTCAAAGTTTTTGCTGCTGTGGGAAATGGTCATTTGTGGCAGAGTTATTTAAATGTTAGGTTTGTATATAAGCCATTTCCAGTCTTCCTCTGTTGCTCATGATCTGCTTGCCTTGGCAGGAAATGAGCTGGTGATTTTTTTGGCTGACCAGAAGGAGCCCTACTTTAAGCCCCGTGTTAAGCTACCAATGAAGTGAGTATGGCTGTTCAGTGTTTGCCTTGGAAGGGCCTCTCTGCTCTCAGGGGGAACTGCTGCACTTGTCTGTGCTCTTGTTGCCTCTTTGACTCGTTGTTCACTTGCCCTTACAGCTCTGGTTCTTTGACCAACTTCCTGATCCATGTCCTGATACATTTTTGTTTTGTTGGTCACATGACAGAGTCTGTAGAGATGAGTTGTGTCATTCAAGTTGTTTACTAATAAGTGTTACTTCCCAACCCTTATGGAATATTTATGGTTTAGGTTTTGTCCTCAAATTAGTATTTAAAGTACCCATATGTTGAAATGTTTTTGCAGTTGATTTGGATCTTCAGGACTGTATTTCCTAGTGAAGCAAACTGTCATTCCATGGCATACATAGGTCTTTGTGGTGGGCAGGTTTAGTATCAATGCCAAGAGATGTTTTCAGGGAAATTCATCCATTTGCTGTAGTTGCTAATGGAATCCAGCCAATATCATCTGATTTAGAAGAGATATGAAAGATGGTGTTCTGGTGTTTCTGTGTAGAGATGTTCCTTTGTCAAGTTTACATGTGGCCTTTAAAAAAACATCAGTTTTTAATAAATGTAAACCAATCTCTTTATATGTGCATATATATATGTCTAGCTTTAATATCCTGTTATATTATTTTGTCTGTTGCTTATGAATAATGCTTACCAATAGTATTATATTTATTAAAAGTTAAAATGCTGTTATAGCTCAGCTTCATCTTCTGTATTCTATGTATTTTTATTTTTCCTTATTCCCTCCTGTCTTGGAAGGAACTAATTTGTTTAATGCATTAGAAAGGATCTGCTGTTAATCCATAATGTGACCTGTGTTTGTGTGTGTAAAGCAGAGTAGGTAAGCAAATAAAAAAAGATAGAACAAACAAAGGTAGGAAGGAATAGCAAGACCTGGCAGAAGGTAGGAGGAAATGGAATTGTCTTTTAAAAAATCTACCTGTGCCTGGCTCCTGCTGTTTAAACAGCTCCTGTTGCCTTATGTTCTTGCTCTTGGAATGCAACCAAAAGATCCTGCTCTCTGAAGCACATTTTGGTTGACTGGTCCTAAACAAATGCGAGGATTTAATGAACTGTAGATAGCATTAACAGGATATGACTGAAGAATGTCTGATAGCTGAAGTTTAAAGTGTAATTTTCCTTAGACAAGGACAGCCTATCAGGTGCCTGATTTTAAGATACTTTTGCAATAGATAAGGACTTAATCCTAAATCAGGTTGTTGAAGGGTAAGATTGTATTGGACCAACTAATAATAATAGGGCAAGCTTTTGACTCCACAAGTGCTTTTTATATGCACACCTTTTTACCATTATTTGTATGTGAGGGCTTTTGTTTTTAATTCCAGATCCCTTGGTGTCACCATAACCAGTGTAGTTCCTGGAGATTATGATGGAGATTCCCAAATGGATGTCCTCCTCACTACCCAGGCCCCAAGTCATGGCAAAGATGAACTTTCAGTGTTTATTTTCTGGGGACATAACCAAACGTTAGGTGAGTTTCTGAGACTGGTTCTTAGTAAGATTGTTAGATTTCTGAATTCAAAGTATTGTCAAGAAGTTACAACTCATTTTTACAGTGTAATGATTGTTTTTAGCACTAAAATAGGGATTAGCAGCTATTCAGCTTCACACCCATATATTATCCTGCTGTTAGACTGTGTTCAATAATTAATGAAAGAGAACAATACTTGTAGTGTATTATGCAACAGATATAACCAAACATTATTCTAATTTGGCAGTACCTATTAACTGAAGTGCTGCTTCTCATGGCTTCCCCATCATGCATGTCAGCTTCACAAAGACTGTCTCAAAAGATTTATCTTCACTTTGAAATGCACAGGGAACCTGCTGTGAACTTAAGTGCACCAGCTTTCAAAATCCCATCCCTAAACCTACCACCAGTACTATAATATTTGTGTTAAATGAAATTCTTTAAAGACAGTGACACACTAAAGTGAGTATTGGAAGAAAGGTTTCTGGAATCTCCATTGCTGAAAGTTTTCAAGACCTTTAGAATTGATTTTTCAGGAGTCTCTTGGCAGTGTTCAAGGTGTAGCTGATTCTGTCTTGGGGTAGAGATATGGATTGTATGAACTCCTGAGGTCTCCTCTGTTTCTGTTGACTTTGCTAGGAAAGAGTTTGGGGAAGAATTTAGGGTTTGAACAAGGACAGGCAAAAGAAAATACTCTCTAAGCCACAGAAACTACTGAAGAATATTCACTATTGTAAACAACTGTGTCATGGCATAGTTACAGGTGAGGCAAGTTTGCCTCAGACACCATTGCTTCTGGCTTTAATCAGAGCTGAAACAAGCAACCTGGAAAAGTGCAGTGGATCAATATTAAGTGAATAGCAGGTATCTCTAGTATTGGGAAGAATACGAGGACTTGGATTAAGTAATCCTGTTTTGTTTCAGAAAAAAAAAACCCAGTGTTGGGGGAAACACAATGAGCTATGGGGCCTGGAGGAGGAGTCAGAGGTTAAAAATTCAGGCAGTGGTTGGTATGTGCTGAGGCCACTGGTAAGGTATGAAGTGTCTTCTTGGGTAATAGAAGTGTGACACACAAGTCAGTAGGAGGGGACTGCTGTATGAAATGTGGAAATTGTAAAGACAAACACTGTGGAGAGAGAAGGGAAATGGGAATAATCTGGCAAGGAGTTTGGATTGCAAGTAAAAGTGAAGTCTAAGGTGATAACCTGATTGGAGCTTAGTCCTCACTTCCCATTTAGAAAGTCTACCTTGATTGCTTATTTCAAATACTCAGTGTGTATAATTAAAAATGTTATTTAAACAGAAGTCTAGCATACAATGAATGTTAAACTTTTAGCCTGTCTTCATCCCAACTGTTTCAGTTTTCCTGTACCTGAGTGATTGCAGTCATACACAGAAATAGGTTTCACTAAGATCTACTTGGAATAATTTGTTGAGGAGTCTAGTGGAGAGGGAAAAAGCCTTCAGTATTTTAACTGTAACTCACCTTTCCTGCAAAATTTCAGGAAGCCATTTAGTTCTTTATATTAAGAGGTGCCCTTTTTTTAATCATAAAACAGATGGTTTTAAATTAATAGAAGAATTATGTCTTAGTTGAAAATGCAAATGTCAGAATATATTGGTAACTGAATCAAGTTCATATTTTCTGTTTTCAGATCTTAACCATAAAACTGTGTTAAATAAGACTTTCCATGATGAGCCTCTAGTAATGGAGTAAGTATGACCTACTTTTTTAGAAAACCACGTTTATAATGGTGATTAACAGCAACTTAAATATATTTTAATGCTAAAATTTGAAACATATGCTCATGTTCTTTATCTTTTAAGAACAGGGTGGTTTGTGTAATGTCAACTGATCCAACAAAAGATGATGAACCAAAATGGTTATCTTTACAATTCTTGTGTATTATATTATCCTGGCAATTGTAAGCGCATGATCTTTTAATTTCTTTCATTTCAGTACTGTGAGTATTCATTTAAAAAGCCGTTCATTTCTCAGGGAATTTTCTAAAGCAAAAACCTTACTGGCTTACCAAAATGAGCAAATGTCCCTTTCACAGTGTGCTTGCCTGTGTGTGAAATGCTGAACAAAAGTGGAGGGCAGTAGATGTGTAAGGTAAAGCACAGGCAGACTGGGAAGCACTGACAGACCTTTACAGCAGCTCAGACAGGAACCAAAATTCAGAGCCACAGCTGAGAGTTCTTCACGGCCCAGTGGGAAAATGTCCCAGTACAGATGAGTTTAAGAGCAGGTGGTTTGAACTCCTGTGGGGACTGAGGTGGCACTGACAATGTGTTCCATTTTCAGCTTCAATGGAGACTTGATTCCTGATGTGTTTGGTGTCACCAGTGACTCGAGTAAGCCACAGATCCTGCTGGGAGGGTAAGCTGAGGGCTCAGCATGGCTTTGGAACTTGGGCATTGTGTATCCACTTCCCACTAAAGTGTAGGATTTGTGTGTGAATCTTCTTTCTGTCCATGGCAAACATTCAGTGATACTCTTCATCTGCTCTTTGAAGTGCTATTTTATAGGGCTAGTAGGAATTCCATGGGAGCTGAGAAAACAGAGCCACTGATAATAGACATCAGAAAGAGGAAAATTGGTTCTTGGAACAATTAGTTCCAAGAAGTTATAGTCCCATTTGTTTAGTATATTTTTAATATTTAGTATTATAATCTGTGTTATGGAACTTGTGCTGTATAAAAGTTGTTTTCAGGTTGATGATGCAAGAACTACTGAAACAGATCTTATAATTAAAGGGATGGCAAAAGAAAAATCTGCAAATGTTTGTGGTAAAGTTAAAAAAATGCTCTCACCTGTCTGGGAAATTATTTGTAATGGGAAGGTTGGATACCATAGGAAATCAAAAGCACAGGAAGTGCAGGATGTAAGAGTATTGAACTATATATATTAGGGAAATTATAGGGGAAGAGATTTCTGAAGTGGCATAAAGCAGAGGTGACTAAGTAGCAGCACAAGTGTGCATACAAGTGATGTCTGTATCACATCCCTTGTGTTAAGGAGTGCCTCATGCCACTCATGAGCAGATAGAAGTTGACTGAAGCCTTATGTGATGACAATGCAGCAAAGAGGACTAAGTTTCATGATTAAAATTTCTGCTAGCCCTAAATTTCTAGAATGGGACCAGTTATCAAATACTGGAATAAAAATAATGGCATACTTAAATGTTTAACAAGGACTGTGCAAAGGATTATTTTTAACCGTTTTGGATGTGAATGCTGAAATCAAAGCATAACAAAAAATTGTCTCTACTGGCTCAGAAGAACCAGTGTGTAACCAAAATATAGAGTAGCAATGTCTCTAGTATTGGGCAGGATGCCAAAGAACTTAAAGTCTATCATTTGAAAACAGAAAACCTTATACCTGTAGTTCCTGTCTCTTTTCCTTTCCTAGGATAAATAACATTTGAATGTGTCAGTGGAAGCTGTGCCCTTCTTGGCAGTGTGCTTTTGTTCATTAAGCCCAACTTGAATTGTATCACCATCCTTGTACTGGTAGCTTATGAAACAGAATTCAGATTCACAAGGATGTTTCTGAACACTTTGCAATGATTATAAATAAAATTAATTGTGTGAGCTCTTGAATAAATGGAAAAGTGAAAAAGATTTGTTTCATTTTGTTGAAGAAATTCTTTCAGGAGCTTTAAGATACAAATAAACTTACTCATCATAGCTCAAAATAAGATTGAGTGCTATAGGTAATAGCATAAGCCATGTCTTGTTCATGGAAAACAGCCTTGTCATCTGCTTAGAAAAGGACTTTTATATTTTAATCCAAAATGTTTTAAGATTTATTCTAGAACTGTATGACTAACTTCATTGGCAGTCTTCAAGACTGAATACATAGAAAAACTTAGAGAAAATAATTACTTTACGATTAAGTGATGCATTTTAACGTTTCTAAGACTTAGTTATGATCTTGGGGAAGTAATCAGAATATTATTTATTTTCTTACCATAAATTAGTCAAGGAAGATAAGAACTTCAATAAAATGTATGTAATGTCACTGGAATAAATAAAGCAGTTCCCAACTAGTAGTAGTAATATTTCTGCCTGCTGTTGTATAGTGCACATTGAGATTTTCCTGAGTGTTTTAGCTAAGGGTTCTGAAAGTCATATTGTGTCTTTTGAAGGATTTGTTGCACTTCAAATCACTGCTAATAGGGAGGTGTGCTGGAATTTCAGCCATTTTTAGAACAGAAACCAGCAGGGCATGTGTATTTATAAATAAATAAATAATAGTATCACCTGCTTGGGAAATTACATAATTAGCTAGTAGTCCATCATAATGTGAAAGTTTAATTCATATGTTGATTTTTAGGTGAGCTGAAATAAAGTGAATTTTCATGCAGCAGGCATGAGCTGCTCTAACAGCATGTGCTTACTTCTGCTCATGTTTATTAATCAGAAAGCAAATTCCAGAAGTACTTGCAGAAGTAAAACTGCTTGAGGAAACTGAGGACAGGGATCAGTGTCTCAGGATTTGCAGTACAGGAGCCTTGGCACTAACTATAACTTTGTGGGTAGTGACACTGTTCTGTGCAAAACAAAAAAAAAAAGTTGCTGTAGAAAATTAATAAAATGGAACTGAAGCCCCTGTGCTATGAATCATCCTTCACAGAACCTTTCAAGCAAGTACTGGAGTTACTGAGTATATTGTAAGCTAAACAGGAATTTTGTCTTAGTATTGGGAGAACTTGCTTTCTGTCCCATTTTATTTAAAGTTTCACTGTTTTTTAAGCTATATTATCATGATTAACAGTCCCTACACATTGATGAAATGTATTTTTATTCTTGTCTGTAGGAACTTGTCATGGCATCCTGCACTGGAAACTCAAAGTAAAATGTATATACCACACTCCCATGCCTTTATAGATTTAAATAATGACTTCACTGCTGGTAAGTCATAGAAGTGTTAGATACCATCCTAAAAATAATTATCACTAAGTGTCAATGTCATGTGTTGCAGCTTCCTTCAGTAATTATATGATTTTGCTACTTCTGAGTTGGATTTTTCACTTACTTAATTTTAAAAATCTGTGATTTGAAAATTTTGTGTTTTAAAAAACAACTTTTAAAATAAATATCCTAATAGCATTTGCTACTTCTTGATGACAATCATAACTACTGCTTGTTCTGAATAATGCTGTGTTCACCTTTGAAGTGTTGTTTGCTGCTCTTCACAATGCTGTACTGGAGTATTCATGGCAACTGTGTCAGAGCTGAAGTTCTTCATTTGAGTGTGGAAATAGTTAGTTTGATTCAGCAGAGTGTTTTTAAGACTGGACTTAAAATTTGTTTTCAGGATTTCGTTATGACTTCAATCTATTATGTTGTAGTTAATTCTATCACTGATAGAACTGTGTTCTCCCTTTATTTTGTTGGGGTATTTTGTCAATGTGATTCAGTTACCATGGTGAATCCGTTTATCACTTCCATACCTAGCTCATATTTCTAAGCACATTTAAATATTGTGATAAACCTAATTTCTTCACACACTAAATTAATTCTGAAGTGCTTTATCTTCTGCTAGATGTGCAATGTACATCAATTCATATATGGTAATTTTGGAAAGAGAGCTTATCTTTTTCCTGTTTAGTTGCATGGGAATGAGAGAGGAATGATTCCATAAATTTAATTAAGATGCTTATAAATGTTGGGAATTAAGTTAATTGCTTTAGTATGCAGTCAAACCTTAATATCCAGTTCTGGCACATTGCTATGTGAAGCTGTCAAGTGGAAATTCCAACTAGAAAATTAAATATATGGTTGCTTACCATAATCAGTGTCATGTAATAACCAGTTCTAACACATTGAGCTCTAGAAGCCTTCTGGAATATTTTTTTAGTGGCATAAGCAGCATAGATGAGCATTCCAGGTAGCATTTTGAATACATTGAAATCTAAACTCAGAGGTGAGTAAAGGTAAGAAGTCCAAGATCCTTACATTGATCGGTCACAGACCGATCAATTTTTCAAGGTTTTTGACAGCTGCCAGACTAAAGAATGTTCCAAGAGTTCTGGTTAGTGCTGCTGCTGTGCAAGCTTCTCTATCAAATAGAAATGAGAGTCAGGATCTTTGTGTGGGTAGTGCTGGGAGCTTTTATAGAGTCACATCTATTTTTATATCTCAAGATGGGAGTAGAAGCTCCTGTGAAGCTCTTCCCATAAAGATCCTGACTTTTACTTTCTTGTAGCAGCAAGGCTGTGACACCTCAGGCTGAGGTACTACGTTAGGGTGTTAATGTTTAGTGCTGTGGGAAGTGTTATGTTACAGGAACCTGGGGAAAATTGTAAGGAAAATAATTCATCCTGACAAGAAAACTGGAGAAACTATTACAGCATTATTATTTTTTTAAGTAATGTTTTACTTCTAAGGTGGGAATAATATTTTTTTTTTACTGTCCCTATGAAGATGGGACTAACCAAGAATAAGATATGTTGCTGAAAAATAGTATCAGTATATCTGATATTTCACGACTGATGTGTTTTTCCTGCCAAAATGAAAAGTTGCCAGTTGTCTAGTCCTGCCTGCACATTTGTGGCAGTTCCCTGACATCAGCTCTAGTAACTGCTTGAAACTGGGGCTGCTGAGGAGCACAGTTCATTGTCACTGGAGTTTCTAATCCAACTCACCATGCAGGATTGTCAGAGCAGATGTAAGCACAGGGGAAAGGTTGACTCCTCTTTTAGCAGCAGCAGTTGTAGGCTGCCTTTAACCAAGCATGAAATTGTACCTTGAGTCTCACTGTGCCTCTTCCAAAAAATACCTGTGCAGTGTTCTCACCACGTCTGCTCTAATTTGTGTGTCTGTACAGAGCTGGGAAGTGACTCATAGGTAGTCATCAAAGGAGTCAGGTGATAGAAATTCGGGGGAAAAAGGGCAAAACAACAGAAGCTGAAGTGTGTGCAGGACTGGTGGGAAATGCCCTGGGGCAGGCAGGGCACAGGCAGTGCTGGTACCAGTGTTTGTCCATGGGGCTGGTGAGGAGGGGAGCGTTCTGTGACTCAGTGCTCACCCACACAGCCACTCTGCAGTGGGAACAAAGCCTCATCAGGAGCAGGGCCTGCTGCACATTAGAATCATATTAATTAAAAAGGAGGCATTAACAAGATGCAGGGGAATAATCTGCCTGCTGAAATCATGTGGCCCAAAACACTTAATAATCATGGGATTTGATGCTGCTGGGGGATTTTTGGACTGAAATATTCAGGCTGTTTACTCACAGGCAATGCTACTGTTCATGATTATAAGGATATAATTGCACCTAAAATGGATGGAGTGATTTTTGTTTACAAATAGATCACCAGGACATGCCATTTTATTTATTCTCCATGGGGTTTTTTGCAGGTATTTTTAAAGGTTTTTCTAATATTCTGCAATATTTTGGCACTCTTTGTATTCTGTAACAGATGCGGCCAATTTGATGATTTTTAGCTGGGCTATTTTTGGCAACTCTATCATTATAAACAGCTTAGGAGATTTAAAGTGTGCTTGACATAAAACAAAAAATCCTCTCTGAGGGCTGAGAAGCTTTTTGCTAGTTTATTGCCTAACCCGTTTTCAACCTGCTGATATTAAACACTCAGAGCAGAGCTTTTAATTGCCACACTTCTCATGCTCTGGGTGAAATGAAGTTGAATTGTTATGATTTCATTATACGAGAACTTGCTCATAAAGATGTGTTTAATCCCTGACAAAGCTTCATGAAAGGCTAACAGTGTAAGGATTTTATAATCCAAAAATCCTCTAACCACAACAAAGATAATACTAATCTTTCGTGGTCAGAGATGAACTGGGCTGTTTCAGAGAGTAATGCTGCTGCTGTTTTTAAAGAAAGCATCCTCATGCAGAGGTCTCAGCCCCCTATAATTATTAATTCAGTAAGGAATTCTGAGTTAGACGAGGAATTTCATTAAAACCATGCAAAAATTTGCAGTATAAAACCTTTACTAAAGGGTCTGTATGTGCTTAATGGATAAACTAAATAGCAAATTTTAAAGTGTTTTTTGCATGCATATCAAGCATGTATTGCTCCAGTGAGGAGTATCTGCTTCACAGAGAGGCTGAGCTGGGAGGGGATGTCTGGAAATGGGGTGGTCAGGCATCCTCCCATCACTGCCACTGCTGGGACATGGCCCTGAGGCTGCAAGGTGAGGAGCAAATGTGCTGGCCCCTGTTAGAACAGGGCTGCTGGGTGTCTGGAAACTCATACTCACACTTACCATTAGTTCTTTTTCACAGCTGGCTTACGAGAATAATCTCCAGCTAATAATAATAGGCTTGTGTGAACAGATTAACATTGGGTGTATTTTACAAAGCAAACAGTCCAGGTGAGCATTTCCAAAGAAGGATCCTCAAGTAAGGGGCCTGTCTTAAAAATACCACAGTTGAAGTTGTTAGGATAGTGATTATTTTGCTGTGTCATTTTTTTTTCTAATTAGACAACTTCATTACTTTTATTGTAAACATCCTACAATGTCAGATATTCACTTAGTGCTGTCTTTCTAAACTTGAGGGGAAAAAGGTAGGATTATTAAACCATAGATTTGTTTGCATTCAGAAATACAAGTCTTCTACCAAGAAGTCAGGCCCTACAAACACTTTTAAAGTGCTCAAATGCATGAGACAAGCTGCCTTGGACTGTGAGTCCCACTGTAACTTCATACTGTACATCTGTCACTGTATCCTTGAATGCTGTGAAAAATAGCTGATGTATTAAATACTCTGTGTGTCACTTGGATATGTGATTCCACAGTTTGGAAGTCCTGATCTCATGTTGAAGACTAGCACATGGTTTGTATAGTTGGAGATATTTCTGGAACTGTTTATATAAAATGAAGGAAAAATCATAAATTTGGCGTTGGGAAAACTAAAGTGGAAAAATCATTAGTCAGAAACAGCTTGCTGTAAGCTAATTGCTAGTCTCTTTACTGATTTCTGGTGTTAATTTTCTTATGTTGTTTTGCTTTGGGAATTTAGAAACCTAATGTACCAGAACGTTCACAATGTGTTTTCCTTTTGATTCCCACTTAGTTTTCTTCTTGCAAACCAATCATTCAAATCATGGGTGATATTTCTGTTGTAGTCATTTAAACCTAGATTCTGAAAATAGTCTAATGCTCAATGTCAGATTCTCTGGTCGTATTTTAGTGAGTTTGCTCTTCATGGAAGCTGGTAGTCTCTCTGCAGCTCATATCACCAGCAGAGCTGATTTTCTGTAGTAGATCTGTATTTATTCACTGTTCCAATCACTGGCAAACAAAGTATCTGGTGGCATTTTAAAACCTGGGTGGGGCATGGGGGTCTGTGCATATATTTGAAGTCAATTTGTTCTCTCTGGTTCTGCCCCCTCCCTTACATTTCTGCCCAAGGAAATACTCAGTAAGGCCATGTCACTGTGTCATTCCTTGAACAGGTAAAATTTTTAAAATTTCTTAACTGTTTTAGCTCTGATAGCAGAGCTTACCTCTGAGTTTACAGCAAATAATGGAGGCAAAAACTGTATCATGTAAGATAGACAGGATATATTTCAGAGGACTTCAGTCTGTAAAGTTTTGTTTTTCATTACTTCTACTCCTTACATGTTTGTTATGTCTAATTAAAAATGCTTTGGTTTATATGATCCCCTGTCACCCTCATTCCTCCACTTGCTCCTTCCCAGTGCTCAATACCACAGGAAGTTCCAGCTCATAAAATCAAACCAAGCTGGGTTTAGCTGCATCTCCTCCTGCTGCTGGGGCTGGGCTGCTTTTGCCAATGGCTTCTCTTACTCACAGCTTTCCTTAGAGAGAGAACCAGAGAATGGGTAGAGATCATTAGAGAAAAGAAAGAGCTTTAGTTTTAACTTCTTTTTTCCTAATTTTCTAAAGGACCCCATAATCTCTGCTATCTGCTTAGCAGTTTTAATTTTAAAATTGCCATTATGAAGTGTCTCAAAAGCCATTCCTTTTGCAATTTTTAATTATATACCAATATAGTTATATACACTGGGGAGTTATATTATATTTTTATGGGAATCAATAACTTAATACAGGTGAGAAGTAAATTGGTTCTGCCCCAAATAGCATTTTGTTGAGAAAACATGAACGTGAAAATGGGTTCTGAAAGCACTCTTGAGGGGCATTATTTTCTGTTCCTTGAAACAATGTTGTTGCCCATATTCTGAAAATAAAGAGCACTTTCTGTCTGAAAGCTCATGTTTAACAAGTACCACATGTAGAGGGTTTCTCTACCTGAATAAAAAACTTAGGAACAGAAGCATGAAATTTGTAGGATTTTGTTTTCGATTTTGATGTAGTAAAGAAATAAAACTGATTATATCTAACATTTTTGTATAAAATTAGGTGCATAGTAGAAGTATTGTACAATTAATATTGTATAGTTACAACAAAAAAAATCGTAAGTAATGTTTGGTTTTAAATACTTTTTTCCTACCAGTGTTCAATCTGTAATGTAAATAAAGTTATCTTTTATTTTGCCTTGGGTTGAGGGTATTTAATGATTTTAATAAAGTTGTCACATTACCATTCTGTCAACACACTGCAAAGCAGAGATTTTTAATTCAGCTCATTATTTACATATAGATAAAGCAGGCACTTTCATCTCCAAAAGTAACTCCTGCTTAGAGAATATGCACAGACACTCCTGTTCTTCCACACTGATGAAATCATTTTTAGGCATGTTTGGAGTGTAGACATAAATGTTCTAGTTGGGTTCTGCCTTGTCCATGGCAGTAGTGTTTATAATAAGGGCAATTTCCTCCCCTGCTTTATCAACTTAAACTTCTGAAGTCAATGTGAAATCAAACAGTAACTTCATGTTGCTTGTACCCTGGTTGTACCCTTCTCAAGACAGTCAGGTGCTGGGGGGGGTTTATTCTGAAATAAAGCCCTCTGACATTAAACAGAAAGGTCAAAACAGTCATTAGTGAAATGAATGCTCCATCTAAAAATAGCACTATTTTTATAACACTCAAAAGTGACAGAAAATAACAAGGGTAATCAGAAGTGAACTTGGAGCAGGTTCTGTATAGTTAGGTTTTATTGCAGTTTCTAGTTCTAGTAAGTAAAATCAGGGGAAGTAGGGTGAGACTGCAATACTGTCTATTTACTGATGATTAAAAGGTTCATTGAAGCTAACTAGTTTGAAACAGGTTTTAGAATTCTCAGCTGGGGTGCTGTTGCTGTTTTCCTTACTGGCTCTTGCTGCCTGTCTCAGGCAGCCATCAGTAGAGGCCAGGGATTGTGGAACCCTTCCCTCCATGGTGCCCCTGGACTGTGGTCAATGTTTGGGTGCTCAGCTGAGAGCGGGGGCACAGGCAGGAATGGCTGCACAGGAGAGGGGAGGGGGAGGGAGGTGGAGAAGAAATCCAGGCTGAAGGCAGAGAATTTAGTTGGAGATGGTGAGGAGCAAACCCTGGATGAATTTCTATAAAAAGAGGATGTTCATTTCAGATGGACTTGAAGGAGGACTGACCTAATGGTGTGTGGAGTAAGGGAAGCACAGGTGCATAAGGCTGGGTTGGGAGGAGTCTAGGAGTGGCTGTGTGACAAAAACATGGGATATGGATCAGGGCTGGACCTGCTGTTGGGTGTAGAAGTGGGTGGTTGGAAACTGCCTATATGTTTATTTCTGCAGGAAAAGTAGAAACGGTTTCATGCTTAAGGTGTTTGAGTGCTGTCCTGCATTTTAATCTGTCTTGTTTATGGATTTCCCTTGTCATGATCCAAAGGCTGTTGCAATTATCACGGAATGGTTTGGGTTGAAAAGGACTTTAAAGATCATCCAATTCCAACCTGCTATGGGCAGGACACCTTCCACTATCCCAGGTTACTCCAAGCCCTGTCCAACCTGGCCTTGGACACTGCCAGGGGTGGGGCAGCCACAGCTGCTCTGGGCAGCCTGTGCAGGGCCTCACCACCCTCACAGGGAAGAGTTTCTTCCTTACTTCTAACCTAAACCTGCTCTCTTCCAGCCTAAGGCCATTCCCCCTTGCCCTGTCTCTGCATGTCCTTGTCCAAAGCCCCTCCCCAGCTCTCTTTATGGCCTGGAAGGGGCTCTAGGGTTGCTCCTGCAGACTGAACAGCCCCAGCTCCCAGCCCATCTGTACAGGAGAGGTGCTGCTGCCCTTGGATCAGTTTGGTCCAGGCACTGGGTTCTCGGCAGCTGCTTCTCTCCAGTGCAGCTCTCTGGTTCCCAAGCCCTATGGCACAAATGCTGTGCTCTTGCTGCCCAAGATGGGCCACCACAGACTGTAGTGGTTGGGTAAAGCTCCTTTAGATGCATTGCACAAACATTGCCAAAAATGTAGCTACCTCAAGATGGGCTGTGCTGTGTTCAAATTACAATTTTAGTGTTTGTGGCTGTGTCTGGGGTGACTTGGACATTGATACAGGGTAGTTCTAAGTGTACTAAATAAACTCAATGCAGTCTAACCAGTCAAGTTTTGTGTTGCTTTTGGGGGAGATTTTTCAGTCTTCAGTGGGCCATATGTTGATACAGTGTCAAAATTCCCTGATCCTATCAAACAAAGATGGATGGAAGTGCTGTGCTTCCTCTGTAACAAGCTTTAGGTTCTTGGAGCTAGGAGCACTGTACTCAAATAGCTTCCCTTTTACAGGCAGAAACATACATTCTAATAATCTCTTTCCTTTTTTTGTAAGAATGAATGCTGAATTCAGTATTTTTCTATATATATATTAACTGGTGATCAGATGTAGCAGAGCTGGGATAGCAGCATCTTATTACTAAGCCAATTACTAAGTTAAATTAAATTATAGCCAAATTTGCTCACCAACTCGTTTTTTAGGGTAAGTTGTGAGTAAAATGCTAATACACAGTGGTTTGGTGTTGCAGCATTATGTGATACCTTCTGTATTAAGTGTCTGGTGTATATTTTAGTTGATTTTCAGTATTGTAGATCTAAATTGCTGGGTAACCTCCATGCTTCCTTATTGTATTCTCAGGCTGTTGAATTTTGTTGATGAATATTCCAATTACTTATGTTGTATTTATGTTAATCACTGGCTGTTAAATCCAAAATAGGAAAGTGTATTTAAATGTGAACACACTTTGCATTTGTTTAAGAGAAAGGTTTCCTCTCAGGCAGTATTGGTTTTTACTTCTATCCATTCACTTAGGCCATAGGTGCTACATCTCAGGAAATCTGCCTGAATCTGACAACAAGATCTTCCCCCATCCCAACTATTGAGTGTTTTCCTTATCTTTGCTGCATCATGTCACAAATTAGAGATGCAAGAAATGCCCTGCAGGCTTAGTCTAGTGCTCCATCCTGCTAGCTCAATAATCTTTCCCTGGCAGCAGCAGCAGAAAAGTAGATTTTTTTTCCTCTTCCTGTTTCATATTTCCATTTTCATATCTACAGAATCTACAACTACCCTAGGGCTGTTAAAGGTACCCCCTTGCCTTTTATTTTTACTATCTCTTCATGTACCTGTTGTCTGGTAAAACCATCCCCTTTGTATTCTGTAAAGAATTGCTTGTTGAGCTCCAGATTAGTTGGTTTAATAACCTCAGGTTGGAAATATCTCTCACTATGCTGCCATTAGGGTCATAGGAATTTGAGCAGCCCTTAATACTTTATGCTTTTTAAACTTAGAGATCTTTATGGAATAGATTCTGTTTCTTACAGCTGAAATTGCAACCTGAACTGCCTTCCAAAGGCAGTGTGCAGCATATCTACAGACAAGTGACTTTTTCTGAGCATATTTAATATGATGGGCATTCCTTGTAGGAACAAGGGGCTGAGTTTTCTTGATACAGCCAGAAGCAAAACAGAAGTGTTGCAGTTTTCAATGTAATTAGTGTATTGTAATACAGAAAGTGTAGAAAAGAACTATATATGTCTTCATTGTTGTGTAACCCCAGTACTGATCATACAGATATTAATGCATTTGTTGGCTCCATCTGTTCTCCTGCAGCTCTTACATATTTAGGAATTTAGTAATCATAGACATGGAAAGCAGTGACAGTGAGGTGGGAGGTATGTTGTGGACACCATTCCTTTGGAAAGGAAACATTTGCAAGGATTCTTTGCTATGGCTGTTAGGTATTTATAAAGTGCACAGATTCTTACTTATTGCCTCTCTGAGATGCTCTTGGGGTCAAAAACTTATCTAGTCAAACCAGAAAGAATCATAAAGTAAGATAGGTTGAAAGTAACATTTGGAAATTAACTGTTCTAGAACATTGTTCCAGATAGGACTTGTGTTTTCTTACACATTTCTTTCACAAACTTGGGAGAAAACACTTGTAATTCTGAACTATAGAAATTTGTGAGTAGTTATTTCAGGTGTCTAAATTGCATCACCTTTTTATACTGCTGTTGCAAAGAAATGCTTTTATTTTGCTTGGTTTGAAATCTGACATTCTTGATCCAAATGGATAATTACTTGTAAATATTAACAATTTGACTTGGATTCAGTGCAAGAGAGTTTAATCCCAGAATCATGCATGAGCATTCAAACTTGTAGCTTCTAAGAAGGCTTAAGGATAAGAAAGAGGACAATTGGCAATAAGGTACCAGTGGAACTGGCTCAGAGGGCTCTAGAACTAGAGGTGGTGTTGTACCTGTATTAAGTTGTCCTGTGGGAAATCACAGCTTGTTCCTTTAATGCAGGAGCAGCGTGGCACCAGCTCCTCTGCACTATTTTTAGAAGATTATCTGCTCTCTTAGCCTGCCTTTGCATTTTGCCAGTGCAGTGTGACATTACAGCAGCCTTGGAACTGCTCTGCTGTGTTGGTTCCATTTGTTCTGTACAATGTTATGTGCCTGGAGTTAGGAAAAAGGAGATGGAGGAGTACAGGGAGAGGGGCAAAGATCAAAAGTCATTTACTGACTTTAAAGAGAAGCTGGTTTGGGGGAGGGAGTTCAGTGCAAAACAGGAATGTTGCTGAATGGAATTGTCTTTAAGCTGCTGGGGAGAAAGGCAGAGCAGGGTCCTGGGCAGGAACAACCCCAGCAGCAGCACGGGCTGGGGGTGACCTGGAGCAGCTCTGAGAGGGGCCTGGGGGTCCTGGTGGACAGCAGGAGCCAGCACCATGTCCTTGTGACTGTGAGGCCAATGGGATCCTGGGGGCCTTTGAGAAGAGCACTGAGGAGGTCAGGGAGGTGACCCTGCCCCTCTGCTCAGCCCTGGTGAGGATCACTGCAGTGCTGTGCCCAGCTCTGGGCTCCCCAGTACCAGAGAGACGCGGAGCTCCTGGAGCAGCTGAGGGTGACACAGATGGTGAAGGGACAGGAGCATCTCTGCTGAGGACAGGCTGAGGGAGCTGTTCTGGCATGGTGCCATTGGGTGAGTTCTGTCTGGTGTTGGCAGCTGGGCCACTTTGTCTAGTCTGGGACAGAGCCCCAAAATGTGGGTAAAGAGCATTAGCAGAGGGAATGCTGAGTTACCCCTGGCCAGGATCTGCCCTTGCACTGAGGACTGAGCAGAGAGAGGATTCACTCAGCACTGGAGGTCAGCTCTGCAGTGAGGGATGGAGTCAGAGGTGCTGGGGAGAGGTTACAGAGCAGACAGAATGGCTGAGGGTCACCCAGCCTGCCCCAGCTGGGGAGCAAATGCTCATCCTTGGCTGGGTATTTCAATAGAACACTTCAGAGCCTTGTAGCATAACCTGGGAGCAGCAGAGCCCAGAGCTCAGAGTAAATTTCACTACCAAGTACAGCAAGGACACTACTTGAAATGATTATTTAAACCTCAAAAACATTTTTTAAGAGATAGGTGCATTTTGGCCTGTAGGAAAATTAGTTAAGGCTTCTGTTATTTCATGTTTCTCTTTCTGCCCCTGTGAACATACTGGATTTTTAAATATTTTTCTGGCTTATATCAATAGTAAGCAACAGTATTCCACAAGCTTCCTTCTAGATGCAAAGTTAATATTTGAAAGTATATATAAGTTTTCTAACTTACATTTATAGTGTCTTCAGTTTATTTTCATTACTTCTGTCTCACCTTCAGGAAGTCCTTAAGTATCACTGTAATTCATTCCAATGAAGCACACACTATCATGCTTTTCATGTGTATGCTGTAAAGGAAATAGCCATTTTAGATATTCAGAGGAATAAAATTAAATGGTAAAGCTTTTAAGCTGTAGGGGGAGGGAAATCAATCAGGAGAATCTTTGTTGTTTTTTATGTGTATGTGGGGTTTTTGTTTGGATTTTGCTTGTTAGATGTGGGGAGGTTTCTAGTTTTGTGGTTGTTGTTTGTTGCTGGGTTTTTTTCCCCTGGAATACAATATCTCTTATTGTGCCATTTGAAATTCCCTGTACAGCCATCTACCTGCTTATTCAGTAAAACACCTCAGGGTAAAGCATTAATATTCTCTTTTCTTTTTTTTTTTCTTTTTTTTCCTTTTTCCTGCAAAATAACCATTGTGTTCTAGCTCAAAGAATGGCAGTTGAAATTGCAGGGAGGGAGGAGACAAAGAAAAAGAAAATCTTAAGGAGCAGTTTTCTTAAATCTCAATTTCTTAACACTGGACTTAGTTTTTAAAAATTTTTTTATTCCTCAACAACCACTTTTTTTTTAAATAAAAGCTTTTTCTTCCCATTTTCCTCATTTGGGGACTTCTCTAAAAGGCATCAAATAAGCTTCTCTTTAGGCCTTGCCAGATAAATCCTTTGAAGCTCTATTTTGCACTGGTTTGATGTTTTAAAGAATTTTAGTGTATAGGAAGCCAGAAATATTTCTCCATCTACTTTTCTTCTCCTGTCAACAGTGTATCTGTTGCTTAATTCACCATATCCCAAATAAAAGGCTAGTTGATAATTATTGACATCTATTTATACAGAAGAGTACAAGACATGAAAATAGTTTTGAGGATTGTGGTTTTAGTCTTTCTTACTTAATATATCACTAGAATATAATGTATTTAAAACTTCTAAAATATAGGTCATATTTTTTAAATTATATATATTTACTGAGTGATCATATATTTGTGTGTGTAGACTACTGTTAAATATCTCATTTCTCTTATATTTTCCTCACAGATTTGTTCCTTACCACATCACCAAATTCCAAAACCATTCAGTTTGAGACATGGGTAAATAAGGTAAGAAAGAAAAAGTTATAAACACCAAAGAGTTATCTTCTGACATTTATGGTGATTTATAGATAGAAGACTGATCAGTTTGGTTTTATTCTTGCTGTCTGAAAGATTTTTTTTTTTTATTTTAAGTGAGCTTTGTTAGATACATGACTCTAGGTCTTGGGTGAGGTTTTTTGGGACAGAAGTTCTAAATGTCACTTCTGACTGTTACAATACATATGCAAGTTACATTTGAGGAAATCCCAAGTCCTGTGTTAACTAAATATCATAACTGAAATTCAGGGGTGAGGAGTAATAGATCAAGGGATTAATAATTTATTGAGATTCTGCTTTTGTATTGTCTAACCTGGCCAGGGGCATCCTTTGTACCTTGTTATCCAAAAGGATTAGAACTATAAGTTCACTTTTTAATGATGATAGAAAGTGCTCAGTGTGTTCCTTGTTAGTTAAGGGATGAGTTTTTGCCTGAAAATGAATCCAGCAGATCACAGTGAGTCACTGCAGAGCAGAGTCTTGTGTGAGATAACCTGGCCATCTTCTCCCAAGCAAGAGTACTGAAAGCACTGAGTCATGAATCCTGGATTTACAGCTTTAGGTAGACTTTAAAAATCATTGCCTGTTGAATGTTTGTAAGTACACAAAGTGTTTGTCCTGTTAGTGGCCTTTCTTTGAATTTTCTTACAGATTTTGGGCTTGTATTCTAAATATAATCCTGCATTATACATTTTGTATTGATAGATTTGCTTATCTTTAGAAAGATATGTATGAAACTACAAATACCTTAACTGATCCATTAAAAGCTGGTAAACGGCTCTTTGTAGAAAAAAGTAATTCCCTTCATTGATACACTGTAAAATGCTTTTAAAATATTTGCCTACACAAGATATGCTTTTAGGGCCAACTAAGGGCCTCTTCTATTTCACTGCGTGGAAATGCATCAATATTAATTTTTCTCATCAGAATCACTATAAATTATGTGTCAAGGTAAAGATATGTAGTCAGACATGCAGTACAAACAGCACTGACTGTGTCCAGAGTTGCAGTGAAGTCTGCAAACTACAGATGGTGTGAGTCCTGTTGGATATGGATGACTCTGCTCCCTTCCCAAGCCTTTGGCTCTGGGCCTTGCTGAGCCCTTGTGTGCAGAGCCCTGTGCTGAGCTGGTGGCACTGACTGGGGAAGGAGCCTTGGCTCCTCTGACATGGCTGCAAAAACTCAACACCTTCAAATGGGTTTGTGCCAGCTGTGATCCAGTTCTGTGATAAACAAAGACTCAGCACGTTTTATCTTTCTGATGGTATAATGGGCTATTGTTTTCTCTAGGCCTAGATTTTAATAAAGGATAAATAAAACAAGTCCTAAGCCAGACCCAATAAAAAATCAGTTCATTTCCTAATTAGAAGGCAAATCAGGACCCTATTTTTAATTTTTATCCAGGTGTGTTGTTACATATTACATATGTCTATAAAATCACATGTTAATATGCAAAAATGCACAGTAGTATTCATAATCACTTAATTATCATTTAGATAATGCTGCTGAAATAATCCAATCTCTTCCTCATAGCACAGCAAAATGTATGGAAATTGTATCTGAATATTACTATTGATGGATTTCCACAAGAATCCAGGAAGGATTAGAAATGCAAAATCTCAGTCCCAGTTTTTGAAGAGTGCAGTTTTTTCTGCAGCTGAGATGTCTCTCACTTATCTGCTAAAGCCCTTCACTAGTGATCTGTATTTTCTTTGGTTCAAAAGTCAGTTTTTATCACTTACTCTGCAATTCAGTCTTTCCATCATCCTTGTCCTGTTTCCTAGGATGGGAACTTCTCTAAAGTTGGAAAAAGTAAGGAAATGCCCAGTGGTGCCAAAGTTGTTGGACAGTCTGTGTTTGCAGATTTTGGTGAGTTTGCTTCTTTTACACTGCCCTGAGTGTTGCTTTCTCTTGTTTTGGTTAGCTGCCTTACACCAGAGAACAAATAAAGGTGTTTAGCTCCAAATGGGGCTTGTATGTTTCTCTGCTTTTTCTCTTTAATGTGTTATTTGTTTGTAAATCCTGAAATGTCTGGGAATAATTATTTACAAATTCAGCTTTGGTTATCCCAGTACATTCTGCTTCACCTGTATTTAATTTTTGTTGTTTTGAGGTGTGATGCTACACTAAACTTAATTTTATCAGACACTTATTTTATTTGTCATGATTTTAATTTTGTTTTCTCTAATCTTGTTCAGAAAACATTATCTGATTAAATGTTTCTAAATTCTTCACTTGTACAAACTAATAAAGACTAAATGAAATAAAATTATTTGAATAAAAATTGCTGGAACATGGTAAAATCTTAATGGTTGTAATTGAAAATTCTGGAAGGCTTTTGGACAGAAGAAAAATTTAATTTATATGTAAATCTATTTTTGCAAGGGTTAGTGAAAGCCTGTATTTTTCTATTAGAATGTACCTTTCCAGTCAATTGTGGCTTATCAATGTTTTGTCATGTTACAGAGAATGGGGCATGTTGGTTTTATAGTGCAGACAATAACATTTTTCTGTGCAGTAAAATAGCAATTTTCCAACCAGAGGCAAAGTGTTGCAGGCCTGACTCTGCTGACATAATTGACTGTAAATAACATCTTAAAAAACCAATTTACTATATTTATACAACACACTTGTTACAATGAGACTGACCCTGTCTTCAAATGTAGAAACAATGCTATTGTTTGACAACATTTCCTTCAAAAACTTATTTTAAAGAAATGACAATGATTAAACTTCTTAGAGTGTGACTCACTTGCTCTGTGCTGCCACTAACAAGTGTTTGGAGGCTGACCTGTGAATGCAAGGCACCTCTGCTGGATGGGCAATGGTCCTTAGATCAGATCTACAGGAAAGAACTCAGGTAGAACCTGAACTGTGCCCCAGTCTCTTCTGTGAAATGTTTGCCCCGTTTTCTAAAATCTTTGGCAAAGTTTTAATAAAATATTTTACTATTTATCTTCAAGTTTGAATACTTACCTATGTAATATATGAAGGAAAGAATAGAATAATACAGTTTTTGCAGTTAAAAAAATTAAGTGTGCTGGGTCTTTTGTAATAATTTTCCAAGCTGATGTTCTGAATAATGTGTCTTAATAGGTACTAAATAGAAAATTTTTAACAAGTTTTTAACAATGGCAATGTGAAGCCCTATCTTAATGTAGGATAATTTTATCTCTAATGAGCCCAAATGATAAATCATAATCTTAGAAATTCATAGTAATTAAGGGAATTGTAATAAACCCTGGATATTTTCACAGAGAGAAGGGGAACTGTTCCAATGTTGCAGTTAAAATTTTGACTGTGTGGCTAAATAGAGAATTAAGTGCTATGGCAGGCAGTGGTTTGGTACAGCTGAGCTTGGGAGGAAGGGCAGTGGCTCAGGGACTGCTGGGCTGGAGTTCCAGCACCCTTGTTTAATGCCCTCACTGCTAATTATCCTCAGATTGATTTGTTCTGCACCAGCCCAACAACAAAGGGGCAGCATCTCCCATGATGGGTGTGCTGCTCTGGCACAGCACCTACATTTCCCCCCTGTGCTGTGTCTGCTCACATTTAGGTACTTCAAAATGCTGGCTTTGAGCTTGCAGCTGCTTGTGCTGAGCTGGAGTTAAAGACAATGATTACTAGAAATGGATTGTCAGACTTGAACCTCTCCTGTTTTCAGTTTTCCATTTCAAAACTGACAGAATAATGATTGCAAGTCAAAGGAAGTTAAGGTGTGATGTTTTGCAGTTTGGAATAATGTGGCCACTATACTGAGGCTCACTGATTGCACAACAAATCAAAATACCACAATGAAATGGAAAATGAGATATATTAGAAGATTGTTCTGCCTTCTACCTTTGGCAGGTTCTGCCAAGCTGTGCATGATGCAGAATGTGCTGTGCACTCACACTCTGCTGTGCCACAGGCATCCTGCTCTTGGCACAGGGACACAGCCACTGGCACTAGAAATGTTCAAAATACAGCACAAGCCTCTGACATTCTTACTTCTGGCTTGCCTGCCTCTATTTTTCTTCCCCTCCTTGACATTTTCTGTACCTCACAGCTGATGTGCCAGCTTTGCCATTTGCTCAAGGTCTCAGAGGGTTCTGTATCTCTGTGCTTTCCCTCTGGCACTTGTCATGAATTAACCGTGTGCCTGTGGGGCTCTGCAGCAGTGTCAGACCTGAGCTTGGCTCTGCCACTTGGGCTGCTGCCTTCCCTCTCACACCCTCCTTTGTGCTTGTGCCTTCTTGCACTCCTGCAGTGCAAGCTTCTGATTTACTGATCACACCTGCCTCTTCACAAAACAAGCATTGTTTCAAAAGGTCACTTTGTCTAACATTCTTTCCTGCTTCTGAAAATTTTATTTCAAGTACCTTTTCCAGCCATGAGTATTTACCAGTCATTTGAAAAAAGGGGGGAGCTTTGTACAAGCTCTGACTGAGCTTATACAGAGCTTCTTCTGACTGAGAACTTCCAAAAGCAACTAATTTGGGGTAAGATTTCCTTTCTTAAACTAAGCACATTGAACAACAGCTATCAAGTATAAATTATTTGGCTAAGTGGAGTTGGAAAAACCAGCAATTAGGTGACTCATGAGAAGCTGTCACAGATGTTCCTATAATCTTAGTACCAAGTGTTCCTGAAGTACTGAAAAAATTAAGATTTTTTTTCATTAAAAAAATATGCAAATGTATGTTTGTACGCATCTGAAAGTCCAGTACATTTATACGTATATATGTGTGTGTGTATATTTTAATGGAAAATTATAAAGAAGCATGTGTGTATACCAATACACTTATGGTAATGGAGTAGACCTTACACTTTATGACTAAGTTAGAACCTCTGTGATAAGTAGCACTTCCCCCTGTTACATGATAGCAGTGATTTGTACATCAATCTGACCAAAGGACAGGGAACAATTGACAAATTTGTATTGCCCTTTTAAAAATAAATCAGAAATGCTTTTTGACATCTATTACAAATGGCATTTCAATTGATTAAGGTGAGCAGAGTTGGACGCTCGAGAATTCTGCACTTATTTAGTTGCCACATTGCTCCAAACAAGTAAGAGCTCTTCATTATTACTTTTTCTATTCTTCTCATGTCACTATGGTAATTGCAGTGCAGTGGTTGCTATAGCAAAAATGATTAATCCTGCACTGTTGTTATCTGTGAGCTGGCAGAGGAGTTTTATAAGATCTGCTTGTACTGTCTTTAGAGGAAATCATAGATGTTGTCTAGAATCCTGATAAATACTTTCAAGTATATAGAGAGTTTTATTAAATGTCACTTAAATTACTAGGAAAATGTTGTATTTTTAAAGAAATTGAAGGGTTTCAATGGGGCAATCTGAAAATGACCAGTTTTTTTAGCATTAGATGAATGTGAACCATATTTTGGTCACAATAACCTGCTATTTTCTCATTAATGTAAAGATTAATGACATGGTTTTGAAGTAGTGAGTCAGAAATGATTAGCACAGGATATTGTGCTGATTATATGATCCATTAATTCATTTCTATAGGAAACTGGTGTCGTAATTGGTATTTAACTATGATTGCTTCAGTTGGATAGCAGAGATTTAAGATCATCCTTTGGTATCTGAGACTGTGAAAGTTTGATTAATCACTCATTGATTTTCCTTAGTTAAGGCAAAGAACTTTGTTTTGGCCTGTATTTCAAGGAGAGTGAAAATGGCTTTTTGAAATCAAACTTGATCATGGTGTCCTCATGAGTAAATACAGCACAACTCCTCGTTTCTCTAGGTAGCTTTTAGCCAACCCAGTCCTTTATTTTTTAGTCACCATTTGATTTCTTAGCTGCTGCCCTTTCTCTTCTCTAAGAAGTTTGCATTCACCTCTGCTATGCATGCTTTTTGAGCTATGCTATGCTTTTTGAGCAAATATGAGTTGGGTTTGTTAAAGTTCCATCAAAATCTTTCAGAGACCTGAACTCAATTTTTTCTCATATTTAAAATCCAGTTATCCAACTAATAATCCTAATAGAATCCTCTCTGTTCTCCCCCTACCAAGTAATTGAACTGTTTCATGTATGTTAACTACTTGTATGACATGTGGTAGTAATTATCACTTTCCTTGTAGGAAATGATAGCTCATTATTGCCAATTAATTATGTTTAAAGAGGATAACATAGTGCCTAACCTTTGGGGGTTTTTCAACCTTTCATTGCACTGTGCCAAATGCATTTTGTTGAAAGATTTTTTTTTAAAGTAGAACTTAATTATCATGCAGCTGAATATACTTTAAATGCACTGCTTTTCTGCCTGCAGTTGCATTTTGATTTTTGTACCTTTTAATTTTATCTGTCAGCTTCACTCTAACATTGGAATTTCTTTTTTCCCTCACAATGTTGCATCCTCAGATGCAGTAGCAATGTATCAAAGGGAAATTTTAATGGTTCATTTTGGTAAATAAGCCCTCAAGAAACCCATTCTCCTGTGAGCACTGTGTTGTGAAAATATTTAGTGCTCCTGTAGTCAATGAAAGGATTCTCTATGAACCTTAAGGTGCAGGGTGACAATACTTCTGTGTGTGAAATGCTCTGCATATGAGGAAAGCTGGGTTTACTGGGATCAGTTTGGGTGAAAAAGGTATGAAAGTTAATGGAAATGAAGCCTTCTGAGAGACTTTAGATATGGAAGAAATTCTTTTAGTACCAGATGCACTTCTGAAGCAGCACTGTATAGAGACATAGCAAGAAAATTGGCACTTGTGTTTTGAGTCTGTGAAAGTGTCTTTAGGAGCTCAGTCTGTCTTCTTTGTTAATTTGTAACCAGCAAAGCTCTTCAGAGATACCTCAATGTTTTAAATGTAGATCCCAAACAGCGTCAATTTCTGAGGGGGAGAAATCAGGTTCCCATGTTTTCCAAGGTCTTTATGTCCTGACAAATGCTAGTATGTTCTGGGAAAAAGAACTGCTGTTGCTTCATATTCATTTTTGTCAAAGGGGCTTAAAAGTTAAGAAGAACTTTTCTTTCTTTCCAGCAATAAAATTGGTGTAGTGCTGCGTGTGTCACTTGGTTATCTGTTCCTTGTTAAACAACTTCACAGGATTGAATTTTTCTTTGGCCCTGTTCATGGTTGGTACAGGAGGAGCTCTGGGCCCAGGTTGAGCTGACCCAAGGTAGTTCCACCAGTGCCTTGCTTTGCTTTGTGTTATCCATCCCTTCCTTTGGCAGCACCTGGAGCTTTGCTGCCATGGGAGCTTTGAAGATGTGGAACATCACAGAGCTCCAAAAGTACAGCCAGGCTTGGGAGTTTGTTTTAATGTGAAACAAGTGAAACAAGCAGCTTTCAGCAGAAACAGCCCAGGAGTTCCAGCAATGATTTTGTGTGGTGTGGGGGCAGTTCACATTGTATTTGCTGCAGTTTCTTTTCCCTGCTTGGATCACAGCTAGTGCTGGAATTTCCATTTGAGGCAGAAGGCTGCTCTGTTGGCTCTGGTGCAGCCTGGAAGTCTCACTGTGCAGTTTGCTGGCACGCTGTGTTTAAGTGCTTCTATTCAGTGGAACTGTGAATATGGCTTCTTTGGAAGGACTTAAAATCAGAATTGATTTAGTGTGAAGGAGAGGGTTATGAGGATTTCTTTAATGTCCGCAGCACTTTGAATCATCTGTAAAAGCTCTTTGCATCTGTTTTTTGAAGTTATGATTCACTTTTGCTAAAGGCAGCTGACATTGATTGTTTTAATAATGTGTAATTATCTTAGTAATTTATTATAACTGCCTCTGTCATGACCATCTCACTGAGCACCTAAAGGCACAGACTGACAAAAGAATTCTAATGATTTAATTACTTGAGAAGATAAATTTAAGATAATCAGCTTTCAAACAAACCTTTATTTTATTTGAATATCAAACTCAGTTGTACTTATTGTAGGCTTCTTGCCTGCCCCAGAAGGGTGTTGCTGTAGTACAGCCCTGACAGGGCTTTTTTCTTCTTTTTCCTCTTATTGTTCTTCAGAACCGTAAACTGAAGACTCGTGAGAGAGGATACTGAGAACTGGGCAAAGACAAGAGGGAGCAATGTATGAATGAGAACTTTGTGGTATATGAAGGTTCTTGTTTTTATGTTCAGAATTATGAAAGCTGACTTTCTTGGCCTGTGTAGTTAACATATTTCCATTTCACCAAATAGTTAGGGTTAGAAAGGACCTCTACAGATCATCAAGTCCAGCCCACAACTTCCTAGAAAACAACTTCTTTTTTATTTAACAAAACTTTAAGAAGTTACAATGATCTCAGAATAACCCCAGAAAGTTGATTCCATTTTTGTTTTTAAAGAAGCAGCGGATTACACTGCAGCAAAAGTACAGAGCATTTAAATTAAAAAGGTTTAGATCATACACCCACCAAAAGCTGTCTTGCTCTTCATAGCTACAACTTTATCTTGCAGTATTATAAAACAGTTTTAGAGTGAGTGATCACAGAATTGTCATTTCTCCAGGTGCCATTTTCTTTTCAGAGCCCATGTTGGAAAGTACATTGAAGAAGCATGAATCTAACAGTCCTTGAACCTGGTGGCAAAAGAGCACTTTTGTGACACCTTTTTCTATGTTTGTTAAGGAATTTGAACATTGGGGTTGGGTGTCTTTTGCCTAGGTTTACTCATGCTAAGTAAGTTACAAGTGTGTATGTTTTATAAGCACCTCTGATAGCTCTGAGTTTGGGAAGAAGTTTCTTGTGTGGAGCTCCTTTGACCATTTGCTATTTGTGAATTCAGTTTAAAATGCGTTCTCAGACTGCAGTTCCTTGGTTTTGCTTTTGGAGCATCTAACAATTCCAATAACATTATGTTGTGTTTAATCTGATTGACAAGTTTTTTTCTGCTCTCTCCCATTCAAATTTACGTTTAGAACAGATTGAAAATACTTGATCGGTGTGAACATTGACAATAAATGTTAAAGCTCAGCAATGTCTCTCACACAGCCTCTCTGTGCAAGGTGTGCTCCCAGGGACTGCCCAGGCAGTGGCTTTGGGTGCTGGGATGGGGCTGCCAGTGCCTGGCAAACATGGGCAAGTGTTGGAAAGAAGGCTCTTGTTAGAAATACAGCAAACAGGCAGTTGTAAGTAATGATTCTCACATGATTCCTAGATGGAATAAGACTTCTGATTTTGTCTTTACATATTTAGACATAAGTGCAGGTTTGCAGGTGATGAGTATGTAGGACTGTTCTTTTTCTAGCCCTTTTCAAGCCTAAAAGACTTGATCTTTATTAACCATGGGGTTATGCTGGATCACAGTCAAGCCAGAATTGTGTGTAGAGAACTTGCTCATTAACAGTTGAGTTTCTGTTTCTTGCTCCAAGCTGAGTGCTGCTAGCACAGGACATTTGGAGTCTGGAGTGTTTGGGCACACCTACTGCTGCAAATGATATTGAAATTGCAAATAAGATTTCCACCAGTTTGGAATGAGATTTCATTTTTAAATGAAAGGGACAGAAAGACAGAGTAGCAGACCTCAGGAACTGAGTGAAGATTACAGAGGGTCTCTATAACAGGTTTCCTAGGTAGACCTAGGCTGGAGGAGATTATTAAAGACATGTTATGCAAGGTATTTTTCATAAATACTTGAAACCAGCGTAGGTGTGATGGGATCATCCAGCCATTGTCACCAGTGCATGTTTTGTCACCTGTGCATACCTAATTGCACCGATCAGTTGTGCTAATGATACTCCTTTGAATTTCTGTCTTCTTTTGTGGAGAAATTTAACTTCAAGATCAGAGTTTAGAACTGAAGGATGTTTATTTACATTGGGATTGAAACCAGGCATGAAGATAGGAAGTTTTTCTTGGATCCAAGGTGGATTTGTTGTTAGTGAGTTAAAGCTCTTAAGTTAGCAATTGCTGGGGATGTTTTTTGTGTGGTCTTCAAGGTCAGTAGTTTGCATTCCAGCAGGTGCTTCCAAGGTGGAATGGATGTTTATCTTCTGGTCAGAGGAATTGAGGAAACTCTGGCCTTCCAATATGGAATAGATATCAGAGTATTTTCAGTTTGCAGGGACAAAGGCGTGGTGTTTGATGCCTATTTGTATTTATTCATTCTTTGATCATACTAAATATTTTAATCAAATCTTTTAATCAAATCTTGAGCTTGTAATTTATCTACAGCACCTTCATGTGGAAGATGATGGCTTTGTGTGTAATTGTGTGCCAGTTCTGTCCCTCCTGTCCTATGGATTGGTTATTCCTCCAAGCTCCAAGGGTGTTTTCATCAATGTCCTGCCCTACTCTGAGCATTTCCTACCCACACTATCAAACTGAGTTATTGGTATAACAAGATGAATGTTTGCAGTATAAGTAGAATCAAACATTTTATATTCTCCTCTGCACCATAGCATAATTTAAAATGAGAACATCCTTGTTCTTGTCCCTTTCTCAAACACAGGAAGGTGGTTCTCTGTCCTTGTGTGTTATTGAAAAACTTCTAAAATCACTTCAGACTGAAACTTTTGTGGAAATGTATTTAAAATGTTAGGGCTTAATTTACATTTTATATTCAGAAAACTGCAGCACTAATTATATTTTAGCAAATCCTTCAATATTCCCATGGTTTATAGTTTGCAAATTGAACACTTTCTTCCATTTAAGTTTAGAAAAAAAACTGTACAGACAACAGCATTTTAATCTGTTCATGCAAGCAAAGATTCAAGATGATAACATGTTTTAATTGTTGTCTTGAATGATGCAGAAGGAAAACAAACACTTTCAGAAGCAGGTGCTGATTTCAGACAGATTCAATAGTTGCTGTGTTGATTCCTCTGTTCAAGAGTGGGGATTCCCTTTCCCATCTCTTTGGATGTGAACTTACTGGATTTCTATCACCTAGGCTACTTCACATCCTAAATTCTCTCTCCTGGAGCAGAGAGCTGCCATGAGCATTTGGGAGGGCTTTGGTGGTGAGGTAAAGTAATTCATGAGGCAGATGGGATGTAGGAAGCCACTAAAAGTTTGGCTTTATCACTTAGAGATATTTGGGGAAGTCTGATATTTTCATCACTCCTCCTCCCCTTATAACCCTCCTTTCCATCTCCCAGCTTGCTGATGGAATAGGGGAGGGACCCAGAAATGCAGCTGCACAGCTGTGGATGTGCCACACCCCCAGAGGGAGTGCAGCCTCACAGAATTATGGGCTGGCAGCTGAGAAAGCTTTCTTATGGTGCTGGTAAAGTATGGCAGGACCTCTGGGCTGGGGCCAGTTCTGGGCTGGAAAATGAATAATGGGTTCAGTGACAGGCAGATGATCTGGGTTTTGCATATTAGCTCAGGAGATTTCATCAAGCAATTTTACAAAATCCACTTGCCTAAATAAGCTGGTTTGGATTTCTGCAAAGCCAAGCAGTAGATGTGCCTGAGGCCCCTTGGTGCTCTCAGCACCTTTGTGGTTCATACAGAAATCTGTTTTGTAGCATGTTCATAAGCTGCATTTCTGAAACATCAGACCAGTACAAATTTCATTTGTTATGGGATAGCCAAGCAGCTGTCAGGGAGCCAGACTGAGAGGATGTTTGTGGCTGTAACCTGCAATATTTTATAGGTGTAATATAAATCCAGTGGTGGAAATGATTCAAGTAATTAACATGCCAGCTGAGGACCTCTCTGTATTGCAGTGTTCACAATGAACACTGTGGTTATCTCAGATGAAACACCCAGCTCCTCAGACCTGCACAGGCTAAGGGGCAAGTTGAGAAGGTGAATTGTTTTTATTACCCTGTGAGTTTGATTCCATGGGCTGGAGAAGTGGATTGCCTGCAGTGTGCCTGAGCTGGGGGTACCATGGCAAGCTGTGGTTCTGGTGTGGATGTGGCAGCCCAGGCTGTCAGTGCAGCAGTTCTGCTGCTGCCCCTTGGCACTCTGCTCCTCTCCCTCTGTGCCTCCCAGGGAGCTGCCACTGCTGGCCTGGCCCTGGGAGGAAGGCAGGGCTGCAAGGTCACCATGGCAACACTGAGATTTCTCCTGGAGTAGATAATGGACAGTAAATTATTACTTTTTTCCCCACTCCATGCTCTGTGTGTCAGAACTCTAGATGCAAATAGTCATTGCTTGTTTAAATATTAAAAGGTCATTATTCTACTCAAGGTTTTGGAAATACATGGATTAAAGGCTCTTAAAGAACATTTTTGAAAACCTGTAATTTGCTCAAATTTACCTAATTCTGTAAGCCTGGGATTTATTAGCCATTGTGTTAATCAGCTCCCCAGTGTTGTGTTTTGTGTTAAGTACAGATTAAGATATTACTTGTGAACTCATGACTCTTCCTAAAGTCTTGCTGACAGCACAAGAGTTTAAAACTAGTTCAGAAAATTGAATAAGTTTTTATGGTGGACTTGTAATGGTGGATTGGTATTAAAGGTAATTTTTTCCCAACTGAACACAGGGATTAAATTACTAAGGACTTAGTCTTCTCAGTATGTCAGTAAAATTTCAAATTCTCTCAATATTATGGGTCAAGATGAAAGTACATTAGCAAAGGCAATCTTCAAACAAAAGACATAAATTATTGGGGTAAGGATTTGAACAGGTCTAGTTTATATCATGTAATTTTTCACATTTAAAAAAGGTGTAAATTATTCACAGCTGATTATTTCATACAAGCAGGTTTCTGATTTTGCAGATACAAACCTGACAAGCTTTTTTTTTCCTCTTTGACAGATGGGGATGGACAAAGTGAACATTTATTACCAGTCTGTGAAGATGAAAAATGTCAAAGAAGTGCCATCTACCTAACCAAGCTGGGACTGGACCAGGTAATGTGAATTTGGAATAGCAAAGACAAAGCAAAGTACTATGTTTATAAAATTATATGAAATAGAAATTTTTCAGGAAAGAAATGAAATCTGCTCACCTTCAATTATAGAATACAAGAGACTTGTATTTATGTACTTGTGTGTTCCCTATCTGAAAAAATATAGGTTTGGTGAAAGAGGTTCCTAGAATTTTTTATAATGGATAATTCTACTCAAAGAAATGATGGAGGCTCCTGAAGAGTCACTTTCTTGATTGCAAAACACTGCATTCTAAGCACCATAACTGTTCCAGCATGAGATGAAAAACCAGGTTTGTGCTAAGAGCTGGAAACAAATCTAATTCAAATGAGCTTGTTTAGTTTAACTTGGGGAGTTATTTTGGAGTCAAAATATATATGCACACACATATATCACTGAACCAGCCCACACTTCTTACCCCTAATTTCTACTTTGTCTTTGTTTCTTAATAATGAAGTAAATTTCCAGGTGGTATAAAAAACTTTTTTAGGCTGTGTGTCTTCAGGGCTGGGTATCTGTTAAATTGTTGGAGGGTTGTTTGTTCATGACACTACTGGCTTTCAAAGACTTGGTTATAATTCATGGAACAGATTATTATATGTTCATTTATTTAAGCATGTGATCATCTGGTTTAAGTATTTACAGTGCCCTGATTTATAATAAAGTTGCAGCATACAGTAAATTAGCCAGATGTTTGTTGGATGGCTTAATAAATGTTTTACTAAATTCATATTTTGCAATGTGAACCTAAAGGCCAAAGTGACATATAAAGTGCTTGTAGCTGACAGCAAAACCCACTGTAGGGTACTCAGAGAAAATTACAATGTGTGCCATACATGTTGCCATACATGTTGCCATACATGTGCCATACATGTTGCTAACCATGTTATCAATTGCTGATTATTCCCTCACTGAAAAATTTGAAGTTGAATTTTGTGCTAAAAGTAGTACCCTCTCTGACCTAAAATTCAGAATTTATAGCTGAACTTGTTACAGTCTGCAGCCCAAGTTTAGAGTGTAGATTTTGTCGTTTAAAGAATCAAAATTTATAGAACACAGGCTGTAGCCTACTAGTGAGGCAAATCACTCTGTGTAGGAAAGGAAAGCACAGAGCTCCCAGGCAGTGCAGGGGGGATGACTGGGATGGAACATGACATCAGAGTATGAAAGAATAACTCTGAATTTGGTAATTTATATCTTGCAGGGTACTGAGCTCAGCAGCTCTGTTCTCAGAAGCCCCTTTTGCTGTGCACACTGGTTGGTTGGTTCTGGGTTGTTGGTTTCTTGGTTCGGTGTGGATTTATTTTTTTTACATTCATTCATCCCCTCTACACACAGAACACAGCCAATGGATTGGAGCATTGCTGGATGCTGGGGTACAGCAGGGTTTGGGTTAAGGGTCAGAGCCTTTGCACAAAGCAAGGGGATGCTCAGTTTGTGATCCTTGCCGTGCTCCTGCTCCAGGAAATCAGGCTGTGTGGAACAGGGAGTGGCTGGGCTGCTCCTTGGCAAAGGACAGCTGCACTTGAGCCCTCAGCTCACTTCTTTACTCTGGATAATACAAGAATTAAAAGGAATTTGAGTTTTGCTCCTCGAGTAACTTTGAGACAAATGTTCTAAGTTAAAGTAATTTCACTGTAGGAAGTGAACCCCCCACAAACAGCTGGAGCCACTGGGAGCAGTGGGTCTGAGGATCCTGTTGGTCAGGGTATGTTCCCAAAAGGAAGGGGTGCAGTAGTGGCAGAGGAAGGTGTGGGTCAGTTTGCATAATTTCAGAATGTTTCAAGATAGAGTCTGTTATTGTAACCTGCTCTGATCTAACATTGTATACAGCCAGTTTTTATCGTGCTTCATAAGTTCATTTTTTTGACAGTAAAAACTACCAGTTTGAATTAACTGCTTAGTCACAAATACATCAGATATTTAACCTATATTTAATTTGTTTATGTAATTTAGAAATTTCACTGTGTAGTTTCAATTTGGAAAAAAATTCCAGGTGATAATGACTTCTGACATAAAAATTAGCAGATAATATTGCCCCTTTATTTTAAATCCTAAAGATTCTCACCCTGCTAGAAAAAAAGTATTAAAAAGTATTTGGACTTACCTAGAAATGTTAAAGCAATTTTCCCTCCCTATTTTTAGAATGACTTTAATTAAAAATGACAGTATCAAATGGCATGCAATAATGACTTATTCTGGTCTAACCTTTTAAAAAATTCTATCTGGAATACTCTTCTTGCACTCATCTGGATGTGATGCAGCTTTTTGCTTTTGAAACTTTTTCTCTTTTCTGTTCTGAAACAGTGAAAAGTATCATGTCTTCATTCTGCAGCTTTTCCCATGTGTTGCATGCTTCCTTCAGGTAGAAATCTATTCAAATATGCCAATTCTTATATTTATTTGGAAGTAAAATGTTTCATTTCATTGAATTTGGTCATTGTGAGGTCAGATGATAAGGTTTGACTAAATCAGTTACTCTTCATGAGAAATGGTAAACATAAACTGTGGCAACAGACTGGAATAGATTCTGTTCACCAATCAGTTTACAGTTTGAGGGAAATAATAAGGAGCCCTTGTAGTGGGCAGAATGTGTTTCAACAAGGGGATGGTACTGGTGGGGAATCTGTGGGAAACTGAGAAATTGCAAGACTATTATTGAAAAAATAGAAGACTCTGTATCTCCATTGTCCTTTTTCAGTTTTTGCTGTGTGGTTTTGTGGTTTGTTTTCTTAGTTAAGGGTATAGTAACAAATTCTTGTTTTCAGAATTTCTTTTTTTAATAAGAAACTGATCTCAAATGTGGAAGACCTCAGCTGAGATTACAGTCTTATAAAAAAATACTTTGCCTATTGGGCCTGGTTCTGTCTTTCTTGCTTGTTTGCTGTAGCATTTGATAAAACCAAATAGAAACAGTTACTGCAGTTCCATGATGGTGTGTGATGCTTTGTGATGAAATGCATAAAAGTCAGAAATACACATCTGTACAATTAGTGGCTCTAAAACTTACACTGAGGAGAGGCAGGCGATGGCATGTCAGGCTTTGGAGTTGTTCCAGTAAGATCCTGTCTGTCAGGATATTTCTCCTGATGCCTTTGGCCCAACTGGATGGCTACTGGAAAGCCAGGCCAAGCTAGGAGAATTATTTCAAGGATAACCTTTCATCATAGGTTTTAATTTATGTGATGCTGGTTGGGGCGGGTTAAGTGTTGGGGATATCTCAGATTTTTTTTCTTTCAGATGGTGGAACAGAAGTAAAGGCCAACAAAATACACATGTGTGCCTTAAGGAGATACAGACCTCCTAAGGTTTTAAAGGAATGTGAATGTTTCCATAGCAACAGCAGAATTGCTGTCAGATCCAAGTGGAATCCTATATGCTGTTTCAGATTGTGGCAGGTGTTAGGACACCTCAGACTTCTTTAAATTCACCTGCAATAACTACAGTCTAATCTGGGAAATGTTTTGAAGTCCTTGGTACTGTTTAATGTAAGAACTCTAGATACTGTGATATTCTTAGAGATGACTAATTCTTCTTTAATTTTGCCAAGTATTCTGTATGATTTTTCATTTGTTTCCTGAGGCAAACACTATTATTTCAGTCCCTTCATCTGAGAGTTTCTTTGTGGGCTTGATGATTCTCATAACCTTTTTCCGTACAATAGGAAGGTTATAGCTTTATTCCTCTTGGAAATGGAGCAGGTCTGAAGTAGAACACAGCAGTGCATGCTACAGCAGATGTTAGCAGTGATGCTATGCAGAAGAATTTAACAGAAAAGGAAGAAGTGAATCTGATTTCTCTGACTGAATTTTATGTGTTCATTTAAAATTTCTTTTCAAAATATACTCAGTCAATTTTTTTGTCTTTCTCATTTGAGCTGTGTAGGTGAAATCATATGATCAGAAAACTGGAAAAAATAGCTTCATGTGTCCTCGTTATACCCTCCTATTTCTATCTTAGAAATTAAAAAATTAGTTTTAGTCTTTTCCTAGTAACATAGTAACAGCAAATATGAAGCTCAAAGTAATTGTCTGGATTATCAAATACAAAATAAGCAGGAGATTTATATTGTTGACAAACGCATTTTCATTTTTCTGCCTTTTGTACTTAACTATATGTCCCGAGGCACAGGAACAATTAATTTTGCATTACATTACACAATAGTGCAGTTTGTAGTAGAAATCTACAGGAGTTTCACCAAAAACATGGATTAGTCTGAATTTAAACTGTCAGTAAGTCACAGCTGGTGCTGGGGTGGGATCTGGTTATGCATCAAACAAGGCTGGTGTTCTGCAATGTTACAGAGCTGCTTTTGGGAAAAGTCTCACAGCTGCTGCAGTGGCAGGGACGGATTTGCTCTGTGGTGTCAGTGGTGCTGATGTTTGGTAGCAATAGGTGGTGTTGTGCTCACCTGTTGTTTTGTATCTCATTGTAGACCTTAGGAATGTGAAATTGCAATCTATTAATCACTCTGAATAGAGTAAAAAGAGAAACAAATTTGTATTTGTACCTAAAACTTCATTTTTAACTTTGTCTCTTTAAGATAGTATTACCACACCTGAGAACATTTAGAAAGTATATGGTGGATATAATTGGATTTTACTGCAATGACTGTGTGAATGATACCATGTAAAGTAAAAGCTATATTATATTTCATGGTTCTGATTTCAATCACTGTTTTTCAAAATTAGACTATTTTGCAATAATATTGTTTCATCTGTCTTCTGCATGACAAATAAGTGCTAAGAAATCCAACCCTCTGAAAAATTTCCCTCAGGGTGAGAGTATTGTCCTCATTTTCTGTTTCTTAGATTTTTCCAAGCCTTCAGCAACTCCAAGTAGCTAATTAGACACATGCATGTCGTAGGGTGTGAGGGTCCAAGTGTGTTTGATGTCAGGTTGGAGTTTGCAGCAGGTGTTGCAGGTCAGGGTTCAGCTCAGAGCCGTGGCACACGCTGGGTGTGTGCAGTGACAGGCAGGACTGGCCCAGGCTCCTCAGCCATGGCTGCACCCAGCACCCAGCCCAGTGCACTGCTGCAGGCACTTGGGGGCTTCTCCCATCTGCCTTTGGTGGTTTGTAATCCCAAGGGAGCAGTCCAGTGTCACACACAATTACCATGTGGCAGGAGTGTTGCTGACCACTGGACTGTGCAGCAAGGGAGTCTTTCCATGGCAGGACATGATACTGTCGTGATCTCATTCTGGTTCTTGAAACAGGTAAATTAAGGCTTGGGTGAGAGAGATGTAAGATCTGTTAGTGCTTTTGATGGTGGTGATAGTGATCCTTTAAGATGGCACCCCTCTGTCCTTTTGAAGGCATTGTCAGTTAGTTGACATATAAAATTACTCCTGACTTTTAAAATGACACTGATGCTTTCTTCTGTAGCATTGAAATGTTAACCCTGGCACTTCATACTAACTTGCAAAATTACCTTGATTTTAATTAAGATAAATTTTTATTTAGCACCTCAGCAGTACTTTGGAAAGTAAGTGCAGATGCATTCTATTTCCTGTCCTGGAGAAATTAGACTTTGCATTTCTTTTGTAGTTTCAGTTTGATACTTTAATCTTAATTTCTTATCAAACTGTTCAGTATCTGATGCTTCTGGGGATATAAGAGAGGAATTGAAGCTCTTGAACTTCTAAATATCCATGAATAATAAAATTGTTCAAGCTGAAATGAACCTTAGGAGATCCAGCCTTTGCTTTAAGCAGGAGCAAACTGAATTCAGACCATGTTGTTTAAAGCTTTGCCCAGACAGATTTTGAAAACCCCCAAGGACAAAGATCCTGCAACTTCTCAGGGCCTCCTTTGCTGTTTAATTAGGTTGTTTATCTCTAGACAGAACCTCCCTTGTGTCAGTCTGACCATTTTCTCTGGCTCTTCTGCCATGTATCACAGCAGAGAGCCTGGCTCCATCTCCTCAGCTGGCTCTTGCAGGCATTGCAAGATTGCCTAAATCTTCTGTTCTCCAAACACTCCCTGTGCCCTCAGCCTGTCCTCTGAGGAAATACTCAGTGCCTGACCTTCTCTGAACACACTCAGTATTCTCAAATCCTCTGTGAACTGTGGGGCACAAAACTGGGCACAGGATCCAGATGCCGATGAACAAGTGCTGTATAAAAAGAAGTCCTGGGTCATCCTGAGCAGGAGCACAGGCAGCAGCTGCAGTGCAGAGCTGCTTTGCTGCCCAAGCTGCTGTGCCCAGCTTTACCTTCCTGCTCACCAGGACCCTGCCCTGCCCCAGGAGAGCTGGTACCCAGCTGGGCACTGCCCAGCCTGTGCCAGTGCAGGGTGTCTGGAGCTGAGTGTTTGCCCATTCTTGCCTTTCTCGGGCCCCTTTGAATGGCCCTCCTGTCCTGCAGCACATGGTCCAGTAATTTAGTGTTGGCCACAAATCTAAAGAGGCTGCATCCATCCTCCAGCTTTAGTGATGCCTACTGCATTGCCTTGCAATTCCAGGGGAAAAAAAAAAGAGACTCAAGATCTCATGGCCCTGATGGTTTGGTCTTACCTACATTTAAAGATTAGTAGAAATTCCAGGCTAGCCTGAATTTCCGTTAAGGTGTTCCTGAATGATTCCATATTCTGGTTGTATTCTTACAACCTTAACTGTATTTTCCTGTTCTGGAATAAACGAGTGCATGAAAAATACTTCAAATTATTTTCTTCTTTTGGTGACAGAGTTAGTAAATAATCCTTACTTGTAAATGGTTAAGAATCCTGATGCAGTGGTGTCAGCTGTTTTAAATAGAACTACATTGTTTAAATAAATAAAATTAATTTCTTTACCTAGTTGTTCTTTTGTTTTGTTTTATTTTACAGTGGATTCCAGTTTTGCAAGACTTCAGAAATAAAGACACAGTCTGGGGCTTTGTACCATATCAAAATGACAAATCTTCAGCAGAAATTTCATTTCCAATTACACTTCACATTGGAGATTACAATATGGATGGCTACCCTGATGCACTTGCTATATTGAAGAACACTTCTGGAAGGTAATGCAAACCTAGAAATAAAGCTATCAGATTCATGTTCAATCATCAGTCATAGAAATTACTAACTTTAGTGCATCTCATTCATTTTATCAAGTGAACAAGACTTTTGATCTCTGCTAAGTGTTTTCTGTTGAACCCAAGAGTGCATTTACATGCTACATTCAGAATGCATCCTTGTATAGGCTCAAACTGGGACTCTGGGTGGGGAATTCCATCAGGGACTGGAGTATGAGGCAGCATCTCAGGCACTCCTCCTAGAGCTCAGGGGCTGATTCTCTCCCTTTCCTTTCCTCAAAATTCCTGACTTCAGCTGTCAGTGCTGACTAGTAACACCAGGCTGTGTGAGCTGGGGAACCTGTTCTGTGCTGTCTCGTGGAGAGAGCACTGACTGGTGACTGCTGGAAAATGCAGTCAGTAGTGGTTTGCCCTTTTTAAGAACCAGGAATGTACCAGTGATTTTTACATTGTCCAAGAGAACTGAAAATAAATAACACACACACTCAAGCTCCTCAAAAAAGAAACTTCTAACCCTTCTTATTAATTTTTTTAGTGGAATCTTCTCATCCTCTGTTGTTTTAAATTTTTTTCTTCATTGCTTGCTTTCCCACTACTTTCTACTGCTACCATCTGGTGCTAGGTGGGAGAGGGCATGTGGGGATGCTCTCAGGGAGCCTGTTGTACACAGAGGAGTCAGTGATCCATGTAAGAGCTGACCTGGGTAGGTGCATTCCGAGCTGCTGAGCACGTGCTGCCGGTGATGGGAACGGAGCAGCCTGTGGGCAGCTCCCACCTGGCACCTGGGGATGCTGCTGCTGCCATGTCCTTATCTTTACCTTCAAGTGCAGCAGCATGTTTGCATGTGAACGTGCTTCTGCTTGACAGTAGGGATGATGAATAGACTTGTTTATTTGGGAGAAAAGCTGAGAGCCCTAGAGACTAGGCTGTCAGGGAAGCTCAGCAGGGGCAGGATGTGTGCACGTGAGTGCAGTCTGTCTGTGCTGCACAGCTGACTGCCAGCCTCTGCAGGGATGGAACCTTCTCTGTGCTGTTCCCTTTTGCTTCATGTCATCACTTGTAAAAGGTTTTTTAACCCTTGCTTTGTGGAGTCTTAATGTCTTCCTTACTTGACAAATACTTGCACTAATGCATTACAAAGGAGAATAAGTCTCTCATAGGGGTGTATTTGTTATCTTCCTTTACATGGTATTTTGAATGATCTTGGGTGCAGGTTCATAGTTTGAATGTATATTCAATATGGAAAACAAGTGAGGACCTCACTTTGATGCATCTGATAGTAAGAGAATTTGGTGCTGAAGTCCAAGAAGTCAATTCAGGTCTTCTAGTGGTTGCCTGAACATGAGTCAACCCACTGACATTTTTGTGTTAGAACTCTTCAGATAGTGACACACCTAAAAATGACCCAGTTTGAAGAGTAGCGTGCCTGTGTTCAGCCTACATGATGTGATTCATGACAAGGCTGTGAGCAGCTGAGCTCTGTCTGTACCTCTGAGCCTTAAAATAACAGCAGAGCAGCTGTTTCTATTCAGACACGGCAGACGAGAAGGAGGTGATGCTGGTAGGGCCCAGAACTTGCCAGGCAAAGTTAAAGCACTCAGGCCCTGAATGTCAGGTGTTTCACTGCAGACTTTCCTCAGCTGGGACTTCACATCTTCTATTCAGCAGTCATTGAGCACTCTGCAGACAGTCCAGAGAGTGAGCTAGAACCAGCCTTCCCTTTGCCAAGGTAACACAGTGATGTGGGAACTGTAAAGTTGCTGTCTTTGCTTTTGCCTGAGCCTCAGAAATCTCGTGTTTTGATACACAGCATGTGTATCCTGATAGCTGGATGGGCTGCATGAAGATGTATGGAGTTCAAAAATGTACTTGAAGCTGTTTTAAGTCTTAGGAGCTTCTGTCCTCTGGCTGGAGTATAATTACAGCAATGTAATGTCATGTAAAATCATTAAACAGTTTGTAAATAGTTACTCCTGTAGAAGCCCAGAAGTCACCTTTGTCTTGTTGCAATGGACTACTGTGATACACTTTTATTCTCCTTGCTTCTGAATTTGTTTGCTTATTCAATTGAGTGCATTCAAAATTATTTTTAAACTTGACATCAAAGTTGAGTGACACAATAAGGCATAAGGACTGAAAGCACTTGCAGATGATGTGACAAGCTATTAAAAAGGAGATTCAGAAAACTGAGGAATTCTGGCAAAACCAGAGTAAAGTAACCTAAATATCAAGAAATACATTGCATGTTAACATTGTATCTATCCAGGTTTCGTAGAGAAGTAATGGAAGCATGCTTTGTAGTTCGGGATGGGAGCAAAAGTCACTTTTTTTTACTCTCTATGAAATGACACATTCAGTAATAATTCATTGGTTCTGAGAGACTTAAGCAAATACTTTCTTTTAAAATGTATAACTGGGTCACTGATTGGAGAGAATTAAAACAGTGTGGGAATTAAATTAAAAGCTGTCCTTAAATTAGAGCAAATTAAAATGAAAACCTTATTTAATCGATTTTAAACACTTCTGGATCAAGCTGTTTATTTCTTTCTCTGAAGCCTTTCATGCTACATCTACAGATCTAATTTCAGTGATTGATTATTGTGATTAAATGATAAAAGCATTTTTGTAAACTCTTGACCTCAATCTGTGCTATCGTTTAGGAAGCCTGGTTTCTACTTGCTGTCTGTAATGTAAAGAAATTAAAGCAGGCAGAAACAATTCTGTTCATCTGAAGGTATACCAATACATGATAATGGAAGAAAAGGATTAAAATCAATTATATGCCTCCATCACAATTCAGGAAAGTACTTTCAGATCAAATCCTTACAAATCCCCTTACAAAAGACTGAAATAAAGATATCATAGTTGGGCATAATGTTGGTTTAGTGTCCTGCCCAGTGGATGTGTCAGAAAAATGATCAATAGCTTCAAGTATTGCCACTGCTGTTCTAAGACTCTGCTGTTCCATCTCCTGCAATAATCCTTTGATTTGGAATTACACTGTGTAATATTCCGACAGTGTAGAGACATTCCTTACCAGAAACAGCAAAAAGGAGTCTCACTTGTGGTTGCAGGTATTGTGGGGGATTGAACCTTTTGAGCCTTTATTAAGACTCAATAAATTCCATCAGGTACTCAATAAATTCCAACAGGTGAAGGTGCTAAATGCACTGTAGATCTTTACATATTTATCTGTTCAGTCTGAATTCTTGTAACTTCTGGCTTGAGTCAAAACCTGCACATTAGAATTCAAGTCCACGGGTTTTTCTTCAGGCTAGATATATACATGTATTCTGTATTAGAAATTGTGTGTGTATATAGAATAATAATAGGTGAAGGGATTTTATCAGTAGTTAGTAATTGGTTCAGCTATACCTCCTGTCTTACCTAAATGAATTCATTTTTTCACATGCTGATTTTAAATTGACTCTGGTAACATTGGAATTGTAAGTACTGCATGTGAGTTTATAAGCATCTATCTCCCATCTAATTAGATGAAAGGAATTTTGTTTAACAATTGTTTCCAATTAGACACTAGTAATTGGCATCTGGCATTGCAAAGATGTAATCTAAGTCTTTCAAATCCATTTTTATTCAAAGGTAATGTTTTTCACTGGCCAAGTTGACAATACTTTATCTCTGATACAGTTGATAACAGTAAAGACTGAAACTTGGAGACAAAAAGCAGCTGGATATGGAAAGTTGAATAAAAAACTTCTAAGTATGATAGACTTCTAGAAAGTTTTCTAGGTGTTCATGCTCAGTTTTAAATTAATGTATATATATTAATCCTTTATATGGAAGGACTCTTATTCGACCAAATTATCTCTTCCTAAATCATTATTAGTTGTCACTTGTCAGAAGGAAGGTTGGATAGAGGACTTCTTTTAAATGAAGGATTGATGAGCACCTTGTAATTGAGCAAATCTAAAAAACCAGAGGCAAATTCAATTATTCTGAACGTCTGGAGTAAGGTATTGGTGATTTAGATGTCCCTGGTATTACTTTAAATGAACTACCCTAAAACTGACAGCATGAGAGATGTATGAAATTAGCAGTAAATATTTAATTCTAATTGCAAAGGAATATGTTAAAATAAAACTAAAATAAGTCTTCAGTCTGTCTTTGGTGTTAAGCCTTATTAAATCTCCCTTTCCTGCATAGATGACTTTGGTCAGAAGGTACCAAATTGGGATATAATGTCCTCTGGAATAAAGCTGTACGTAGTACACCATTTATCTGCAGCTGTGGATTGGTGTGTATAGCTCAGTATCTGAAATGCTGCAAATGGCATGTTAAGGGCAATAGGCTGGTCTTAGTTCAGAGTGCTTGTGCTCTCTCTTGTAGCATTGAAGCTGAGTTGTTTAGTATTGACAGTTACTCTTTGTAGAACACTTTAGCATTGATTTTTTAGGTTTTACTATTACAGGAGTGTCTGTCTTTATAGGCTTTCAAGGACATTGCTTTGTCATTTTAAGGATGCAGATGATTATCTTTGTTACAGGGAGATTCTTTCTGATGGGAACTCTTCAAAATTTTGTTCAAAATAATAGGAAGGTCATAAGCTTGCACTTATTTATTATGGTATGTATCAGAAATGAAACATGGCAGTAGATACGTCAATTCTAGGGCTCCTTGTGTATCACAGGCCTAAATCATAGAAGAATTCAACTGGCAGCTCACAGGCCAAATCCAGATGTCTCCCAGGAACAACCTGAGCAGCTGAGGAGGCAGAGAACAGCAAGTTCTCTCCCCCCTGCAGAAAATCAGGGCTTGCAACTCCTGTTGCTGCAACATGGCCTATACAGCAACATTTCCTCCTCCCAGGCACACGGGACAGGGGATGCTACATCTATGAATTAATTCATTTCCTCTGCAACAGAGCTCTGCCACAGTGCATTTCTTGGGTCTTCAGCATCTGTTTAGGGTTTGAGATTGCTTTTTTCTTCCTGCTGTTTGTCTTCTGTTTCTCTTGTAGATACAGAAGGGTGAAGGAGAGTGGCATTTCCATACTCCGTGCCACTTTGATTAATGTTTTCCTTTTTTCTCAGTTGTAAGGAAAGAAAATAAACAAGTTTCCTGCAGTAAATAAACTACTTGTGTCTATCCATTCACAAGGCTTCTAGCTTAGACTTGAGTAGTGTGCAGAGTATAATGCAAATTATCATCTAATTAATTTCTGACAATTTAAAAAAATCTGAATGAGTCTTTGAGTCTTAAAATGAAAGAGTCTTTGTAAAAGTTTATCCAAATTTTAAAAAGCTCTGTTGAGACAATGAAAAAGAGAAATTGAAACAAACTGCTTAGCTCAGCTTGTCACCTTACCTTGGAGCTGGCTATTCTGATATGGTACTTAGGTAATATATGAAATGAATGTGAGCACTTAAGAATTTCAAGTTGTGATTATGAGTTCTCAGATACAGATAATGCAGCACCCTAAATGTTGCAGATGACCTCATTTCCCTTTGGCCATAGTTAATTCAGTGATTTGCCTGAGGAGAAGTGCCTGTGTGTGCCTGTGCATCCTGGCTGCTGCTGAGGCACAGGAGCCACCTCGCTGTCCCCACAGAGCCAGCAGTGTGTGCAGGGTCACACTGAGGACATGGTTCTGGTGTTGCCCTGGGCTCTGACAGCTGAGCTGCCTTTACACAACACTGCTCTGGCTCCTGGCTCTGCCCCCAGAAGGAGAGGAGGAAACTTCATCTGTTTCCATTGCTGAGGCAATGAAGGATTTTATTCAGGCTCCCAGGATACAAACCTGCCTGAAGAGTTGGAGGCTGGTAAAGTGTGAGGTTTTCCCGGTTCCAGAAGCACTGAGACATTATCAGGGAGAGTGGGAACCTTGTGGCTCCCACTGACCCATAGGCACCTATTGGATACTCTTACTAGCCCTGGCACTGTGCTTGGTTTCTACATTTCTTGTTTAGTTTTGCACTTGTCTTTGTGTTACATGTCAGCAAGTGCTTAACTTGGCTTGTATTGCCCTATTTTTACTGCACTTTAGCAGGTTGGGTTTTGTGTTTTGTATTTTGCTTGAAACAGTGGAAAACATACAAATAGAGGTTTGGTTTAATCTCAAATTTGCTTAAAACATGCATTGTGGAAGAAAAAGTATTAATGGAGCTGGGATGGGAAGAAGCTGTCATGCAATAATGAAAAAGCATGGACATGTTTTGAATAGTGTTTAAGCTGACAGACTGTGGCAGGGATTAAGAAAAATGGCAGATAAGTTCACTTGTAGCTTTTTCAGAATAAAGTAAGGATATGTTCAGTCCTTTGACTGAATGGTTAAGTTACTCCTGTTTGTTTGGATCCATTTATTTCATGCTTTCATTGTATAAGTCAGGCATGACAGTGATTGTGGTTCTGTCTGTAAAGTTCACATACGTACTCATGGATTTTTCAAGTAGCCAGTAGCTGCTAGCTGAGCTTTTATTACATCTAACTCCAGAGCACTTAAATAGTTTAATTCCAATATTTTTAAATTTCTGTAATTTAGACTTCTCTCAAGTTGGTTTATGTATTATATATGTATGTTTTACAGCAATCAACAAGCATTTTTGCTAGAAAATGTCCCATGCAACAACGTGAGCTGCAAGAGCGTGCGGCGCATGTTCAGGGTGTTCTGGGAGCTCTCGGATCTCAATCAGATCAAGGATGCTGTGGTTGCCACCTTCTTTGACATCTATGAGGATGTAAGTGCAGCAACAGGCTCTGGGTGTGGCTGTGCCCATCCCTGAGCCCTGCACAGACCTTGCTGGGCAGCCTTGGGTTGTCCTGCTGAGCTGTGGATGGCCCTCTCCATCCCAACTTGATTTACATTATATTAATAATGTTTGAAAGATTTAAAAATAAATAGCAAAGGCGTAAACTTTGCTGCACAGCATTTTTCCAAGAGTAAATAAGCATTGTAATGTAAACTTGGGATTTTTTTCCTCTAGGGAATCTTGGATATCATTGTGCTAAGCAAAGGCTACTCCAACAAGGACTTTGCTATCCATACATTGAAAAATAACTTTGAAGCAGATGCCTATTTTGTTAAAGTTATTGGTAAGTTATCAATGCATAATAAAGTCAAAATGGGATATTGTGAATATTTGAGCCTTTGCATATGAAAGCCTTATGGTAATGTTCTGTACCTGTGCCATAGCAAGCCTGCTTTGCTGGAGTTCATGTGTGTGTGTCATGTGGGAGTGATGCAGAATCACCTTCCAAACAGGCTGCTTTCCTTTCAGGGACTCCTGCATGATGTGTTTTGCTTACACTGCATGATCTGTTCTGAGGGCCACTTTGCATCCCTGTGGGAGTCACTTCTGTGTTTCCAGCCCAAATCCACGTGGCACAAACCACAGCTTACCCTGAGAGCACACAGTGGCCATGAACATGGCCAGGGTGTGTGAATTAATGAGAGCTGGTTTAAAAGGCTTGAGTTAAATTACAATATTCATAATTAGGATTTTAAACTGCATGCCCTTCTATGTTCTTCAACTGCAAAGGCATTGAGCTTTGAGCTCATTTCTTTTCTGTCTTGCTTGATTTTTTGAGAATGAGTGAAAAATGAGGCTGTATGGGAGCCTATGGAAACAAAGCTCACTAGCAACAACTAGAGGTTCACCTTCAAAAATTGTATTTACATTAATGTTATTTAAATACATCCAGTCCTCTAAAGCTCACATTCTGCACACCAGAAGAGAAAAGAACTGCAGCTACTGCTGGGGGCTGATGCTATTATTACTTTGTCCACAGCCTGAGCTCTGTTCTCATCGTGATAGTGTTTAATCATTTATCATGTTGGTGGAAGCCTTCTTTGAAATAATACCATGTATCTGTAGTGTAATTCACAAAAGCATGCAGAAAATCCTCTGGGAAAATCTTACACTTCACAAAGCCATACCAGAACTATAATTGTGTGATATTTTAATGGGGAAGGGAGTAATTTGCAACATGCTTTTTTGATTCACTCTGTGTAAATCTGTCTTAAAAACTGGGGCAAGCCTTTTTTTAGCACCCTTTTAGGGTGTGAGTATTTTTGCATAGAAACCCCAGGAAATAGGAATTAATGAGGGTCTAAAAATATTTTTACTGTGATACAGGGGAAAGTATTTCTAACAAAATGTGCTTTGTGTGATTTAGTATTATCAGTAAATGCATTGTGTTCACTTATTTGGCATATGGACAATGAGAACAGCTTTGCTCATTATAACTGATGTCAAATATACTTGGCCAGGTAATTTGTTCCAGGGGTGAAACTGAACAGCAAATTTCAGTGTGCCCTTTTGCATCAAAATGGGAAGAGTTGGATCCACTTGCATACTCATCTATGTCTAATAGATAAAACTAAAGCTGTAGTGTTTAAAGTCTATCTGTAGGTGCATATAGTCTTCAAATTCTGCTTTGCCACACACATTCGTCTTAACTGTTCAGATACTGGGGGGGTTTGACCTGCATAAAATATTACATCTTACTGTATATAGAAATTTCAACATTTTGAAATCACAAGCAAAGAATGGTAATTTAGGAGCCTTGACAATTGTTAATATTCACACACAAATTACTAGAAAACTTCCTTTACTAGAGCAGTGCCATTTCTGAGTCACACAGGGAATGATTTCTAATCAGACTGTGAACATCTCACACGCACCTTTCAGTATTTTCCTGATTCTAAACATTTTGTACCCTTAGCTCAATGGACCCTTAAAGAAGACAGAAAATGTTTTAAGAAACTCCTGGTGGTTAGGATGACCTGCCCTCAAATCTGGTCCAAATCTTCATTTTCTGTCTGCCATGCTTGCTTTGTGATACCATAATTCATGGAGCAGTAATGTTTTTCCCTGGCCTCAGTACCTGGTGTGCATCCTCCTCCCTGCCCATCGCCATTACTGGCCTGCTGCTCAACCAAACTGTTGTCATTAAAAGTCCAAATTTTGCATCAAAATGGACCTTAGATTATTGTATGTGTGTGAGTTTTGTTGTTTTCTTCTAATACTCAGTGTGACAGGATGTCCTGGCTTACAGAACAGATGGCTTTCACTGTCCCTCATTTAGATTTTTAACAGAGATTTCTGAATGGAACTGATTTTTCAAACTAGTAAGTTTTAAACAATTAATTGGAACAAGTGTCACAGGATTTAGATATTAATTAGCATTATATACACCTGCTTAAAATACTTTTGAATTAATGGAGTAAATTGGCAATGGGATTTCTGCTTGTTACAGCTTTTGTGAATTGTTTTAAACCAAGTTCTAAAAAGATGCTTTGTATAGAGGGAAGAGCCTTTATCTTTTATTAGTTAAAACAGTAAAGCTGAATCTCTGCCAGTATTTTAAATGGTTAGAAAGGAAGAATAATGAATAAAATGTATAGTTCACTGTTTTAAAAATGTTTTAATTTGGAATTTTTCTAACTGGGATATCTGCCCTTTTGAAGCTGGTTAACCAGTGAGGTGGGGTAAAACAGTGATGAATTTCTGCCAAGTATGCTTCCAACTGATTACATTACCATAAATCACAAAGATATTTATTTTCTTTGTGTTTTAATGACTACCTGACACTTTCACTAGACTTTACTAGATTCCAAAGGTGGTGCTTCTAAGATGATTTGTGAACATAAACACAACATGGTCACTTTTTGTTCTTGCAGTTCTCAGCGGCCTCTGTTCTAATGACTGCCCTCGGAAAATAACAGTAAGTGTTACCATGGCCTTGTTTAGTATTTAGCTTCAAATAAGCTGAAATCTAATTATACCAAAAACTCTCAGCATATTAAAAGAGCTATTGACTGCAATAATGTGTAATTCAAGCCATGACTGGCCAACTTCTGCTTCTGTGAGACCCATAACTCTGGGCAGCTGCTGCTCAGAGCTGGAATCAGCTGGAATCAGTTGATTGTTGTTGTGCAGGAGCTTTGTTACCCACACTGGGGGCTGGGAGGTACCAGAGACAGGAGGAACCTGGGTGCCCAAACTGTGAATTGTGCCAAGTCTTGGTGGGCACTTAGAAAGTCCAGGCAAAACTGACTGTGGGGTAGATGCAACCACTTCTGGGCCCAACTCCAGCAGTGGCACAGCCAAGGAAAAGTGTACTGGGCTCTGATGATTCTGCAGACAGTCATACACATGTGGTGTTTTCTGTTTAGATTATTTTATTCATCTCCAGAGATCTGCAACTCACCCACCAAACTGCCAATTAGCAAATTGTTTAGCAATGTTCACAGTGAAAGTTGGCCTGAAAGAGGAGCTTAGAGTAATCAGAGGTAGCAGTAGCACTTTAGCTCTACAAAACTTTCACATTTAATTTTGACTTGAAAATAGAAAAACTGCTTCAAATGGGGCTAACCTTTGCTTCAAGCCTATTTTGAGACATGGGGTTTAATTTCTGTTGTAAAATAATGAGGTTTGATAGTATCATTAACTTAATTACAAAAATCGAGGGTTTAAAAAGCAAATCTTCACAGCAGATGTTGGTGGAAATTTCATTATTGAGATCACTGAAACACCATTGCTCCCATTGTAATAGGAGTTCTCAACATAGTAACATAAGGTACATTTTGCCAGAGTACAGCTATGTGGCACCAAAAAAAGTTAAATTTCACCTTATTCACTCATCTTTCATAGATCTGCATTAGCATCACCTCTGTGGTCTCCTTACTTTTCATTCTAATCAGTTATTATTGTCAGGCTTTGATCTCATCTCTCATCATTATCACTTACTGTCATGGTTTAAACTTACTACTTTTGAGGCATGGTGTGAAACAGGTCATCATCTCTTTTAGTGTTCTTCTGTAACTTACTTGAAAGCTCTCTCTTGGATTTGATGTCCTAATATCAGATCGAATTCAGCACTAGGAAAAAAAAAAACCAAAAAAGAAAAATTCCTTTGAAATCTGTTGTTGCAATTGTCTCTTATCCTCTCCCTTCCCACCCTTTCTTACTTAGGTACATTTCTTATGGTTCATCACTCAGTAATGTACAACTTCCTTGGGTGTTTGTTTTATTTTTCCTCATGACTGTAGTTTGATGTCTAAGTACATTTTCTTCCTCAAGAAAATTTGCTTAAAACAGATACCAGTACTTGACAAGTAACTGTTCAATCACTTTCATTAATTAAATGAAACACTGCTAAATAATAGTAATAATAAAGGAAATTTGTGTTGTATTTTTCAATTCAGAAATACCATCAAGATAGTGCATTCTCTTGGTATCAAATGTTCTGCTTTTTCAGAACATGCAGTTATTTCTTTGAATTTTTAGGGGGTTTTACTTTACTTATAGCTTCCAAGGAAACATTAAACTTTTTGCCAGAGGACTGAATAATACAGCTTTCTTCATGAGAAACTAAATATTACTTAGCCAACTGATTACTGTGGTTTTGAAAATTGATTTCCATATAGTACTATGACCAAAACAGTTGCAAGGTTTTGAAGTTAAAGTGTAAAAAATAAATTATTAATATAAAAAAATTAATTCTTAATGTAAAATTTTTTTTCCTCAGTTTACTGTTTAATGACTATAGCTTTTTCTGTTCCTAAAATGTTGCCTGCCTTTTTCTTTGATCCCTTGTAGCCCTTTGGAGTTAATCAGCCTGGTCCTTACATCATGTACACCACTGTAGATGCAAATGGGTACCTGAAAAATGGGTCAGGTAAGAGAAACTCACTGTGGGAATACCCAGGGCACAGTCTGGCTGTGTTTGTGCTTCTTAGCAACCTAAGGAGTTGGAAAGTGGCAGAGGGAATGGGAATGGTTTCAATGTTGCCTTCAGTTTACAATGCCAAACCCCCCAACGTTCTCTTTCTTCTTTACAGATTGCATTTTTATGACAAACATTGCAATTGCATTATTTTTTCATTTGTCCTGTGCCAGTTAGGTTTGAACAGTTGGCTGTAGCAAAAAATTGTTGGGTAAAATATCATCAGTTTGTGAAACAGCATAAGCTTCTAATTGCTTCCTAAGCAATTATGCATTAAGAAACAGCAGAGGCCTTGAAATAGCTCAATACAATCCTAGCAGCCAGATGAGAAAGGATCAGGATAATGTTCAGGACGCACAGGATGTGTTTGTCTGGAGTTGTTCACTACCACTGGCAGGTAACAAAATCAAACGCTGAGTAGCGTGATGAAGCTGGAGAGGGAATTCCTGTGTCCTTCCCAGTAATGCAGGAACTGCAGGGAATCAGTCCTGAGGGAACAGGGTCAAAATCAAGGGGGAAGGGGTGCTTGGTGCAACTTGTATGGGAACTAAAGCTTTAATGGCCTCAGATGGGGCAGCTGCCGCAGGAGCAGGAGTCCAAAACCAGCAGCCAAAGAGAGAATCATCCACTGGGCTGTGCTCCAGGCAGTGCCTGATGTTAGAATATCCTGGGGTTTCTGCTGCCTTCCTAGGTGTGTACTGGTGGCTCCAAGACTTTGTACAGGAGACTGTACAAAGTGGTTTATTAGTCTCATTTATGATTGGTAATCTTGGGGCTATAATGGACTCATTTCTTGCTTAGGCAAAAATCCCAAGCTCATAAGCTAAACATGATCAGTAGGTACAGTTATCTGTAGCTGTCACTCCAGTTTCATTTCAGATTAAGCTCAGATTTTGTAAAAAATGGTTCCTGTAGTTCCAGATTATATTTTGTATAACACTAACTTAAATAAAAGCAATAATTTAGAGGGGAAAATGCTGACATGTTAAGGTCCTGAGTCAATCTGAGTCACGGGCAATGCTCTCACCATGAGTAGCTTGCTCAGAACTGTTAATTCCACCTGCGAGAAATTAGAGACAAAGAAGATGTCCTGAAATACAAACCAGATAGCTACAAAAACATATCTTGATACTCTAGCATTTCTGTGTTTGTACATGCTTAAATAAAGACATTTTTCAAACTCTGTGTCATGGAACAATTTACATCTTACAATTGAATAAAACTAGCTTAAAATTTGGACCTATTCCATGTATCATTTTCCTAATTTTTTTTCTGTTTCTCTCTTCCAAGAACAAAAGAAAATACATTTTCCTTAAATATTTTCTTTGGGGTTTGCTGAGTTTGGCTGGTTGTGGCTTTGTTGGTTTTTTTGTTTGTTTGTGTTTCGGGTGGGGGGAGCAGTTCTTCTAGAAATGCAATGTTTTTACTATTTACTCTGAGAAACAGTTATCAAATGTGATTTAATACTACTATATTCCCTTCACAGCTACCATGTTTACAATAATAAAAACCTAACAGAGTCCAGGCATGATGAATTTCCTTTTCTGTTCTGACATTATGAAATAACAGTAATGAATTCCAAGTGTATTTATGACCCCAGCAGCATTGCTACAGGGAATTTTCTAATGCTGTCTTTGATCAGTTTCTCAACACTAATAAGTTAATAGATTTTTTGAGTGTGTATAATTCCTGCAAGAACTTTTGAAAGTCATGTTTTCTGAGGGTGTTACATTACATTTGTAGCTAGATTTTCTTCTCTTGCAAATGTTATGTGTGAGATTCAGTAAATGTTCTAACTAGAATTACTGGCCTATACAGGCTGTTGTCTGGAAAAACAACCCATTACATCACAATCCTCTTTTATTTGACTATCAGGATAGATCATTTGATATATCAAATGATATCATCATCATTTTTGGGCCATGTATAAACCTACAAAACATCTTTTCCACATTAAGCTTTTATTTGTATAGCATCCATATGCTATTTTAAAACTTATTTAATTTTCATCAGCTTATCTGCCTTCCTTATGTAATATTACAGGACAATCCATACTTGAAGCTTTTAATTATCTGAAAGGAGTAATGAGCTAATCAAAATTTTAAAATAATTAACCTCTTTCCCAAGAAATGACATGAGTAAAAACATAGTTCTTTTTCTGATGAAAAGGAAACTCAGCATTCCTTTTCACGTGCCCCTCCAAAGTCAGCTGCTGTTATTTATTGCCTTTATGGCTGCACTCAGTGGGGGAACAGTTGTTGGCTGGACCACTGCAACCAATCACCTTAAGTTATCCCTCCAGCCCTGGGCTTAAGTACATCATAGTGTACTCAAAGCCATGGCCCCCACTCTGCTTCTGATCCCCTGAATCCTGCAGGACTTCAGTTGTGAGTTATGGCATCTTTCATATAGGCAATACTCATGCAAAGAGTAAAATAAAAAGGCCCATATGGCTGTCCTTATCTAATTCATTTTAAGGTTCTTTGATCTGCCAAGCCTTAACTACAGGAAATTTGCATAATTATGAGGGTTTTCTTCAAAACATTGTTAGAATTGTTCTGTCTCCTATTAACATTCCAGTATGTTGTTAAAAGATAGCAGAATAATAATTAGGATATATTCTGTGCTTTTACTTTCACATTGCTCAATCCACTTGTAGTCTTACAAGAAATACTGTTAAATTAGCTACAAGGAGTAGCAATTGCCAACATGGGCATTAAAGTGGAGAAGTTCTGGGCCTTACATCTGAGTTAATATCTCCACAGACCTTCTCTTCCTGAGAGGAAACTCAATCATAACAACTTCTTCAAATATTTAAGGAATTTCATGCTTGAGATCAGACCAGGTCCAGTGTAAATCCAGGAGAAGTACACCAACTCAAATTTAAGTCATGCTTTCTGATCCATGTCCTGCAACCTGCCTTCTCCCTTTTCTTTTGGGGTTATTATTTTTAAGGAGATCCCACAGTTAAGTGTGAATGTCAGCCAGGATTTTCAGCTCTACATATACATTTCCAGGGTTTTATTGGAAGAATATATTTTGTGCTTCAGCCTGTGCTATGCACATCTGAAGTAAAAATATGCTGATAGAATTTGAAATAAATAGGCTCACACTTGCAGCTTGAGTCTACCAAACATTAATTCTGTGGGCCAGGAACAGGTGGCAGTAAATATCTCAGGTTTCCTTAAAGCTCCATATCCATGGGAAGATGATAAGAGCAGTTTCACTGAATGGCTGATATGGATCAAGTCATAATTTGTTTAAGCATCTGTATGAGTGAAGCTGTGTGGACTGATGGCCTCTGCAGCTCTCATTCCAGAGCTCTTTCATTTTGCTGCTTTTGCTTTGTTTTGTTTTAAACCTTCCATGGCAGAATGACCTTTCACATGCTGTGAAGTCGTGCCCTTCTGGTTTTCTGAAATCTGCTTACTCTTCCCTGTTGTTGCATTTAGTTCTCCTGCTGTTTAACTAAATTGAATTGTGAGGTGAACACAAATGTCTAGCAGCTATTATAGTCATGAATTTAAACATAAACATTGCAATATGTACCAGAAAAAAAGCAATATAAGCTTATTTTCAATGGCCATTTGACGCTGCAAGGTTCATTGTGTCGAATTCCACTACACAGAAGAAGAGTGGATTCATGGAACAAGCTGGAATAATTTAATAATTGAATAGCTGCATTCAATGAGAGGGATTTTCTGTTTCCTATAGGTAGGACTAGCCTTCTAGTATGTTTCTCTGTATAACTCTCTTCTGTTTAGAAGGCTTACTTGAACTTGTAATGTTGCTTGCAAGACACCAAATCTTGGATATTTGGGCTTTACAAATGACACAGCTTCCCCCATCAGCAATATGATAATCTTATTGTTTGAGGGGTTTTTAAGTTACCAGTTTTACTTCTATAATTTTATGGTGTAAAGGTATTTTTCACAAAAATACATACTCTCATAAAAATGCATCAGGTTTGGAGTTTGGACTTGCAGAGGTGTCCCAAGTGTTGGCAGCACTGCAATCATCGGTGTCCAAGTCCCAGGAGTGCACTTTGAATTCCCTTTCCCATGTTTGTTATTTCTGGTACTGCAGAACCAGGTATTGCAGAAAAGGTTGAGAGGTGAGAGGTGTGTTCTGCATTAATCTGGAATTTCCTATTAGGGGGACTAAGGAAAAGAGGCAACCAGCTGGGGAAAACAGGGAGGCATTCCCAGCCCTTAGAAAGATGAAGTTACCATTGCATATTCTAAGCAGAAAAAGAACTCTTTGACCACTACATTTCTTTTTTCCAACCAGTGACCCCCAAAGGCAATATGAAAGGAACGAAAGTAAAGCTTTCAACTAAAGCCAAGCAATTCAATTTCTCCAACTTTCTATGAAGCTTCCAAGTTTGAAGTTGTTGAGTTTTTGTTAGATTAGTTTTTTTCCTGAAAGCTTCTTTGTAAATTCTTAGGCACATTCCATGGGTTTTTCATTACTATCAGTTATATTTTCCCTTTCTCTTGCAGTAAGTAGTTGGCATATTTTCAAATAAAAGAAGGAGCTGCCAGCTTTAAAAAAAGGGGAAATACTCAGTGCACTTTAGGCCAGTGCTGGTAATGGCAGCAGAGGAAGCATCACTGCAGTGCCCCAGCTGTGCAGGGAAGGGACACTCGGTCACTGTGACTGCACCCAAACCTTGAACTGCGCCCAAACTGCCTCTGTCCTCTTCCAGCTTTGCCTGGGTGCTGCTCCCAGCTGTGCTGCAATCCATGCAACCTCTGCATGGCAGGTTTTGACTAATTTTTACTTTTTCTAGGATGTATGTGTTTGTCTAATCTATATAAAAGAAATCATTCATGTGCTGACCTCAGTGATGGTACAAAAGAATTTACATGCAAGTCTGAGACTAAAAGATACATTTTTGGAATCCTAAATAGAATTACTGAATTTTTAATTTCAAAGAATGGCTTTTAATTGGCTAATAATATTTTGTTTAAAAAAGCATAATAAAAATAATTATAAGGAATGCTTCAGGAAATCACAAGTTAGAAATCAGATTTTCCATTAGTGTTTCAGTTTTGTGTAGTGATCTTGCATGTTCTGCTGTTGTTTCACAAAATAAGTGTATTTAAACTGACTGAACACTATCAGTATTGTGCATCTATTGCTGTAGGTTCAGTGAGGCTGTTCCTAAATGCAGTACCAGGTGTTGTCAGTGCTGTTTAAACAAGAGAAGGCATTGCTCCTACATGTAACTCCAACCACTTTCCCCTCACAAAGTTAAATTCTCCAGCCTGAAATGAGCTGTTGAGGACATTTCAGTTCAGCTCAGGGGAGAACAGGCTACCCTTGAGCTTTCAGCAAGTTTACATCAGGATAATGGAAACAGAAGGAAAATGACTTAATTCAGGTATAAAAGAACAAGTACTGGATCTGTCACAGACAACACATGGCTCTGGTTGTCAGACAAGACTTTAGAAAGGTTAATGATACGAATTGCTTCCAATTTTATATGCCAGACTTCAGAGGTAAGGAGATTGATTCCAAAAGGTCCAGAATGGTTTCTGAATATCAAACTCTGCAAAATCTTCTGAGGTTTGGCTGCCTAACATCATTCGCTTTTTCTTACAAATTTGATCTCCGATAGGCTAAAACCACAGAAAACCATGTCCTAAATTGTTGGGGATTTTACTCTGCCCAAGGTTTTTTGAAGCAATAAACTTAATGATTTATGATTTAAAACAAGAATATATATACCACACTAATACCAATACCATAGCCCATTATATCTGCATGCTTTGAAATGGCATTTTTGAAACAAGAAGCTTAAGGCAAAAGACATAGTATTGAATAATCTTAAAAGTATTATTAAAAAGAAATTATGTGTAGCATGATCAGGAGAAGGTTTTTTAAGTCTTGTTTATAGTAACAGTTCTACTGACGAAGTAAAACAAACTGTGAAACAGCAGCCGCTTCGTCCATCTTGCCTACACTGACTTCCAAAAACCTAGAGAACAATTTGAATGTAACAAATAAATCCTACTTCCTTCCTTGAAGATGTAAAACTATTTTCAGATTTTCTTGAAACAAGTAGAAAGTTGTTTCCAGTAATTTTACAAGAGGGGAAATTGCTGTGGTTGCCATTTAATTAAATTTTAAATATTTTCATAAGTAAATTAATTACCAGTGACTGGGAACCACAGATAATGTCAATAAACTGTTGACAGTACTCTCTGTAATTTCTCTTTTTATTTTTTGTCTTGGTTCAGGGCTTTATGTTTCTCAGGTGAGCAGTTTTCATTCTTAATTACTTGGTTGCAATTCTATGTGGAACTTTTCAGGAAGCATCAAACAGAATTTCTGATAGATAGAGGCTGAGGAAAGCAAGGAAGAGTCTCAAAGTTCTCCTGTGCTTAGTCAGTTTTAGTAAACTGGAACCTTCTACATGCTATCATCCTGCTTAGCTAACACCCCCCAATTTTAAAGGCAAATAAAATAAAAAAAAGTATGTGCACATTTCTGCCTGCTGTGTAGAAGAAAACATTCTTTTCTGACCTTTGCAAATGATCTATTTACATCCTGAAGCGTAAGATTTTGTCATCCTTATCTGATGCATAAGAACCAGCATTAGTAGCCATGAAATTATTCAGTGCTTTAAGAATTCTGGCTGCAGTATGTGACTCTCTAACCTCTTTAAGGCTGACTGCACACAGTATATGACATTTTCTTCTATTCTCTTTAATTTAGTTGACATTCATTTCATTTGTAAGATGAAAGAAAAAAGCAAGATCTTAGTTGCAGTCTTCTCATGATCCTAAATATTTCACTCAAAAGTAATTCTAAAAGCTTTTCAATGTTACAGCAGTACCTTGTTCTTTTGGGGAAAGTCCTTCAGCATGCAGCATTAGTGAAAAAATGCTAAAAGAAAATCTTTTTTTTTTGTTGCAGCATGATCAAATAACACATCTGGCTTGTTTCTATAACCAGTCAAATTAAATACACCCACCTTTGCTCCTTACTACTTGTATGTTGGTAACTGGAGGTGTCAGATATTATGTACTTTGAGAATTACTCCCGTTTTAGATTTGGATACTGACACCTGGAGATTGAGCAGTTTAGCCAAGATCATGTTAGGGAGGTCACTGGCAAGGCAGGGACATGCTCAGGACTCAAACCCTCTGCTGTCCTATCCTGTGTTGTTTCAGCTTCCCGGAAAAATCCCTGTTCTTAAAGAGAAAAGCTGCTCAGTCAGTGCTTTGTGCTGCATCTTCTGTAATTGAGAAATCTACCCAACAACGTGCACAGTACACCTTATCCTCACAATAGAGACCTGAAAGTACAAATCCAACTTCAATATTTCCTCATCTGCTTGTTCATTACATGGTTCTACGTGGGGGAAAAAAAAATCTAAAATGTGTATAATCTTTAGGAAGACCTTTACTGTTTCTTTTTGCTAATAGCATTTTAGCTTAATAAAAAGTTAAACTGCATCAAGCTGATTTTTCAGATCTCAGTTGACATTCAGCTTGCTTTTTAAAATATAGTTATTATAATTCTAAATGCACAATAATACAGAATATTTACCTCCTGATTAAACAGACTTATTTCAAAACATGCCTGACAGCATAAGGCAAGTGGCTTCCTCAAGAGCTGGTAGGGGAAGGGAGGTTCACAAAAGCAGAGCCATGAAGTAATCACTGTAATGAGCAGGGTTCAGAATCCCCAGCCTGCAGCACCAGGAGTTTGTCCCCAGAGGAGTGTACAGGAGCTGAGGAGCTGCTACTGGAAGTGGTTTCTTTGTTGTCCCTTGGTGAAGTGCTGCTGCGTTGTGGCCACTGCCACTTACTGGCATCTCCAGGATGCCAGGAGGGGGGTTTGGTTTGTCTTGAAAGGATATTTGGCTTTGCCAAAGCAGTGGTGGTGGTGAGTGAGGAGCTTTTCCTGCCCTGTGTTCAGCACAGCTATGCGGAATGTTGTGTCACCAATCAGTGCTGCCTCCTGAATCAAGCCTTGGATGGGAGTGTGGAGAGGTAAAAGGACTTGGCTGTAAATTCACTACAAAATATGGATTCCTGTTCTTTAATTCACATTCTGTTGCATTTTGTTGTTTAACTTATAATTTCCAGTTTCAGGCATAATCTATTAGGGATCAAAGCTGAAAGAAGTCTGATGCTCTAAAAATACTGACTAAATCACATTCTTGTGAAAAGCTGTTTCTGTTGGTCACAGAAACCCATTTGTGGTTGTCAAGTGTCCCTTGCACTCATTCCTGTTTAATCTGGTGAAGGCTGAATTCACTGTAGTGCTTCTGAGGTGCTGATACTGTTCCTGCTGTGGGAGCAGCTCACTTGCTAAGAGAACAAAGAACCCACACAGGATCTGAATCTGTTGGCCAGAAATTAAACTATTAGAAGATTTTTTTTTAAATGAACTACCTGGATACTTTGGGAATGGGATGCCAGTGAACTTGTTGATAACTGCAACTCTTGTCTGTTTCCCCACTGCCTTTTCAGGAAACCAAGAATCTTATTTTCCATCTACAAATTCTTCTATAATTAACTTGCAACCAATGCAATCCTGTTTTCATTAAATTAATTTATTCTTTGAAAATTTGTTCATGAGAATTTACTTCGCTAATTTTGTGACAGTAGTAATTACAGTTTAACACTGACAAGAATTAAAGTGAACCTTCACATACGGAGTCTAATCTTGTAAATCAATAGGCAAGAAACTTGGCACTAATCATATAAAAATACATGCAGATAGTTGATTTCTTCTCAGCTTGTAACAAATAATGGAGATTTGAGTTAACATAGAAATAATACTCATAAGAATATGTAAAGTATTTAAGCTCTTCTCCAACTGAGTACTCACAGGTAGTTTGGAAATGTGGGACTGAGCTTTAAGAATTAAATAATCATGCAATTGGTGAAAATCTTGAAACATTTTTATTACTGACTGGGGAATGTGTACTTGTGTAGCAAGTTGGTCGTTTGGGGGTTTGATTGACTGATTGGGTTTTTTTCCCCTAAAATACCTATATGGGCTTCCTTTATGCTTTGCTTGCAGCTGGCCAGCTCAGCCAGTCAGCACATTACGCTCTGCAGCTGCCCTACAACGTGCTGGGCTTGGGCCGCAGCGCCAACTTCCTCGACCACCTGTACGTGGGCATCCCTCGGCCCCTGGGAGAAAAGGTTGGTTGGCATTTAAGATTGTCAAGCTAATTGTTTATGGTGCTACCTTTCCTAAGAGACTTTGGATGGAAATACTGCTGGGATACTTCTTTTTCATTTTCTGAAGTAAGAATATCAAAGAAGTTTGCATATAGAAAGGTTTGTCCAAAAGAACAGTTTGCCCAGTTTTTTGAAGGGGGTATAAGCTCTAAAGCTGTGAAGCCAAAATGAAACCAAAAGATGACTGAAACTGTCTATAAATGGTATTCAGTGCTTGTTTGTAGAGCAAATGGGTATTAGGTCTGAGGGTCATTATTGTGGACTGCACTAGCTGCAGGGCTTTCCCAGAGTTGCTCTGGCTGGGCTGGGCTCACGTAATCCCTTCTGCCTCAGTGATAAAACCATGGGCACTGTCATGGTGAGGGAGATTGCTGTGATTCTCTTATCTTCACATGAAACATAAAAGTGAGGTCCTCACCATTTTCAGTCTTTAAAGATTTGATGGTACTGCTTTGAAAAGTGAGGTACTCAAATGGGCCAAAATTCTGGTTTGGATAATTGTTTTGCCTGCCTCCT
>NW_005054408.1:2482134-2483689 GCF_000277835.1 Geospiza fortis | reverse complement strand
ACTTTTGAAGCAGATGCTGTGTTTCATGTCAGCAATAGTTATTTTGCTTTTTACTTTTGGGGGGTAGGTTTTAAAGCATTTTGGAGCTTTCAGAGTAACAGGCAACAAAGATAAAGGGATTAATCACTTATATTTAAAGGTTTTTTTAAAACCCACAATGTTTTTATTTCTTCTTTTGTATGTTTCAACAGAGAATTTCTTTGCTTGTATATATGTTGGTTTGCTAGGAATTGACACAGCCTTTGTTTTTCTTTCAGTCTATAAGAAAACAAGAATGGACAGCTATCATACCAAACTCCCAGCTTATAGTCATTCCCTATCCTCATAATGTTCCTCGAAGGTAATGTCATCATTTGGATTTGCACTTCCCAAAATTACATTAATACACAGTGTAAATTAGGCATTTGTGTAGGTTTAGAAATAGTTACTTGTATAGAAAGTTACTGAAGAACAAGGGCAGGGGGTCAGTGTGGAGCTGGAGCTGAAAATGCTGCTGAGGTATTTACACAGCCTCTCAGATGGTGCCCATAAACAATCTACTAAAAAAAAAACCCTATTACTGGCTCAGGCAAACAATCAAAATGTATTACTAGCTCCACTCCTGTAAATAATAACATACTTGCTAGATTTAACAACATCCTCAGTGACAAATTATAAACGTGGTAATGGTTGAATTAAGCATTTTTGTTTCACCAAACATGCAATTTCTGTCTGGTTCCGTAGAAAAGCTTTGCTTCAGCCCTTCTGAATGCAGTAGCTGTTGCTACAGGAATTAATGTTTGCCTCTAAGTAAAGGTGAATGGGTTGGTTGCACGAGAGCTTGAACATAGAATTCACTTTGCAATTAAAATGTTTCTCCCAGAAAGAGAGCATGTTTCTCTTTTTGCTATTAGAGAAAACATTAGTCAAATATTCCAGCTGCATTTTGCCGCTTGATCTACCAGTGAGGTCAGTTGCATTTATCATGCAGAAATGATTCTGACATCAGTTCAGCAGTTAATTTTACTAGAGAACAAATAACAGTGGAGAAGTGATGTGCTGCTTGAGTTGCTAATTAACAACCACAGAAATAACATCTGCCAGATGAAAATTTAGTCACAGTCTTGAGGTATTTAAAGGTATGTGTTACGCAAAACAATTTCTGTTATAGTATCCTTAAACTATTTTTGCTTTTGTATAAAGTGGGTTTATGGACATTGTAGAATAGCAGAGGATGGAATCCCCAGAAGAAATCTGATTTCATAATAAAAGCTTCTTAATTTATATATATTTTTTAACATAGGTATGTGATTTCCTGAGAGGCCTCAACACAGAGCCTGCTGCTGACAGCTTTCCCATGATAGGAAAGCTGTTGTACAAAAAGGGGGTTCCCGGGGCCTCAGGACCTCACATGATTTGAGATGTCTTCCAGGAGCCCTAAAGGGTTCAATTTTGTTGATCTTCAGCCATAATCAACTGCTTATGTTTACAACTGCAGTTGTCCCTGGGTAAACTTCAGAAAAAGAGAACTGGGCCTGTCCAAGAGGAGCTTCTCGTGTGGTGGAAAAATCTTCCA
>NW_005054408.1:2479508-2482124 GCF_000277835.1 Geospiza fortis | reverse complement strand
TCCTGTGAAAGCTTTCCTGATGCATTTTGCTTTGTCCTAGGCAAGGGCAGCAGATAAATCTCCTAATGAGAAAAAGCTAATTCCCTGAGGATATCCATAGCATTCATGAAAAGTTAAACAGAAACTGTACTTAGACATGGTATTGCTCAAAAATAATTCTATTAAGCCATGTATTTCCAAGTAAACATCATTAAGCTTCAGTCTCTAAATAGAGCTGCTCATTTCTGTAGACCAGGTTGTCACCTGTCTTACCCTAACAGGTTCTTTTCATCTTTGTAAGCAAAATCTGTTTTCTGCTTCTTAATGAAGGGTATTAATGTTTCCTTGGATTTTCTTCTTTCGTGTAGCTGGAGTGCCAAGCTGTATTTGACCCCAAGTAACATTGTACTGCTAACAGCTATAGCCTTAATTGGTGTCTGCGTTTTCATCCTGGCAATAATTGGCATATTACATTGGCAAGAAAAGGTAAGCTAATTTACTAGAATATTTTATTTAACACTCCCTAATATTTTACAGACCTGTACACTGGGTTTTTTTTTTTTTACATTTTTCTACAGTATAGTAACTTCTGACACAGACTGAATTGTCACAAAAGGTGTTACTACTAATTCAATGTTTACCACAAGTTTAAAAATTGGCATTATTTTTATTTAAGCTCTAAGACACTTGAGCTTGTTCATGTTGCTCTTCATTTCCTTTTTTCCATTAAGCTGTTACTTCTAATTGAAATGAGCCATCTTTGTTTCATATCTAAGCTTTCCATTTTGCAGTTTTAAGGAGAACTGTTTTGGAAAACTGGAACATAAACTCAGTTTACTTATCTTGAGTTCTGCTGGTAATCTAAAAACAAGGAGAAAGTCTTTTTTGTGTAACCCTCTTTGCACTGACATTAGCATTCAGAAACATATAGGGAGTCAATTGTGCATATTGGCTGCTTTGCTTTGTGGGTCTGAATTACACATGCAGGGTATAGAAGTCCATTGATTTGAAGAAGCCTTTTGAAAAGGGCCTTTCTTGTCACAAAAGAAATGCATTCCCATTTTTCTTAACTATGCTCAGTTAGTTACGAGCATAGTCACGAGCATACCCAGCTGGCAGGGTTGCCAATAAATGTTACTACATACCCAAACCATAATCTTAGCTGTCAGATAAAATTACTGCACATTCTGACATGGAATAACTGTTTGTTTTTGTGATGGTGGAAATAAAATGACCTTGTTAAACATTCAGACAAGTTTGCGCATGCTTCATATTTAAATGTTATTTGTCTGTCAGTCTTCACTCTTCAAAATGTTAAATACAGTCTCCAACTAATAATAAAGCTGGGAATAAGACACACAAAGCAAAGAAATACAAAGTTTATGATGGCTGTCATTAGCATGTCCTGCTGTACCAGGAAAGCACTGCTCACTTGTAGCTCAGGGCTGGGCACTGCCTGGGTTTAATTCTCTCTCCAACATATCTTTAGCAAACAAGAATAGCAGAAAAGGTACTTGGACTTTGAGTTGGGGAAGGATTACCTGTGTATAATTCCATCTGGAGAAATGGAGATTTAATGGCAACATTCAAAATAGTTTTTATACAATAATTCAAGCATTGTAGTGTAAGGAAGGACTCAGCCCAGAGTGCTTTCAGAGCTGTTTTCAGTCCCAGGTGTGTGTGAATGAAGTGGTATATTGGTTTTATTATAAACTCATTTTCAACTCTGCAGCACAAAATAGGCACAAATATTTGGACAAATTTTCTGTATTTTCATACCATTGTATAAATATGTGTTAATTCCTACATTCTTCCTATAGATTTTTACCTTCCCAATGTTTCGAAGTGGTTGAGATATTGAACAGATAAGAATGTTCACCAAAGCTGTGTTGTGCATCATTGACATGTGTAAAGTTAAACTCCAAAGTTCCTTGTTTCCAAGCTTGTTCTTAGTTTACTGTCTCTCAACAGTTCTCTCCTAAAAATACTGTCCTGGCTAAATGCCTGTCCCTTGCAGATCTCTGGAGCACATGGAGCAAAGAAAGGAATGGGAAATGAACTGGCACTTAAAATCTTTTCTTTCCCCCAGAGAACGTATGTGTCTGCAAGCTGCAGTGTTTTATTCAGCAGTTTAAATAAATCCTGGACTTTGACCTCTGCAGATAAATAGTAACAGGAGCCCTTTGTCTACACTAGTTCTTACACACTCATCTGCCAGCCAGGTATTGGAGTACTGAAATAACTGTAGGGTTTAAGGGTAGGTGTTGCTCTGTCTTGCCTCAGAAATGTTGAATGCATTGAAGAAAAAAAAGCTTTGAAATCTCAGTTACTAGATTTTAGTTTTGATACACCAAATGAAAGAGAAAATGAGGAAGAATTGACACCATTATTCATCTTACAACAAAGACAGTCCTGCTACATTTGCTACAGCCCTCGATAGTCCTTATCCTCATTCTTGAGAACTTGCTTTGGGGTCATGAGGCTGGTCATGGAAACACTGCACAGTGATGGAAATACTGCTGGAGAGGCTTTGCTGGATCCAGCAGAGTATCAGTTACTGTCAAATTTGAAGCAGTAATTTTTTCAGGAAGCATACAAGAAATTGAGTGGAAATTGTTTTCTAAGTGAGACTGTGAA
>NW_005054408.1:2471369-2479495 GCF_000277835.1 Geospiza fortis | reverse complement strand
CCACTCCCTCCTTCCCACCCCTTTTTTGACATCCAGAATACTACTGACACTGATAAAGTCCCTGCCAAAAAAGCCAGACTGATATATCTTAAACCTCACTGACAGCTCTGCTGGTGCTACAAAATGCAGTAAAATCCATATTTAATCCAGTGGAGTTGCTATCACACATAAACATTGTGTAATGAGGAAGTCTTTGGCCTTGAGCCAAAGCAGAAGATGAACTCTCATGGCAGAAGACGGGCACCGATTTCTGCCACAATTGTTGTGTATTTTTATCAACTGAGACACAGTTCTGAATGCCCACGCAGCACCTACTGGAGAGGCTTTTCTTCATTTTACTCCTTAAGAAAAACAAAAAAGAAAGAAAGAACATGGGTCTGTGCAAGCTAAAAAGCATTTCAGTCTGCTTTGCCAAATTCTCTCATGCTGGGATTTACACATACTGTCTGTCATGACACAAGCACAAGTTTGCACTCTGTGTTCAAGAATCTTGAAGAAATGCTTCCATCCTCTGCTAAGTGCTTTAGCACATGAGAGGAGACATGTGGGAGAGGACATGTTCTGACACATGACATGAATTCTAGGTGCAATTTAAATACACTGTTTTTTTCCAAGCACCACCCAATTCATTCTTTCAGCAGGTCAGTGTGTGTTCTGCATAAATAAGCAGGGAAATGCATCCTACTTCACATTTTCTTAGTACAAACAAAAGACACAGAACATTTTTCACCTACTTGGTGCTGTCAGTTGTTGGTTGAACTGCTGTCTTGCTCTAAAGTTGTATTTAACAGAATGGTTTTTAAAATGAGATTCTTTGTACATGTAACATAAATTACATTTACACTTAGTCCAGAGTAATTTCATCTTATATTTCTAATTTAGACAAAATGGATACCAGGAAACAGTCTTCAGGTTTGAATTATTCCTTTTAAAAAGCATTATTAGAAATAACAGAAAAGAGTGGGTCATAAATACTACAACAGCAGAGCAGTAACAGCAGAAGCCAATTTTGCGTAGATTATTGCTATTTCAAGCTGACATCATTTAAAAGTTAATTGTTGGGGCTTTTACTAAGCCTTTTTGCCTTTTGTCAAATGGCTTGAAAAAAATCAACCATTCTCTGACACTTGACAGCTCATTTCTGTAACAGTGTTGCTCTAGATTCCACAAAGTGTTTTTTTATTATTATTTTTCAGAAAGCAGATGACAGAGAGAAGCGACAGGAGGCTCATCGGTTCCATTTTGATGCTATGTGACATGCCTTAATATTTATGAAGGAGCTGCTACTCATTTGCTTAATTGAAAGACTAAATTCTGATTTTTAAAATTATTACCATGAAAGTACTGTTGGTGTGTTATTTGTAAATGTTGCATTATCTGGTATTTATTTGGAAAGTATTAAAATTAGACCTGAATGTCTCACAAGGCCTTTCAGTTAAGAGACTGTATATAATAGCATTTGGCCTTTATTTAACAGAACTGTAAATTTATTTTTCTTAGTAAAGGGATCAATTGCATGTACCATTGTTTATGTACCAATTCTTTAGTAATATTTGATAGAAAGAAAGGTATGTAAATGAAGTGTAGCATTTCAGCGAGCAGAATACCTTGTATCACTTTAATTGGTCTTGTCCTTTGTTCATTCTGCAAAACAACCTGGTTTTTGAAAATTAAACTTGTGCAATTTCTCAGATGACTTAATCGTTAATTGTTTTGATTGTATTAAATGGTGCTTAACCTAAAGTATTCTGTATTTTTCTTTGTTTAAATCCATATGTGCAGTAGTTAAAGAGCTTAGGAATTAGAGAACCAAAAGGAACCTGCAGTGTGATGTGAGTTCAGTCATCCTGGGATGGATGCAGTATTTATGTGTGCTACTTCTACAGAGAAGACAACGCATTAAAAAATTAAAATCATAAAAATGTATCAGCATTACATAAACTGCTTTTATAATTAAACTACAACTACGTTTGTTTTAGAAAGACACAATGTTGTTATGAAAGTAACTATTTTTTAACATAAGAAAGGTAAGGGATTTTTTTGTTTGGTTTTGTTTTTCAAGAAGTTAAAAGAAACATTTTTGAGGAGAGATTGAGGATTGACACCCTAAAATGTATTGCTAAGTGATGAGATATGCAAAGATTAAATTAAGAATGTAATAGGACACTCAGAATAATCAGTGCACATTTTCCATGTACACTGCTATGCCCAAATTTCATAAGGCTGTAATAGTGACAGAAGACGTGTTGCTCAACTTTAGGTATTTTAAGTGGTGATAAAGTAATGGTTGCTGAGTGTACTTGGGATCCTGGAAGAACCTCTGAGAATAATCATGTTTTTATTTTACATGAGTTTACACTATTAATTCTGCAGTTACATCAGTTAATTTGCATTCCTAATACTGTTTGATAACCTAGAACATCTTTCTCAACAAACAAAGTGTTGCTTGTCGAGGCACTCCCGTGTGCAGGGAGTCCCTGCCGGGGCTGGCCCTTCCTGGAATGTTCCCTGTGCCTGGCAGGGCAGCCCCTGGGCAGACAGGAGGGAACAGGTCCAAAGCGGGGCTGGTGGTGCTCACCCTGAGTGCCAGCCAGACCCGGGGTTACCATGGCAGTGCTGAACACTGACCCATTCATACAGCAGCACCAAGCCACCAGGCACAGCAGCCTTGTGTGCTGAGTGTCCTGAGCTCTGAAGCTTCACTGGGTATTTCCAATATGCAGTGATCACATGCCAGCACACTCTCATGTCACATTGCTGTTATTATTCAGGATAGAATATCTCCTTCATGCACACCTTAAATTTTTCTCATGAAAAGCTTTTTTTTTTTTTAGATAAATACTTCATGCTTTTGGTCTTTTTAAACCACATTGATAGAATTGGCTCCCACCAGCAAAATAAAGAACTGATTTCATGATTAGGAGGATCCACAGTTCAATATATTTTCCTGTCTTTTTCAGATGGTTGGAGAATAATGCTAAATGTATAATGCATTGTGGTAGCAAAGTTGTCTGTTACCCTCTGTCACAATATAATACACATAGATTAGCTTCCTTTTTTTTTGGAAAAAGCAATTAGGAATAAAATAACCTCATGCTGACATTTAAGCTGTTGTACAAAACAATGAACTTGGTATCTTTTGCTCTGAGGTGTTTTGCATGCTCAGTAGTGCATCATTGCATCACTTTATACAATATAATAAAGTTTACCCCAGGTTCTAAGCACTTGTACCATGGCTCACAGTCTATGCATACTGTTTTGAATTAAGGCATTAAATATTGTTAAACCTGTCATCAGAGGTTTCATGTTATACTTTGGTTCTCTGTTCTCTATTTGGGTAAGGTTATTGCCCTTCTACCAGGAAGTTTAAGAAAGCAGCATCAATTAGAAAGTTGTAGTTCCAGGTGATTGTCACAGTAACTGAGAAGTGAGAAATAGTTTGAACTACATAAATTTTCAAACTGCAGCCACTCTAACACAGCCCTGGTGAGAAATGCTATTGGAAGCTTCCTTGGTGTGAAATTTCACCTATATAAAAACACTGTTGACATGCCAACTGACAGATGGCTGTTGAAATACCATCTTTCTTTGTTCTCATTTTCCATGAGAAGCTTTAAGACTGAATCTTCCTACCAGATTTATCATTAATGCACTATAATCCCCCAACAAAAGAACCAACTTTTCTGCTGCAGATTAATAGGCATATTCTATATAGTATGACATTCCTCCTGTGCTGAGGCCATCCTGCTTAACAGAGACATTAAAAACCCTACAGTTAATGGAGAAGTAATCACTACAAATGCCCTGAGTTTGGTCAATTCAGGGCTCCTATAGAATCACAGAATGGTTTGGTTGGAAAGAACTTTAAAGATTATCCAATTCCAACCCCCCTGCTATGGGCAGGGACTCCTTCCACTATCCCAGGTTGCTCCAAGCCCCATTTTTCACCTGGCCTTGAACATTTTCAGAAATCCAGGGGCAGTCACAGCTTCTCTGGGCAGCCTGTGCCCAGCCCTCATTGCCCTGACAGGGAAGAATTTATTCCTAACCATCTAAACCTCCTCCCTGCCAGTGTGAAGCCATTCCCCTGTGTCCTGTCACTCCATCCCCTGTACATTGTCTCTCTCCATGTTTCTTTGTAGGCTCCTTTCAGGCCCTGCAAGGCCACACTGAGCTCACCCCAAAGCTTCTCCTCTCCAGGTGAACAATGCCAGCTGTGCTAGCCTTTCCTCCCAGCAGAGCTGCTCCATCCCTCTGCTCATCCTGGAGCCTTCTCTCGCCTGGCTCCAGCAGCTCCAGCTCCCTCCTGTGCTGGCCCAGGGCTGGGGCAGCTCTGCAGGTGGGGTCTCACCTGAGCAGGGCAGAGGGGCAGAATCCCCCCTCCCTTACTGCCCCCCCAGGTCCTTCTCTGCAGGTTTGCTCTTGACCTATTGATCCTCAGTCTATGCCAATATTTGATATTGAATAGATACCAATGGATTGTAATTGATATATAACTTCTTTCAAATGAATGACACCAAAATAGAGCAGGAGAAGTCAATCCACAAGCTTCTGCTATATTACAATTAACAGTGTAAAAGCTTTAACTGTCTCTGTTTTGAAGGTATTAATAAACAATTCTTTTTAATTTAGATAATACAATTATGCTTAAAATAATCTCATACTTTGCAAATATGTAGTACTAGTTCTATAGTATTATATTAAATGTTTTGTTCAAAGAATTATGTTAAAAAATCAAGAGCAGTAGAGAAGTTAAATCTGGCATTGCTATGCTGCTCTAGTAACCCTAGTGTCCATTCTGGGAACAGGATCTAGTTGTTGAAGCATTGGTAATATTGGCCTCCCTGTCACTTGAAAATAATCAGCCACACAGCACTTTTTTTATAATCAATTCCTGACTTCAGTGAAAAATGCGGTCCCATCTATGATACAATCCATAACAATTATAACCTAATGTTCAAATTAATGAGTTTTTCAACCTAAGCCAAAAAAGTCTGTAGGTATATTCTAACAGTCAGATCTAATTATATTACCTACCAAACAGAGAAGTGCACAGTAAGCTTTCTGAAAGCTATGAGTTTTCTTCCTGACTATTCAAAAGTTTGCAGTGTTCATTACTCGGTGGTAAATAACAAAGCCAACTGTGCATATTTATGTATGATTATGTATTACATATTGTTTGCAATTACAATTGTATTATAATACAATACTGAGGTACTTGCATCTTCTATAATTTTCTGATTATAGAAATTATATCATGAAATTAGGATTTATCAAAGGCACCTAAATTGTACTGACAAAACCAAGTACCAGAACAGTTAAAACATAATTCCTCATCTCCATTCATAATTATCCACTGTTGACATCTATATTTTTGCAACCTCTTTTAAAAACAATGTCCAAATAGCTGCTGGTCTAAAGCTGTTCGGGTTGTCTACTTTGCTACTCAAGAGCAGAAAATATTTTAGGTAAATTAAAGTTAAAACTTGTCACAGAACAGCAAATCAAATGAAGTTTTAAGGAGGAGGCAAACCTAGTTCTAATAATTCAAATGTAAGCCTCTAGCTGCAGCAGAGCACTGTTGTGACTGACTCATTCCTCAGCTGCTCATGCAGGTGTTTACCTACATCAGAGTGAGTCCCACTGCCTTCCCTGAACTACTACTACTCAAAAATAATCATGAGGATAGAGCATCAGACCAACACACAGCTGGCTGTCCAAAAGCTGTCTTCAACCTTTCTTGACTGCCAAACTTCAGTTTAATTAAGTGCAGCTTACTGTCGGCATGACCCAGCAGCAGAGTTTTCCTCCCTGGAAATCTGCACTCTGCAGGCTCAGAAGACAAGAACTGAAAGCTCCTTCAGACCTGTCACCAGTGAAAGCACCGCCTGTAACAAGAGCTCCAGCAAAACAAAGCAACAGGGATGTCCACAGGAGAAATGTCTCTGAAAGCAGCAGTAAAGAGGGGCAAAATGTGCTCCAAATCTACAAATTGATGCTACTCCCTGCCTCTCCCACACTGACAGCTTGACACAGCCCTGGAAAGAGAGAGGATGGAAAAGCTGTTCACTTCCCCAAGTGTGTAATAGCTCTGTTCAACCTTCTAATGGACAAACCAGAAGTTGAGCTCTTCAGTTAAATTGACTGTAGCAGATTGGGTCTTTGCAATTACTACCCAAACTTGTACTGAGCACACAGCATTACAAGGGTTTTCTCTCGTCTCTTTGGTGAGACACAATTGACCACAAATAGTTCTCTTGAATGCAAATTCAGCCCAAGATCTAAGAATCAGGCCAGTTCTGATTTCTTATATCATCACAAGTAATAAAAATATTCAAGTCAAATTTTGCCATCAGCTATACTGTGCATTCCAAAAAATAAAAAAAGCAGGCAACCCCCTGTTTCCTAACAATCTGCACAACAGTACAGTCAGATTTTAATTATGTACTTGCAGAGAGGATAAAAAATGTGAATGATGCCAGATACAGTAGTCTTGGATATTTTCTTGCATTACTACAGTAAATATTTTTGTTAGTAAAGAAAATACGAAGTACATATGCCTATTGAAGACTTCTTTATGTATAGGAGTTTCCACTATAGAACTTAACATTTCATCACACAACTATAAATACATGGTTAAGAAGGGAACAGAGGAATCGCTTTGTCCACTGCTGGAATGTAGCAGCTATTTCACAATTCATGGAAAAACAACGCTTGGAGGAGGACTGTATCATCTCTATTTGAAATTGAAAGGACAATTCAAGTAAGTAGAATAATATAATTATGTAACTTGGGATTTTGCCAGACCATCAACCTTAATACTTCATGAAGCTTCTTGAAACACTGAAATGGATCTTTAATACCCAGAAAAGCTCAGGACCTTTGCTGCGAGGTCTCGCCGTGGGTCTGGGAGGAGCTGCTGCCCCCGGGCCCGCTCCCTCCCGCTGCTCTGCGCTCACTTCTCCATTGAATTCGCCCTCGCTGACAATCACACCGACTTGAAGCGCCTGAAATATTTAACAGATAATCTGAAGCAAGAGAATGACTTTTTCTAACAGGATAGGCTGACCTTTGAACATTGTAGAAATAATTTAACATTCAAATACACAGCACCTAACCACAAGGAAATCAGAGCTTCACCTCGCACACTCGTGTTAGACACTGTACTGAGCTGCCCTGCTCCTTAAGCAGACGGACTTCCAAGTGGCAATTACGCATATAATTTACAGTTTGCACAATCTGTTGGATGTAGCGAGTGGGTTGGTTCCGAATTGCTCCCACAAAGTGCCTGCTCTGGGACAGCGGAGCTGCGTGGGGCAGCTGGAGGTGCAGCCGTGCATGGCAGCGCAGGACCAGAGCGGGGACCGGACCTGCTCCGTCCCGGGAGCGGGGCCGGGGCAGCGCCCGAGCACGGCGCCCCCGCGGCAGCTCCTGCGGGCCCGGCCCGCTCCTGCTCCCTGCGCAGAGCTTTGCAACACGCACCGGTCTAAGCATCTCCGCGTTTCAGCACTCCTGGAGCCTGAGTGAAAGATCTCAGCCTCGCCTAATCGGCAGATCCAGGGAGGAGACATCCTGCAGGAAATGCCCAGCGATTCTTCAAGCCGTGTTGCCTATGGGAGATTTGAAAGCCTCACTAAGGGACTACCGTGTTGCTATCGTTTTACACGTAGCCTATGGGCAGTACAGCCTCCGCGGGCATGCCCCGGGCTCTCCGGCACGGCCGCGGCTCTCGCCCTCACGCACCGCCCTGGGCAGCTCGGAGGGGTCTGGCAGGACGGGAGTTCCCGCGGCGGGATCTGCTGCCCTTCCCCCGACATCGCCACCTGCCTCCACCTCAGGCCCTTTCCCGAAGTAACATCTCCCCTCACAAGAGAACCCGATGTGATGGATAACCAGAGGGACGGGAGCCAGGGCAGGCAGCAGGCTAAGTGCGCCTTTTTATTAACTTCTTGTAAAGTAATAGCTCCATTTTAGCTGTCACTCTTATCAAACAACAGCCGCACAATAGCGTGTGATGGGCTCTTCCCGGCGCCGGAGCTGCAAGCAGCACACTGCAGCCAGGCAGGCAGCTGGGCACGCCGCACTGCCGGAGCCGCGCGGGCTCCCTGCCACCAGCGAGGGGGTGA
>NW_005054408.1:2446668-2470198 GCF_000277835.1 Geospiza fortis | reverse complement strand
GGGGGGGACCCCTCGGCACCTCGGGCTTGGGGAGGGTCCCAGCGGCGGGGACACCTCCGTACCTCGGGTTTGGGGGTGTTAGGAACACCTCGGGTTCGGGGGGTCCCAGCCTGCAGAAAGGTGGGTCACAGTGGCAGCGACCCTACCCCGGTGACCCGTATATTCCCGAGACACACCGGCGGAATCCTACGCTCGTCTTTTCACAGTAAAAATACTCTCTGCTTTCGTGACTGTCCTGACGAGCTGCTCCACACTGTTCAGCTTATCACACTTGTTATCGGGAACATGGTCTGTTTTCAGTAAGGTTTTCATAAAATCAGTCACCCGAGTCACAAGCTACACGCTGACCGGTGTTTACCTGTGCTTTTGTTCTAGAGGCTTTTAAATCTTGTTTCTAACTTATTTCTGTTCAGAGGTAAACAACGGAGCAAGGCTCCTCATCCGAGTATTTCTTTGTGCTATTATTTATACAGCTCAACAATGGGCGAGGGGTTTCTGTTAGGAAAGAAAATCTTGATGTGGCACTTAACCTTGTGCCTCAAGAGATTATTTCTAGCATTCTGTATATTCTTGAGCAATAGCAGACTTGATGGGGATTCCAGTCTGTTGTTTTATTTTTTTTAATGATGATTGTTATTTTAAATTATTCTGTTAGGAGATGTTGTGACTGCATGCATTATTGAAGCCAACAAGGCACTACTGCAGAGTGGAGAATTGTTTAGTGTATACATTGATGTCTTCCCACAGTATGAAAGTTGTAAAGAAGTCTGTTTTAAATCCAGAATGTTTCCATGGGCCATAAAATCCCATGTTCCTGGCCTTAAGGACTTGATGTCTTTAGGGTTTCAAAAAATATTTTTCATTTATTAGCATCATAACTGAGAGACAGAAGATACTTGTTCTTAATAAATGTCTGTCTCTATATTGTTAACCATTCATTGAGTTTAGACAACGTAGGAACATATGGCTTACATGGGGAATACAAGGCATTTAGATTCTTTTTTCTACTGCCTCTTTTAAGTAACATATTTAAATATCAGAAGCCACTATAAAACAACCATAAAATACAACTGTTGTATCTACTACTTAAATACTTTATACACATGCAGATTTAATTACATTTCAAAAATATGTGATTGCTGCAAAATTGACTGTACAGGTTTTCCACTGAACAGACCCGTATATTTTTTTTATAATCACACTAGTGTCCGGGTAAAAAGTCCCTCTACAGGAAGTTTTTTGTATTATTCATAATCCATAAATTGCACAAAGCCATTAGTCAATAAGCTGTTAGTATTCTAAACGCATCCCTTGCCATGACTACAGAAACAACCTATCATTACTTAGCATCATAAACTCCCTTTTAGCTCTGCTTCAATAGAAGTCCTTACATAGTCCCATTATTACACCTAATCAGAAACAAAAAAGTATATTCCTGTAGATAGGTGTATAGATTCAGTTCCAGAAGGAAACTGCTGGGAATAAAATTCAAAGTAACCACCCATATTTTACAAATTGTATCTTAAATTCTGCATGGAAGCCCTACCTACAGTGGCAGTAATTTTTTTTTCTCCATACAGATAGCTTCATGTGCAGAACTGGGGGAGTTCTGCTAAACCACATGCAAAGTACTGTGAAGCTTAGTGTATCATGAGAAGTCATATTTTATTTAATACTTCTTAGAAACATCTTCTATTCTTAACAGAGAATGCATGTATACATTTCTGTCATCCACAGAGATTCTGTTTTGTGGCTGTTACCTCAGGGCAGAAAAGAGCCCCTCATACTTTGTGGCAGTTGGAATTTCTTATATTAAGCTTGTTCAGAGCTATTCATCTGTTCTTCCTCAGCTATCAATATCAAGGACTATTTAAATAAAACCTTAATGTAATTCTTTGTCTCTGTCTATAGTGTTCAGCAGAACTTTTAAAAGTCTCATCCTGAGCCCATCATCGTGCCTGGGTTCTTTGCTCTCCTCCAGCTCTCCCAGGCAGCAGTGCTGAGTGGCAGCGCTGCTGGAGCACGACAGCCCTGAGATTTCAGTGGCTGCAGCTTTTGCTCAAGTGGAGCCCAGCCAATGCCCACCTGCTTTCTCAGTGGGCTCTGGAACCTTTTGGAGGCCAAGAGCTTGCTGCTTTTGGGCTCTTGGAGGACAAAGCCTTTGCCTCCTCCTTCAGCTCTCAATGCCATCTTAAACACGCTAGAATCCTTCCCTAAGCCTGGCACAGCTTGCAAAATGCAACTGCTGTACAACAGTAAAGCACCATAACCCTCCACTTCATGAGAGAGAAAAGCAGCTGCTTTCAGAATAAAGCCATGCCCCTGTTAGGCTGAGGAAGTAAATATACCTACCTTGAATTTCCTCATACCTGGTGTTCCCCCGAAATGTGTTTGCTAAGGGCTTGTTCCCATGCTTCAAATATGCTCCCTCTTTCATTTCCATATGCTGGTATTTGATTTAAAAAACTGTACAAGCTGTCAGTTAAATCCTTCCTCTACATTAGTTTTGGTCTATTTCAGTTAATATATTGGATTAATTTAGAATGCCAAAAAGAGAATTCTCTAGCTTCTGACCCAGTAATTCAACAAGCAGCCAGGGGTAGAACAAATTACTGTTACATTCCCAACCTTCCAGTGGACTACAGAATTATTTCCAACTCCATCAGGTTGCAAGAATGTGGACTGCTATGATTTAACTTCCTGCCATTCTGCTCCAGCTCCTCATTTGCATTTTGGCATGATTTTAACAGTTAATTTCTCACAAACAAGTAGTGTTAGGAAGTAATGCTTCCTTCCACACAAAAGCTAGAAATTATGGCTGCCTCTTTCCAAAACCAAAAGGTGTAATAATGCCACAAAAAGCTGAACACAAGCAGAAAAAAGGTTATTCAAAAATCTCCTAATAGTTTCATGATTTGTTCATTGAAGCCAAAAGCAAATGTACTGACTGTAGAAGCTACAGTGACCCTACTGAAGGCAGTATCGAGTGAAGTCAGAATATTATTTTTTATTTAAACAGTATTTACTTTCCACCTTTTCTGCTGCACTGAAAAAAGTGAAGCTCCAAACTGCTTGCAGTGCTAAGCAGTTCAGCAAAAGTAACTCAGTAACTGCAGACCAGGATTCAAAAAGCTGCAGTGTTAAAAACAAGGCGAGGGTTTGGTGGTGTGTATTACACCTTGCTCTTCATACACATGCAAACTTCATATTCAAAATGCACCACCCTGAAGCATAACTTCAAATTCATTAACTCCCTCTTTTTCCTAAGACATAAGTGACTGTGGCTGCTAAAATTTTTACAGAACAACTTGGTTACAATTACATGGATATAAATAGCAAATTTCAGTGGGTAAATCATGTATATGGCTGTAGCCAGAGTATAGAATAACACTGGGTTGAAGCTAAAGGAGCTACTAAATTATGTATCCCTATGTAATGAAAAAGTTAAGATTTTCAGCATCTTCCTTAAGGTTTAATTCACAGGGAGAGATTAGACAGAAAAATTACCCTTGAAGTAAAACTTTATAAGCTATTCATCATTTATGAACCTGTCAGAAAGTCATAATTCACTGGAGAAATGAAGAGAGCTGCTAATTGCACATACTCTAGTACTTGTAGTTTACAAACAAAACAAACCCAGCACTAGGAGTATAACTTGTCTGGATTGAAGCAAAATTTTAGTGTCTTGGATTCAAGCTGAGATTCTAACACTGCAGACAAGCTTGCTGCTTGTCTGCCTTGTACATTCCAATTTGGTGTTTTTTTAACTAATGAAGCACTTACAGTCTAGGACAACTTAAACAGCTTGCTACCTTTAAACAGCTTGCTGCCTCTGTCAACATACAACTGGCAACTGCCACCTCAAATTACTGCAAGATATGGGGTTGGGTGAGTGTAAATTTTACAACAAAAACCAACAGGTAACTTTTACTGAAAAAAATCCACGTTTCTTTCAGATTATCTTTGTGCTTCACTCAGTTTTCTGTTATTACAAAGCTGACTCCACTATGCAGCAGGAAAGAATGGCCAATATGTTAAGAAATCATTTCACAAAACCTCCTATATCATATGGTAAAATTGATGAACACTAAGTTAAGTCTCTTTTTAGGGACTGAGAGTGAAAAGATGGAAAAGGAAAAATTGTAGTCTGTACATAAATTGTTGCCAGTCATGAAAGAATATAGCAGAAGAGAACTTTAAATACTAATTTTGTAATAGACATTCCAGAAATTATTTCCACTGAAAAGGATAGTATATTGCTAATAAATAAGAGAAGATAAAGAACTCTGGTATAATCTGATCGATTTTTAAGTCAAAAGTATCACTATCCAATTTCTCTAGGAATAAGCTATTTCTGGGAAAGATGTATTCAGAATAGTCATATGCAGCAGGATTAGCTCTTAGCTGTCTCAGCTAGAGGGAAGTCATCTGAACTTAGAAGTCAGTGTACATATTTTAATAAGGTTTTGAAACCCCTCATCAACATGGTTTGCACATGCAGTCTTCTCATCAGTCTCTTGCTGCACACAGCTTGGAGATGAAAAAAAAGGCTCTTCCATATAAAAAGGAAAGTTTCTATTTTAAAAATGAAAGCTATCATTATTCTGGCAGAAGTTTTGCTGGCAGACAGACCCAGGGATGGATTATAAGTAACAGGATGTGGAGCAACTGGTAAAATGAAGCAGCTCACAGCTGCTTATACATTTCTAATGGAGGACAGGATCAGAAACATTAAATGTTTTTAGCCAACCTAGAGGGGACTCTGTCACAGATCCATCCAAGCATGAATTGTTCTGGAGATGATTTTTATCAAAGGGATGTGGGAGAACTGCACTTACTTCCTGAATCAGTTAACCTGGTTTCTCTGCAGAGATAGAGTCCCAATTTGTTTCTCTGGCAATCTTAAAGAGAGGAATCCCTACTGGAAACAGCTGGAGTGAGATGAAACTGTTACATCTGAGAATAGACCTAAGTGCATTCAGATATCCTGCTGGCAGTTAATGGCTAACAAGATTTGGATCTTAGAAGGCATCAGAGTCACTGTTAATAGCTGGTGAAGCCCACTTCTGCTATCAAGGTTCTGTGAGAAGGATTAAAAATGCGTTGGCAGCTCCACTAGCATGCTCTGGGTAAGACTTAAACCAGCTAAAATATGTCTTGCCTGATGCACACCTTCATCTCTGTACTTTATTCGGTGACAATCCTGCTGTATGTTCCAATATGAGGAAACCACTGGAGCTGTTAATAGGATAAGTTGTAGGCAGCCACCTTAAATGCTCTTTGATACTCATTTTACCAATCTGCAAATGTTCTGTTGAGACTGCAATAGATTAAGGAATGTATACAGGCTATGAACGATAAAAATGTTTGGGATTCAAAAACTGCCATGTTTTCATCCTCAGCAACAGAATTGTTAGCCTTAAATACAGCAGCAACAGATGCAATCCAGTATTCCTTTTGTAAATTAACAAACATATAAAATGCTAGGAAGAGAAAGAAAAATCTCATTCCTTGAAATTTACAGTGTTTGTTTCTGAGCTAAAAATGGCTTGAATCCTAAAGCAGTTAATAAGCCTTTTGAAAGAAAAGGAGGTGACCGTGCACACAGAATTACATGAAATCCAGTGTCTGGACGCTTTACCTGTCTGTCTAAGTTGCACAAGTTCTTTACAAGACCACCCATCAGTCAATCACTCGCTTTGAATTTGTGCAGCAACTAATCCTTGATCAGAGTCCTTACGAGCAACCAAAACATGTAATTAATGTTGGCCAGAGAACAGGATAGGATATAATAATCATAAATGTCCCCAGCTTATTAATAGCTAATATTACTGTTTAGATGCATGAATAAAAAATGGATATAAAACCTGAAATACTGTGATGAACAGTTGCTGAAAGTAACTCTAATTTTAGTACACAGGGCAAATGAGGAGCTAAGTTTAAGAAGAATACACAGAAAAGGAACCATTCCCAAAAGGCAAAACAGAGTACATAATTAAGATCAAGCATTTGTTACTTTAGGCTGTATCTGCCAGAAAGAAGCAGGCATCCTGGCAAGATCTTCCAACATGCATGACCCGTGAGTTGCCAATTATCATCCCTCTGGACTGTGTGTGTACAAGGTGCTGCCTGATCCAAGGAGCAGAGCACAGAGATCCAATGAATCCTGCTTTAAGCAAAATCTGTCATCTTTATCCCTAGGATTCTGGCTACCACTATACTAAGAATGTGTAATACTCTAAATGATGAAGTCTTTATTTTAAAACATGGTGGAATGTTTCTCAGCTGTGCCTGACTGCTGCCCAGTTTGATATTCAGCTTGCCCTGCATGCATAGATCCCCCATTGTCATCACTGAAGACAGACACTGCTCTCAGAGCCACACAGCAAATCGAGTCTGGTGTCTCTGTGTGATGATCCCTAGAGCATGCAGAAAGAGCAGGGGAAAGATAGATCATAGGGAGCTCAGAGCAGAACTGTATCCCATGAAATCTGAAGAATGTGTTTTGCCATAAAGTACAAGCATATGTCAGATTTGCAGCCTAAAGCACTTGTTTATCTAAGCAACATGCTGATTTCTCAATATTGGGTTGAGCACCCATTTACTGCAAAACTAACTGTAGTATTCTCATTTTTAAAGTGAAGTAGGAGTCACACATTTGTGAACTTCCCTCTGTATACTCCAATGCAGAAATGCCTTCATTTTTCTTTTTTAACTTAGATTTACTTTCTAAAATTTAGGAAATGCCAACAAAGAACATCTTGACTTCTGCAAACAATGCAGTTTATTACACCAGTTCAGGGGCTTCTTTTATGTTATTCTGTAAGCCTACTTCAGCAACAGAATAGTAAGAACTTGAATTGTATGTTCAGTGTCTTCACTTTTCAAAATTTATACAGCTGTCTGCAGGCTATGTGATCTAAAATATTTAATGCAAAGAAGTGAAGAAAATGAAAAATCCATTCTTTTAAAAACAGACAGAAGCTGGCTGCTTCTTCTGTGTTTCTAGTTCATGCTCACACAGGTATAAACTATCAGAGCTCTAAATAGGAGTACAAGAGTGTGCACCATAATTCATGAAATACAAGTACAAATACCAGATTCATGAATAAAAGAAGCTCCTCAGTCTCTGCCTCAGTGTGCATGCTGCTGTTGGCTTAAGGATGGCCTCTTCTGCAGGGTACAGATCATCGTGGGGAAGCTCACTGTAAGGTGCAGAAGCACTAACTTTTATTACATTTAGCACCTAAGTATCTCTAAGTTCATAAGGTCAGTGTCCCATAGCTCAGGCTCCTCTGGGAGAATTCTCATTGTACTCCTCCAGTGGAAACAAACCACCCAGCTCTCCCCTTGAATCCCTTTGATATTCAGTTCAATCCTGCACTGTGCTGTTGCTTACATCAGCAAGCCATGTTCAAGTGGCATCTTTACTCACTACTTGTGCTTGCTGTACCATAATAGACTATGGAGCTAAGCCTAGACTTATCTTTCATCCACACTGAAGAGTAGTCATGTCAGAGAGATCTGAAAGAGACTTTAAAACAGGAAAAAAGGAGCAGAGGAATACTGTGTCCCATTTCAAGTTCAGGTGCACAATAACTATTTGAATTGCAGTTTATTAGAAATAAAAAGATCATTCTTCATCCTTCTGAAGTGCTACAAGACTGTTAGTGAAAGTGTTCAGTCTCTCATGTCTGTTCTAATTGCTGTGACTGTGTCCCTGCTGCAGCCCCAGGACAGTGGTTCAGCCCTAGCTCTCTACTGCACCAGCTTCCAGGATTTTTCTCTTCCCTAGACATCTTCCTCCATATGGATTTGTACTGTCCAAATTAGTCTTTCAGATTTGAAATTATTTTTCCAGGAAGTAGTATGAATTTAGGACACCAAGAGATTGCTTTGTTGTTTTTAAAATGCACACAAAAACGGGTTAATGGAAACAGTCTGAAAGGTCTCAAAATATCCTGACTGATTATTTTTTTCCTTTTCTTTTCATCCTGAGTATTCATAGACCTTCTTTACAGCCCCTTAACTCCTGTTGGCTTTCCCACATTAGACTGTGTCATGTCAGTGCACTCAGTTTAAGGCAATACTACCTCAGGCAATCCTGCCCAGTACTCTCAAGAAGAACAGGTAAGTCCTCCCCACCTTTTTGCCAGCAATGTCTCACTGATGAAGACAGCACACATCCAGACCATTAGCCAGAGACACCTCTTTTCTTTATCAGACTGTCAGCCAGGATAAAAGTGCCAAAGGAAGACCCTGGAACATTTGCTACCTGGGCTACTGAATGCATCTTAAGGGTTGTTGAGAGCATGAGGAGGATGGGCATTGCCAGGGAAGGGCAAGAACAAGGTGTAAGAGATTAAAACTGAAGAGGATGGAAAGGGCAGGGAACAAATAGAAGGTGGCCCATACCTTCCCAGTCATCCGTATAACATGACAAAAGGAAGACAGACAAATATTCAACCCCTATCTTCTGCAGTTGCCTGCATATCCATCCATGCTGCTCTGCAAGGAATAGGCTCTGTTTGTTTGCATTTACACACATACAGGACTATTTCTAGAAACAGCACAGCTCTAGTGAAAGCCAATCAGGCTTTCTGAGTTCCTTTTAGGGGGCTTGTTTCTTCATCCACATCAGCAAGAAGGGAAATCAATGGTTAGTGTAACAGAACATCTATTCTTACATTGTTTCCACCAGTACAATCACTGAAATAAATGTAGATGCATACTGAAATTTAAAAAAAATGGTGTATTGGAACAGTGGTAGCCATAGTAAAGAGCTGTACTAAATAAAAACCAAAGCAAACCAACAAACCCTCAAATTTTCACTCTTACTTGAAAGTGACTATTTGCATTCCTTTTGTTAGTCACATGTTCATTTCACTCACATTTCTCTGTGTGTTTGCTTTAAGAAAAGAAGTCAAAGCTCTTTTTGCATTTTGAGAAGCAGCATAAGTTACACAGAGCTTGCTCTGTTCTTGCAAAACAGAGGGTGGCACAACACATCTTTAAGAAAGGTGAATGCAATAGAACATACTGCCACGTGATTTACACAGGACTGGGGAAACTGCCCTTACTTTAACAATAAAAGTCAACATTGAAGTGTTGCACCAAAACCAGTGTAGAAAAGAGATTGACAACTTTATAACCACTGTCAAGATTCTCCGTTAGGGACAAGTGATCTCAGGAGTACAAATGCATTGGAAGTTCATGCAACTCATAAACTCAGATTTTTCAGTGTACAGTTTAAACAGAGAAGCTGCAAAAATAAATTGTAAATAATTGTGGAATAATATCATCTATGTAAGGAATAGTAAAAACTATAACCAGCTGAAAACTAATGTCAATCATATGTTAATAAAGATGGGATATTTGTTCATTTGCTTTAAAGACTAGTGAACATCCATAACTGAATACCAGTAATGGGTCCTAGATACTTTCTTCTGAAGGAGGAATTTTCAGTCTAGGGTGAGTCAGTAATGATTAGCAGCATCTGCTTTGTATTTGGATAATGACAGATAGTATATTTTTAAGTATATTAATATTGATGAAAATGCAGAATTATTGCAAAGATGGAAATTGAAAAACGGCTTAAATCTTCACCTACTCTAACATAATCCTTCCCTAAAAATCAAATAAGCTTCTAAGAACATAGCACTTGTTTGCAAGACCCATATGGTATTTTAGAAAACACCCACAGCTATGAACTGACTTACACAGGAAAAAGCAGTTGTTGGTGAGGAAAGTTTCAGAATGAAACCCAGTCTACTTCTGTATGGGTAGAGAGAAGAAAAGGCAGCAGAAACATACAAAATAAAACATAAATGCTGGATGGACACTTTCAGGAGCAGACTTTGATTCCTTTAATCTTTTCCCAAGATGATATATCCATGCCAGTGTTAGAGGAGCATCTGGATGAGTTGAGTCAAGATTGCTGTGGTTCACAGTCAGTGCATGCTCACTCTGCAGCTCCAAAGGGCTCAAAGTCCAACAGCAACACAGGGAAAAGCACAGATGGAAAAAATGCCATTTCAACTGAGCCACTGAAATGCCTGAGCAACAAGGCAGGAAGGCTGGGAAAATAAAATTAACTTCTTGAAAGTGACAATATGACAATAAAATTCTTGCTGAAATCTCTTTTTTGCCCTGCAGTGCTAAGGCCATGCCTGCCTGACAAGTAGATTAAGAACATGGGAAGGGCCATACCAGGTCACATCAAAGGTCCATCTTGCTTGGTATCTTCCTTTACAGAGATATAAAAGCAGAATGAGTATAAAAATACAGCAAATTATATTTGCCCCAAATACATCCCAGACTTCCAAGAACTTATGGTTTAAGGGGTTTCTGAAATAGAATTTTCTACCTCAAGGATGCATTATGAATTATGTGCATTAAAAAAAAAAAAAAGAAAAAAAAGAGAAATCTTTGTTTGATTTGAACATGCCACCTGCTTGCTTTGTCTCACACCCCCTGGTTCTCTACTGGAAGAAACAAGCAGTAGTTGCTCAGTTCTCTATCTCAGTGATACTTGTGGTTTTGGAACTTGTGTCCTATCTCCCCCCAGCTGCCTTCTGTCCAGGGCAGTCCAGGCCTGCTTAGGTAGTTCTGTAAGAGATGTGGCTAGAATTTCTGAGATACTCCAGATGCAAATGGAAGCAAATAGAAGATTTGAAGAGTGGCATATTAATTTACTCTATTTTGTTCTCTTTCCCCTTCCTGGGAATCCTAAACAATTTGAAGTGACAAAGTTGACAAAACATTTAAGGCTGCTTTAAAATTGCTGATGGACTGTGGAATATGGAGTTTTTCATATGGATGCTTCTTGGGTGCAGGGAATGTGTAAATGTAAAGGAAAGGCCAAAAGTAAAAGAGCCAGAAAGGAAGGAAAGAAAGAGGGAGGCTGTCCATCTCCAGAATGGGCATCTGCCCATTTTCTACTGCCTCATCATTTGCAGAAATCACTGGTATTGTGTGGCAGCATCACAACAACCACTCTTGCAAGCACAAATCTGTGAAATCTATGGAGGGGTTAAGACCATTCAATGTCTCCTGTGGTCCGGATTAATTTCTTGGAAGCTGGAGAAGTCTTTTGCACACATTATGCAAATAGAGTTTTAGGATAAATATGATTCATTATAGCAGTGAAACATCTTGTTTCAGGATATAAAAGTTTTATAGACAACAGATACCATGTAAACTCTAGAAAATATTCTTAGAAGTCCCCTCAAACAATGAATTGCTGTTCTCATACACACTTTCTTGAGGAACCTGGAAGAAGGACCAGCAGTGAACATAGACTGCACTGGTTTCATAAGTTGAAATTTTGGTCAGTAAGTTGTTTTGGTCATAAGTTGTTTTGGTCAGTGATGCCAGGATTTGCATGAACTGGGACTGCAGAAAGTGGTCTATAACTTTGAAGAATTACTGATGTTTTTCCTGTCCAATTTCTCTCATCAGTGTTGCTTGTAACAATCCTGGTAGTGGAAGGCATTGCCGTTGCACAGAAGACACAAGGTACAACTTTAGTTTGATGATTTTCTCTCAAAAAATGGAAGTTTTATAACTTTTAATTGAGCAATATAAGTGAAATGAAATGTTTGTATTCAGATATGAATAGCTCTTGAATTACCAATATGAACTGCAGGATTTTCCATTTTCCCCCATTTGCTGCATTTTGTCCCAAATGAACAAAGCCATGCAGTCACAAAGAACATGGAAGTTTCACTTTCCCAGGTAAAGTTCTACAGTTTTAGATGTTAGAGGTGGGAAAGAAACCACCACAGAAATTCATGTTTTCTGTATCTGACAACAAGCTTTTCAAATAGTCCACCCACAAACATTTTTGAAGCCTGCTGAGTGGGGAAGGAATCAATTGCACAAAACTTATTTTTTCATATGTGGGATTACCCACACTTAAGAGAGAAGAATTCCTTGAACTGCCACCTACAGAATTTCCTTGAAAAATTTCTGCAGAAGAGAGAGAGTTTTCACCCCCATAAATCAAAAGGCTGTCAAGGTACCAGTGGAAGGTGATGTAATTTACTGGAGGCATCTAAGACCTGTACCAGCATGGTACAGGTCTCACAGGTCTGCAAATTAAAACTGTGTAAATATAAATAACACTATGAGTACCCTGTGAGATTTAGGAAATACCTAGCTGAAAATACATATCCTATGTCTTACTCTCTCCAATTCTCTGGATACCAAAGAGAAGGGCCAAAGTACTTAAGAATGTCAGAGATTCCCAACCTCATCTCCATGGATGAAGAAATCTGAACCAAGCTCTGTGAATGATCCAGCAGGAAGAATTACCTTACTAAAGTGCATCATCTCAGTCACAGAACACATTTCCCTGTACATCCAGAAGAGGAGCTGTGATCCTAAATGAGACCCTTAGCTACCAGGGCAATTTAGGAATTTCATTAACTACCATTGCTGTATTTAGTGTATTTGCATATTGAAATTCATTCTGTTACAAACGTCCTGCATTCCAACAAATTACTGTAAATAGATATCCCACCTTCCTCAGCATATTCTGGAATCAGGGTCAAAACCAATGAAAGCTGACAAATATTTCTGATTATATTTACATAGAAATGGAGATGACATAACTCATAAAATAATGGTATTGGCAGCTACTGCGACTATTTCACTTAGAAAGAAGAGTATCAAAAACCTGAACTGAGTTGGGTAAAAAAAAAAAAATTACTCCCTCTCCTTTCTAAGGATCTCTGGATATATTTGATATTAAAAAACTGTGATTTCCTTAGGATATATCCCACTACAAAATGAAACATAAGATTTTCTTAGATAGATATTAATGAGAGCCTTACAAAAGGGCTTGCAACCCAAATAAATTACTTTCTTCTTTATAGGCTATGTGTCATGCCAGAATTTTACTTTATCAAATCTGCAGGCTTGCAGATCACTTATTTGATCTTTTTTTTTTTTTTTTTTGCTTAAGGTGGGCAAAACATTGGAGTGAATCGCATTCCTCCCACCCAGTGTGACAACTGGGTCCGGACCAGTAATGGAGGACATTTTGCTTCACCAAACTATCCAAACATGTACCCACCCAATCAAGAGTGCATCTACATCTTAGAAGGTACATGCTTTATTTCTGCTTTGTTTTGCTGTAATCTTGGTGTTAAATGGAAAATCTTGAACTGTTAAAACTGTCATCTTACCCTGCTGTAAAGTATTGCATGGCCATACTGGTAATATAATGAATTCTGCAGTCATTTACTTGAACAGGAAGCTAAATTTTCTCTCTCTAGTAATAACAACAAATAAATAAGAAATGCAAACATTAAGAAATTAGCTATGTAGAATAAGACATATCCTCACAGGCAGGAAAAGGAACAGCATATCTACTGTAATCTATGAAGATATGGAATTAGTAAGATAAAAATTGTAGCTTGTTACCTTAATATCACTAATAATGGATTGCAAAAGATGAAGGCTATTTCACACCATGCTGTAATGTTCTATCTCACCAGCAGAAAACCTTTATGCTGTCCTTCATTAATAAAAAGATATATCTGGCTGCCATAGCACTGTACTAAAAATACAGAGATTTGTTAGCACTAGTGAGGTCACTATTAAAATAATGTGATGAGGACAAAAAAATGTCATTAACTAGAATAAAACCTTATTCCAATGAGAATATCTTAAATAAAGGCTGCAAGACTTGAGACACTCCAATTATTTTTCCTCTTATTAGAATGCACCCAAACCCCACTGAAGTCAGCTAAAAATATTAGCCAGCCTAATCATCAGATTCATATCAATTAATTGAAATATTTCAAGTAATGAGGTTTGATGAGTTTTTATTTGTAGAGCACAGCAGTGGTTCACAGGCCCCTCCTTTTTGCTTGTTTCCATGCACATCTTGGTTTTGCACCTTTCCTGCCCAGGAGTGCCCCAGGGAGCAGCCAGGCTGTCCTGCTGCAGGGCTGGGGCACAGGAGCAGCTTCCAGCCCTCCTCAGTCCTTCCACAGAAACACTCTGGGTGCCTGAGAGGGGCCAAGGCCCTCCAGAACTTCTAGCCAAGATCTGCTCCTTCATGCAGAGCACTGCCAACATTGCCAGCAGCTCCAAATGCGTGTAGTTCTTGTGAGCAAGGCAGAAGGTCTGCTGGGAGGGTTGGAGATGCCAGAGAAAATCCTTTTGGCATTCAGGACAAGCAGGCAGGGTGTGATTCCTCAGGGCTGTCACTCCAGAGCCAGCCAGGATCAGGAGGTTCATGTAGCACAGCCGGTGCCAGGAATGAGGAACACTAAAGCCATTCATTCACACAGGAGAAAGTTCTGGGATGCAAACCACAGGTGTGAGAGTCAGGACTTAGGGTTCTGATCCCAGTCCTGATGTTAGGCTGCCACAGGCTCACACTCACCAACATCTGTAGCCACCTGCATATCACCGGCATGTATGAAGGACTTACACGTCTCTGAATATTCTAATAAAAGATGTCTTCTGTGAAAAGATCTACAAATTTGGACTTTATGTTTAAGAAATATTGAGTAGTTCTTCCTGTTTCCCTTTTCCATTCTTTTCTGCATAGCTCAGTGTTTTGTCCTTTTTAATGTGTTTTGCTTTCACAGAATACTTGTTTAATTTATATGTTAATATTTAACCTTGTTTGAATACCTTTGTATATATGTTCATATCTGTTATATGTGCTGCATTAAATTAATGTGATTTCTGAATTTTCAACAACTAAGATGAGCAAGCAAAAATTTTGTATGATTCTATGCAAAAGTAACTTTTAGAAAATATTTTTGTAGCAGACTGTAGATGTGTTTTGAGAAGTTTCCAGCTTCTTTTTTATCCTGCTGTTTTGGAGGCCTGTGTCTTCATTAATTCATGTCTTTGTGTTTTTTATCAAGATCTTCATTTAATCTTTCGCTCAATTTTTTTTATGTCTAGCTGCTCCACGACAAAGAATTGAGTTGACCTTTGATGAACCTTATTACATAGAACCCTCATTTGAATGTCGGTTTGATCACCTGGAGGTTCGAGATGGACCTTTTGGGTTCTCCCCTCTCATTAATCGTTACTGTGGTCTGAAAAGTCCTGCACTAATTAGATCAACAGGGAGATTTATGTGGATCAAGTTTATTTCTGATGAGGAGCTGGAAGGAAAGGGATTTCAAGCAAAGTACTCATTTATACCAGGTAAAGATGTCTAAAATTCTGATGGAGTAAATGACTATCTGCTCCCATTGAGCTCTGTGGGTGTGTTTGTCCTCTCAGCCTAGAGCTGCATTTGAGCATGGGCACTTACAGAGGCACGGTGACAATGTGATAGCCACAGTCTCAGTCCTGCTAATCCTACAGGGCACATGGCTAAAAACACTTGGGGAACCTTGACTGAAGGAAATTACAGGTCTGTAGTTTGCTACTGAGGAAGACAGTTGAGCTTGTTCATGCTGAAGTCTTCAGCAGCACCCTTCTTTATTTCTCTACTTGCGCCAGCATCACCAGTGGTAGGAAAGGAAAAACAACGTATACAAAGAGCTGCCTTGCTTCACCAGCCTCTCTTCTGGGCTTGTAAGGCATGGACAAAAACACCTGAACCAATTTACAATAGCACTCCAGGCAGATGCAAAAAGTTTTAAATCTCCATTCTGAAAACCCAGAGCAAAATCTGCACAGTCTAAGCATGAGCTCTCGGTAGACTGGATTCCCTCAACTCTAGGGCTCAGACAACAGAGCTGCTCTTTGCTCAAAGTGCTGTGTAGTTCACAGGTGCAAAGGAGAGGACAATGTGCTGACAGTGCCTTTAGACAAACAAAAATTACATCTGCTCTGTGGAGCTAGTTAAACCTGGCAGGGCATCCTTCTTACATGAAAACTTGACCTGATGTCCTTGTGCAGTGCTTGACTATTGTATTCATAGATACTACACGTGTAGTTATCAGCATTTTATTGTCCTTTGGGACAAAAGGCAATATACAAATGTCAGCTCTACCACTTCGACAAATGTATACACAAACAGAACTTCTTAATTTTATCTTCACCCCTAGAGCACATGAAAACACAATTCTTGATTATATATTACTGCTTAGGGATTTAGACTCAGAAACTTCAAATTAACATGGTGACCAGACCATTGGGAATTACACGATAAAATGTTTTCACAGGGACAGTACTTATGCATTTTGCGGAGTCCATTTCCAAAGCCATTTATTTCATCAACATCACTTTCAAAACTAAATTACCATAGTTGCAGGCTGGAATTTTAAATATACATTTAAACTCTATACTATTTTCACAATAGATTACAACAAATGAAGGACAGATATTTTTCTTTTCCTTCCTCTTCATTTATATGAAGTGTGGTAAAATATTTTACTGTTTTCAAAATGAAAGGGAACATATGCACATACTCCTGCTTCATAAAAAAATCAGCTTGCAAAGAAGGTTGAAAACCTTGCAGAATTTTGGATACAGTGATCATAGATTTTCCCTATTGGTAAATAAAAAGAGGAGGACAAAGAAGGCATGTTCTGAACTGTGCTGAGTCTTAAGCTCAGGATTGAGGCATTCTAGGGGAAGTGATAAACTTCCTATAGAAAAAATAATTTATAGGATCACAGAAAGAGCCAAACTCTGAACCTTCATTTGGAAAAGAACTTTGTACCAAGCCAGTGTGCACTTTTGCATGAACTAGGGCTTTCTTTGCATAGAACAGCGTTTCCTAAACCATGTCTAGAGCTGTTCTGTGTGGCCTAATACAAGAGATAGATAACCCAGGGAAAAGCACCTTTAGGATTGAACAGCCTTCTTCCCCTACTTTCTAGAAAGCAGTTAGCAATTTCTAAGTGTTGATATATTCTGCTAAGTTCAGTTCAAATTGTTCAGAACTACACAGACAGCAGTCTGATAAAATAAATCTAAATAAGCTTTTTGCACAGAGAAAGATCCCCTGTACTCTTGTGGAGCTCCAGTGGTTTCAGTGAAAACTAACACAGTTAAATTCAGAATATAATGTAGGAACAAAATACTGAATAGTAAATTTTGGTGTTATGCCAGAAATCGGAGCTGTCAGGGTAGAATTATGTTTTTCAGATAAGGTCAATCTTTGTGGAATAATGTTCTCATCTTAAAAAATTTTGTCTTTATATGCTCCAGTTGATTCAGTAAACTTTCTGGCAATTTTTTTTTGTGACATAATAAAAAATGGACATAATCTGCAGATAATACTAAAGCTTGAAGTGATTCTCAAGCACTTATAGCCCTTGTGATTCATGACTTCTTTCTATTACAGATCCTGACTTCACTTACCTAGGAGGTATTTTAAATCCCATCCCAGGTATAGTATTACAGTAACCATTTCTTTATACATGAAATTTTAAATTAATGTCATATTGCATTTGACAGCAAGGTCTATCTTCTCCCTAGACTGCCAGTTTGAGCTCTCAGGAGCTGATGGAATAGTACGTTCCAGTCAAGTAGAACAAGAAGGAAAAACAAAACCAGGACAAGCAGTTGACTGTATCTGGACAATTAAAGCCACTCCAAATGCTAAGGTAGGTTTAGTTCATATAATTCAGTATATAATGGGTTTCTGTGGCAGCAGCAACAGGTAATGGTCACTAACTGTGATTTGCATCATGTTGTACTTTACTGAAGTGAGTCATGTAGCAGTGGGTTACGAAATCCAGAGAGATAATTGTTTCTGAAATTAAATTTATATAAGTCCATAGTGCTGGCTTCCTATTATTTGAAGCTTTGAATACCAAATAACTGTGAGAACTGTTTAAGCAACAATTTTCAGGGGCATTTGACTTGGATCCTGATTTTATTGGAAGACTGCAGGCAAAAATGCTGGCTAACATCTTCAGTAATTTCCAGTAAATCTCACTGCCGAAACGGAATGTTTTGCCTCCAGTGGTTCTATTGGAGAATTTGGTTCTGTTCAAAGTCAACAGAACATGTGCCTGCTTCTCCCATGTAGCTCACAATCCTGCACCTTGAAACCCACTTTCATCAGCAGTCTGAGCTAAATGGAAAGGCTTTACCTAGTTATGCAGAGAGCAGGATAAAATCCTGTTCACAACCCCAAAATACAATAGCTAAAGCCTGAATCATATTAGTTTCAGAATAACATTTGTTAAATATGTTGCACAGAAGAGCACATACTTTTCTCCATAGAGCATACACATCTTTAATTTTGCTTCTGCTTACAGATGCATAAAAATTAAAAAATATTTTGAAGCAGTAGCTGCCAAGATAACAAATCTTTCCTCTGCCTTCTTACACACTCCTAACACTTAACTAACCAGCCCTGTTAACCACCTTGCAAGTGCATTCTAAAACAGTAATCAAAAAGATGATAAGAGGACAAGACATGAAAGAAATTAAAAGTCCATTAATATATTTGAGCCTTTGAGGAGGTGAGTCAATTCCCAAGAGCCCTATACTAGTCTAAGTAATAGACAAAGTTCTTCCAGAAACAATAACAAACCCATTTTCTCTCTACATTGCCATTGAGTGCACCAGGTCTTGTGCTTAAGTATTTTAATAAATTATTGAATGTTGCCAGAAGGCAGAGTTATACTTGGGTGAGTCCTGAAATTAGATCATCATCCTAAATTATTGATTTAAAACATTACAGAAAAATAATTCTTAGCATTCTGACAGTGGTTTCTCAAGCTTCAATTCAGGCAGAATTATGATGATAAAATCCATTAGATCTGATACAGTGCAGTCTCTTGGGAAAAATAAGCACTGCTCAGACAGCCCCAGTGCGGTGCTCAGATAGTCCTGGCAGTGGTGCTCAGACAGCCCCGGTGCTCGGACAGCCCCGGTGCGGTGCTCAGAAAGCCCCGGTGCTCAGACAGCCCCGGTGCTCAGACAGCCCCGGTGCCGGGGAAAAATAAGCACTGCTCAGACAGCCCCAGTGCGGTGCTCAGATAGTCCTGGCAGTGGTGCTCAGACAGCCCCGGTGCTCGGATAACCCCGGTGCGCCGGGACACGCAGGAGATTTCATGGACAGGGGAGCAGCACCTCGGGCTCCACCTGGGCACATGGCTTCTCTGGCAGCACGATGGCTATCTGAGAATTGTAAAAGTGTAAAATGGCCTTTGCAGCATGCTTAAGTGACTTGGTTTCATATCTCAAAATTTTCAGAAGAATTTGGAGAATTCCAATACAGCCATTGAAGATTTTCAAAAGCCTTTTGATGTGTTAATGTAATTTTAACTGAATTACAATCTTGCACAAGTTTCCTGCTCCAGCAAAATAAATTATTTACTTACTCTTTAAATACCATCCCAATCTTCTAATTTCCTTGCTGCATATGCTCTAACACATATGCTGCCTTCTCTTGGATTAGATTTCTGCTTTTAGAAGTATTAAGATTAGCTTAAATTCATTAATTCTTCCTACACAGCCAGCTTACTTCTCTCTCATTTCCATTTTTATTCAAATTACTCCTGACTTCATGGTTTGTGTCTTCCATAACACAGCTATGGTTCAGTAATTAGCTTTCATTCTGAAGCAATAAATTTTAATTTCCTTATTTTACTTCAGAGCTTTTCTGACTAGACTCCTTCCCCTATATTTTAACATTGTTTTTATGAATTAGAAAGAAAGGAAGGAGAACAGTCAAAATACTTTAAAAATTATTTCAGTACATTTATGCATTCCTTATATCTTTTTCTAGAGAAACAGACTTCACATTTAGCAGAACTTCTTGGGTGTTTCTTCACCAAGTGTGTTGCTTTGTAGTGTTTTTCCAAAGGGAGCAGAAATAAAGTAAATTTTTAAATAAAGATTGTTTTGGGGAACAGGGAGAAGTGAAATGGATACCCAAGACAAATGTCAGGTAATGCTTCACATGGACATCTAATGAGAAAATCTAAGTTTAAAAGTGTTGTGAATTGGGAATTACATCTATGTGTAAGGGAAGAAAACATCTTACTCAAGATTTGCTAAGAAAGAAAACTCTCCTCTCTGTATTTCTTCTCCTAAAGACACTGATTCCTCTTTTCTACCAGATCTACATGCGCTTTCTGGACTATCAAATGGAGCACTCCAATGAGTGCAAAAGGAACTTTGTTGCTGTGTATGATGGGAGCAGCTCCATTGAGAACCTGAAGGCCAAGTTCTGCAGCACAGTGGCCAACGATGTGACGCTGCAGACGGGGACGGGCGTGGTGCGCATGTGGGCCGATGAAGGCAGCAGGCTGAGCCGCTTCAGAATGCTCTTCACCTCCTTTGTGGATCGTGAGTACAGCTAAAAGGGCCCATTCTCCTGGTCAAGTCTTTTAGGAAAGTATCAGCTGTATAGTAAACAGCAGGAAAACATGAAAAAGGTTGTTTCTGTTTCCTTCACATACTGGCAGGTAAATTAGATAATTGCTTTATTACATTTTTAACATGGTTGCTGAAGAAAAGCTTTCCTGCATCCTTAAAAGGTTTATTTTCCATTTGAATTCAGCAATCCTGCCTTAGGCTACAACCTTCTCACAAAGACACATCCTTCCCTACAAATGAGCACAGACTTATTTCAAAAAGACAGCAGTGGGACTGAAGCATTGCTTTCCCACTAGTGCCCAGTTCCCTGCCAGACACCACAACAGGCTCTTCTTAAGGCCACTCTGGATGTTCAGAAGAGTAGAAAACATCCCTCATCCTGTAAAGTCTTGCTCTCCTTCCTAAACACAGCTCTATCTTCAATTGTAGGTCTGGACCTACGGCCCCTCCAGCCAAGCTGCTTCCTTATCCTCAGCTGCATTTGGCTCTAATGGACCCCACATGTGCTCCCTTAGCAAAGCCCTGTCATGTTGCACAATGATAGACAAGTGGTTAAATTCAAGTTTATTTAAGAAGCCTGTAATTAAAGCTGAGTTGTAAATGCCATCTGGATTTTTGTTTGGATTCCATAGCCTGGGTTAGTCTTTATTCTCATTGTAATTTAAGATGTTTCTTGAAGGCAGGTTTTTTGTGAGATTTTTTTCTTCTAAGGGCGTTGTACCTGAATGAAATTTTGTTGCCTCACATATTTACAGAGGACATCACTGTCCACACTGCAGAACGATTGCACTGCCGTTTATATGGCACTAAAGCAGACTGAATTCAGAACTGCAGAGCAGATCTGAGATACATGGGGAGAGCTGAATGAAATATTCCCATTTCAGGAAGTCAGACCTATGCTGGTGCTAAAGGTTTTCAAAAAGTTCTGCTTGAAGAATAAATAGTACAGATTTGCTGACAAAAAATAGCTTTTCTGACAGAACATGTCTGTAGCCAGTCCTGAATGAGATCCTGATCACTAACTTGCACAAAAGTTCAGGTTACAGGTAACAGGTAGACTGCACGTTATGTTCCATAAAACAGTGAATTTTAACATAGGAGAAAAGCTACTTTTTATAAAACAACCTTTCTAAAGTAACAATATGTATAAGAGAAATAGATTCTGGCTTACTTTGAGTACATGGTAGCAAGGAACAGTTGCATGCTTCAAGATAGAATATTGCTTAGTCTACAGGAAGCATTTAATAAGCTTTAGATATTGAGAATTTAAATAAATGTCAGTTTTAAGAACAGCTTGCAAAAATTGATAACTGCCTTTCCACTAGCTTTTATTTCAACACAATTATTAACATTGGTGATAGTGCAAGTTATTCTAGCTTTCAATGTATAAAATGCTATGAACTTTGCCAGGGAAATTGTCTATTTATATTATAATTATTGGAGTGGGTTTTTTGTTGTTGTTGAGTTTGGATTTTTTGGGGGGAGTAGGTTGTGGGGGGGGTTAAATGCAAGATATTGAAATACTAAATCCTCCTAAAGGCAGATAACTTTCCAAATTTATGAGTTCAAAGCAACTCAGAAGTCATTGGCAGAAGAACATCTGCAAAGGTATGTGGTTATTGTTATTTACCTGAGATACTGCCTTCCTTGGGTAGGGTCATTGAAAAGTATGTGGCTGTAAAGTGTTTCAAGTATTTTTATATAATCTAGTCATAAGCAATTTTTCTATCTGAAAAAAGTGAATCGAGGTTATCTTATTTTCAGATTGTTAAGCTATCTTTCTCTTCTACCTTGCTAATGATTTGTAATTACATGAAGCCAACCATGAAAATGATCAATATTTCTGGAAAGATTTCCATAAATGAACTAATAGTGCATGACAGTCACCTAACACACACCTAGCACTGTTTGCAGGTTTGACTAAGTAATTCAGCTAACAGCAATGTGAAAAATCAATGTATTTGATTCCTGGCTTGATTCAATAGATGAGTAATGCTGGATACAAAGAACACTGTGAGCATTGCACCACTTTTGGGCAGCTGTTATGAGAAGAGCCCAGCTATGTCCTTGGAGTCCTAGGCTAGAATTGATCAACCATTGTGACTTTTACACTTCAAACTCCCCAAATAACAAACAAAAGGAAAATGAGTCCATTTGTCCCATCTTCATGAACTGTGAACAAAAGCCATGCCCACAAAAATTTAAAGGGACTACACAAACATGTAACATAGAGACTGTGCTGGCAGATGGAGAAGCAACAGCAGAATTCATCAACCAGATACAGAACTGTAAAGAAAATTCACCTCTTCAGGGAAATGAGAAGGAGAATATGTTTAATATGTTTATATTATGGCATAACTGACAGAACAGGCCTGATCTCAACTTTCCAAAGGAGTGATCCTGTTTTAAAGCAGTGCTCTTCAGGCTAGAGCTGCTCTCCAAACAATCACATTCTCAACTCACTTGAGAAAGGAAGTGATGTGATAGTTACTGTTACATTTTTAAGCACTGAGATTACATAGATAAACTGTTCCAAAATACCCTCTATGTTCTGTATTCATACTTGCACTACAATTAAAGCAAGTTCTTGTATGGAACTTCTTGCCAGATTGCCAGGGTTAAGCAGCAACAGCAAATACAAAAGCTTAAAACCAATGAGTGTAGGTTACCCAGCTTCAGTGGAGTAAGCCATGGAAAGACAATAAGTATTTAATTGAGGAATGCAAAATGAAAATTAAAGGTTTGAATGTTCTTTTTTTCTTAGGCATAGCTCCTCTTTTTGTCATTGAGATTCTCAAGCCTAACAGAATGACTAAGTGAGAAATGCAGTGTTCAGGAGCAGTCATTCCCTCTGCTCTACCCTTTGAGTTTCCTGAGATGTTTCAGAGAATCCAGACTGCTCAAGAACACATTCTTTCTGTGAAACCAAATAGTAGAACGTCTATCACACATCTTTGCTGTTTAGTATATAACTGACTTCATTAATAACAGACATTTCCGTCATAAAACTACCACATTACTGAAACAAAGGAAAACAAATTTCTTGGTTTCTTGGTGCCCTGAATTTATAAATAATTCCCTACGTATATGATACAACACCCTGAAAAGAATTATTACTACTTTCTAGTATCTTTTTTCTTATGTCAAGGAGCTGTAACAAATACTCAGAAAAACATGGGGCAGCCTTCTAGTTAATTTTATTTCTTCAAATTTCTGACTATATATAGATAGACACATACATAAAAAGCTAAACTGTACTCTC
>NW_005054408.1:2442550-2446658 GCF_000277835.1 Geospiza fortis | reverse complement strand
AGTTATTGAAATCTCTTGCAATTACTGAAACAGTCCTCCAAAAGCTGAAATCTGATTTGCCTTAAGATAGTAATGGGCTCTAAAATGCAGATGTTCAGGGAGTGCTTCACAACATCCACACAGCAGATGCTCCAGAATAAATATATCATTGATAGTGAGCATGGGATTTTTAAGTATTAAGTTTTTAAAGACACATACTAAAACCTTCTTCCATTGTCTGTGTTTTGTGACTGTCTCTATTTGCTCCCTACCCCTTTGGAGCAAGAATGGGTTTTGTAGCAATGATAATTCTGAAATTGCTGAAAGCAATTACATGGAGAGAGAAAAGCATCAGATGGTGACGTGCAAGAGAAGTGATTGTGTTTGAAACAGAGAGGAAGAATGCATGTTAAAAACCCCAGATACAGAAAGTTAATCGTTTTATTGCAAGGCATCAATTACTGAAAATTCTGAATGTTTTCTTTCTCTTCTTTCCTGCAGCTCCCTGCTCAGGCAACACTTACTTCTGCCATAGCAACATGTGCATCAATAATTCTTTAGTCTGCAATGGCATTCAGAACTGTGCATACCCTTGGGATGAGAATCACTGCAGAGGTGAATATAGTGCAAACCACAGCCTTTATGAGCTAGGCTGGTCAGTTTGCCTTTCAAGAAAGTAATGAAATATCTTTTTCCTGGAAATATGCTGAAGACAGCTATTCTACTAATCTCAGGAAGGTGTTCCAAATTTTTTATTTAAACTCAGGACACATGTAAGCATCCTGAATATTGCTCTTACTGCTTTTAACTAAATTTCTTCTTCTTCAGCATATACTCTCTATTTTAAAAGGATACCAGCTTGATAAGAACTAGAATTTAGTATTTTTGAAGCTGCAGCCTATCAATTTCTAAACTTTAATAAAGCAAGGATTGTAGGGACAGGTAATACCTTTTAGAGATAAAAATAAAGAGCTGAAAAAACACAGAACTAAGTTTTCAAGCACAAAAACCCTCTCAGGGTTGAAATAGAAGCAACAATCCTCAAAGCCAATTTTAAAACATTTGTTTAGATGTGTAAATCACAGGCTACTTCAGGATAAATTAAGCTGCTGTATATGGTGTGAGAAAGGATGGGAGGAAGGAGGAATTGTTAAGGAGCATGAAATAAACACTTATGGAATACAGACACGTGTAAATTCCTGCTTCTAGAACATGGCTTGGGAGTATTTTTTCAATCATTACAGCTACAGTAAAGACTTGTTTCAATATCGGGCTTTGTAGGAAAAAATTCTCATAATTTGAAGAAATTGTTATTCTGTTAAAACACAGACATTCTCCAGTGCTTCAAGAATAGCTCAGTTGTCAGAGTTTGAACAAAACCAGTCTAAGGGCAACCATTTTTCTTGCTAAAGAAAACAATAGAACAAAAACACTTGAAGTTGTTTGCTTAGGGTTTTTTTGACAAATAAAATGGCAACAATAGGTCTGAACACAAAACTCCAGAAGATTTAAATATGTATTCCATTTCAAAGAGAAACCAACCCTGCAGAAAAGGTCAAAACCTTCTCTATAGAAAGTCTTGAAAGAAAATTTTTTTTCAATGCAAAAATTCTGCTAGCATTTTTTAAGCAAATAAACACTAAAAAACCCTACTTGTTAATTGCATTTTGGGTAAACAAAGAAATTCACACCACTAATAGATATTCTAATGTAAGGCATATTGTGGAAGTTTTCCAGTCAACAAAACTGGTCCATAACTCCCAAGTTTGCAATGTAAAACTAAGCTTCCTCTAAATGATCCTTACCTTTGATAATACTCAATATTCCCTCTCAAGTTTAATTTCTAGATCTCTTTCCCATCTTTACCAGCTGTTTTCTAGACTCTCCCCTAGAATTCACGTCACTAATGCATTGCAGTATTAAAAAAAATAAAAACTGTGTCTTTCCCAATATTTGTAAATTGCTGTATCTGATGTTGAATAACCCATCATGTTTTATGTTGAATGCAATCTAAATTCTGCTGTAATACTTGCACAGCAGAAATTAAGAGACAGCTGAAGACTAGATCCACATTGCCAGCTAAGGGAGACTGATGCAACCAAATAAGCAATTCTTAGCCTTAGAAAGAGAGCTGCTCACAATTGTGCTCAGTTCCTGCAGGCACCCAGAGTTCTCATTTAGTCCATATCAATAGCTACATAAATCTGAGCATATTGTGACCTACTTATGCCTAAGCCCTGTAACACAAAAATTGATAGAGAAGTCAGTTGTGTGCAATTTATTTTAAGAGACTGGCAAAGACATCGCCTTTTGCAAAACAACTTTTTGATTAAAATATCTGCCAAGAATTATGAAACCTAGATGCAGACAAGAGAACTGCCATAGCAGTGAAATTCATACCTCCCACCATGGATGGCGCCACTGTGATCTAAAATAGGCAGGACAAGGGGAGAGATCTTCCTTCACTTCAAAGGTAAAAAGTAGCTCAAAGGAGCCCAAGCTCTGAAGCAGAAATGTAATTTTTTATTAGCCAGCTCCTTGGGAGTCTCTGCTCAGCATAAGGATTGTTTCAAATAACACATGATGGTGTGTAACTCTCCCCATGCACTGTGTGTGGTATTTAGGTACATAACACACACATTCAGATGCCAGGAGCCAGATATCTGAAAATGTTATGCAAGATTTAGGCTACTACATTTTCTTCTTCATAGTCTTAAATGCTTCTCTCCCACTAGCCAGTGTTGCTGTGTAGAAATCTCTCAGTCCCCCAGGACAAGAACATTAGTGGAACAGAAGTCCAACTGGAAAACTTTAATCTTGAAATAAGAATTTTAAATATGGAAAACCATCTTGTTCTGATGCTGCCATCTTGTGTGTTTTCATATGAAGTACTAGCCAAAATTGCCTGATGATTTGGGTTGGTTGGTGTATCCCCCTACCTTTTTTTTTCAAGTAACATCATCATTGAACTCTTAGAACTGGAATAAAAGCTTTGCTAAAGCTCCCTGTGATGAATTAGGTGTAACTGACTTACACAATAGACACAGCCATTACATTTCCAAGAGATGTGAAAACAGTACAGTCATTCTTATCTCTGATAATATTTCACTTTTAAAGAAGAATGAGACAATTTTAAATCTAGGTTTTCTTCTACTGACATCACTGAGAATGTTACCAGCAGGAGCAAACCATGGTAAGAGAAACATCATGTGTAGCTGGATTAGACCTATTTAAGGTTAATTTAAGCCTATTTAGCTCATGGATTTAGGAATATAGACATCAGTAAAGGTTCAGGATGGAAGGCTCATCCCAGCTGAGCCAGCAGGCACTGGTTCACAGAGTTGCACCTGCCACTGAATTATCATATGGTAGCCACTAATGACAGGGAATTAGACAAATCCCATTGACATACAGCTCTAGTCTCCAGTCCCATTAAGTAATTTTATCACTTGCATGGCAATCACAATGCAGTCTTGCTTTGTTTAAATACGTTATCAAAAGTGTAGAAACTAATAAATGTCTTGTCATAATAACTTTCTTCCTTTGCAGAAAAGAAAAGAACTGGATTGTTTGAACAAATCACCAAAACCCATGGGACAATCATTGGCATCACAACAGGGATAGTTTTAGTTCTTCTCATCATTTCAATTCTAGTGCAAGTAAAGCAGCCTCGAAAAAAGGTTATGGCTTGCAAGACAGCCTTCAATAAAACTGGTTTCCAGGAAGTTTTTGATCCTCCTCACTATGAACTGTTCTCACTAAGGGACAAAGAAATTTCTGCAGATTTGGCAGATTTATCAGAGGAACTTGAAAATTATCAGAAGCTGCGCCGCCCTTCAACAGCTTCCAGATGCATCCACGACCACCACTGTGGCTCCCAGGCCTCCAGCATGAAACAGAGCAGGAGCAACCTGAGCTCCATGGAGCTGCCCTTCCGCAACGACTTCGCACAGCCCCAGCCCATGAAAACCTTCAACAGCACATTCAAGAAAAGCACTTACACTTTCAAGCAAGCTCACGACTGCCCCGAGCAGGTGATAGAAGACAGGGTGATGGAGGAGATTCCATGTGAAATTTATGTCAGAGGAAGGGAAGATACAGCACAAGGTTCATTATCTATTGACTTTTA
>NW_005054408.1:2440299-2442431 GCF_000277835.1 Geospiza fortis | reverse complement strand
CTGAAGGTGGTGTGTGTGTATATACATAATGCTCATGTACAATGACAGTGTATATATTAAAGGTGTACCATACGCAGCGTGTGAGATGCACACACTTTTAGCTTATTATACTTCATTCCAAAAAACAAAACCAGTCTTCATAATTAATTGTTGCTGGAAAAGTGGTGGAGTTCCTCCGATCTTCCCAAGCTACCTATCTAATGGAGGAGTAAGATGGAGACTTTGCATGGAAATTATCAGATAGGATGGTGGAAGAAAAAACCCTACAACTACTAATCGTTGAACACTGAAAGCAATGACTACTATTCTCTTCTTCATACCATTTACTCTTCTTTAGATGTCTGCTTTTCAAGACAATTTTAATACCTCACTTGCATAAATAAAAGTAGTTAAGTGCACTATGTGTATGTCAACATAGGTGTCTTATTCTATTTGTCAAATTGAAAGTAGAGTTAGTGTTAAGTGCCAGTTAAGACTCACGAATTATGTTACAGCCATCTGTTTCACTTGCCTTTAATTATCATTTCCACACTCTAGGCTTTGTGAGAAGTAAGTGAAAAGGGTCACTGCCTTTTAACAATATAAAGTTATATTCATTTTAGTACATGTGGAAATAACTTTGCAGCTTTCAGTTAAAACACAAGTGAGTAGTCATTTTATTCTAGATGCAGACTTTTACAACAGTTTTCTTTCAAGAAGGTTTAGGATTTTAAAATATTCTGCCATATATTATAGCTCCATATGGCACACTGATTTCACAGCTCTGTACTTAGGAAACAATTTTGTTCCTGAGTTTTCCAAGTATTTACATAAATAGATTGTACTGTACATTTGTCTCTTAAAATAGCTTTTTACTCCTTGTTGCAGCCAATCTTCCCTACTGAAATCAGCAATGATACTTTTAGCTCATGTCCTACTTGCCTGAAGAGAACTGCTCTAAGGTCTGTGTGATTACTGGGTATATGAAGGAACTGGAAACAAAGAAATCACAAAGCAACTCTAATTAACCCCTATGGAATCCTTCTTGTGCCCCTTGTTTCCATTTGCAAAATTGCACATTTCATACCTTTTTAAATGGTGGTTTGGACCTAATTAAAAAATTTTTACAATATAGAAGAAAATTTGTAAAATATATTCTCATTGTGGTTTTTAAGCTTTTTATATAGTTTGATACTGTACAGCCTATTTCTTAAATCTCAATCTAGTACCTGGACAGCAGGCTTCTTTCAGGGTCCCTCTTAGCAGTTCTGACTTACCTGCAGTTGTTGCTGCACACTTCACAATTTGCCAAGAATACTTGTCATGACTTCCACATTAGCCTACACTTTCTTCCCTGGGTAGTTTGAGCTTATTTGGGTATTCTGTTTACAGGAAACCTTTGACTAAAGCTGATCCCCGAGCTAGCACTGGGCATAACCTTTATTTACAGAGGGATGTCAAACCATAGTGTTTGTTGTGCTGATTGTAGTACCAAAAAAGCCCCCAAAACGTTTTAACCTATGACCATTGCAACTGAAAAATCATTTCTTTGAAATAAAGATGAACAACTGCTGTAATCACAGATTTTCACTAGAATGATAAAGATTTTTTTTTAAATGCTTAAAATGTACAACTTAAGGGGAAAAAAGAAAGGGGACTTGACTTTCTTGAGCAATCCCCAACTTCAAAATTAACCCTCTGTCTCCTGTTTAAAAAGAACATAATCAGCTCTCATCGTAGACCCACAAGGCTGGGTGTATCCTGATGCCAGTTTTTGTGCTGGTCCCAGAATGTATTTCAATTTGAATGAATGAAAATGGGCTTTATTTTTAGATGCACCACATGCAGAAAATAAATGTGAAAAAAATCTAGTTAATTGTTACTTGAAAATTTTTGGATATTCAATGAAAACATTTGGCATTTTATTTATGTCTCATTGATCTCAGGATGAAATATCTCACCATGACCTATAGGACGCACCATGCTATTTGTGACAGTTTGTGAGTTCCAGATTCTTTCAACAAGTAATATGTAGTTTTACATGGGTCGTTCTAATCCATATAACTCTTGTAAATGCTAGGTTTGCATGCCTGAGTTTTCTTTTTTAGGTATATTTATCCATGCGCTAAAAATAACATGATCCCTACTCTTTC
>NW_005054408.1:2412547-2440274 GCF_000277835.1 Geospiza fortis | reverse complement strand
TTTCCCAAGTTATGTTGCCTTTGAGCAGTAAAGGTGTACTAATAAAACAAACAGGAAGCCTGCAGAGCCCAAGTGTGTGGAGAAGAGGGAAATTGAAGAAGTTCCCAAATGGCTTGAGTAATATTTCAGTCTCTGTGGATTGTAGCCTTGTGATTACATGGTCAGAACACAGCTGCCTTTTGGCTGCCCCAGAGCACAGCAGAGCTCCCACAACCAGCCCTGGCTTTTGAGCATAACTGGTTCCAGTATCCCATGGGGTGTTTGAAAACCAATCTGCCTACACAGCCCATGGCAGGCTGGGCTTCAGTCACTGAGCTGTGCTTTAGGAAATGAGTCAGAAGTATTAGTGCCATACTTGCACTGGCACTAGAATCAACTTCCCTGCAGAGAAAAGCTAACTGGGTAGGCTGCTGGGTCTCACAGTACAGAGAGCTGACACATCTAGCAAAAGAATCTAGCATTGGTTTGGCAGTCTCAATCCTGTTGAAGCTGATGTTGTAGTCTTTAAACTTTTGGGGGCATTAGTGAAAAATGTCACATTTCATACTAGTGCAGTATCTAAACAGCATTAGGCTATTTCCTTTGTGTCCATCATAAATTCATACATTTCTAGGAGCACCCCGATTTTGCACTCCATTGTGCCCATATCTGCAATGCCCTCTGCTAGCATTGAATGCCCCTTAGCAATGACACACTCACTAGACACACACTGAGCAGGACAGGACCAACAGCATTGACCACTTTTTGGGATTTCTAACTCATTTTTACCTTTTATCACAGTAGCTTAGACGATCTGAACAAACTATCTAACATGAAGAATTAATGCTGATGAAAATTGTACAAGTAAACCTACAGCCAACATGAAAATAAAAGTGACTGTGATTCACAACTCCTGCAGGTTCTCTGAGGAGATGTCTGCATTTACAGCGGTGATGGCAGTGGCACAGGAAACTCAGGTTTAATGCTGTTCCTGACTCTTCAGTGATCACAGAAATACCAAAATGTACTTAAAATGCACAGGATTCTCTTGTCTGCTATAGACAAGATGACCTCACAGTATCTACAAATTCCAATGGCATATTGCAATAATGACTGTCTATCTTTACTAAACCAATACTAAAAGGGTTATGAAAAGAACTGTCATTGATTTACAAGAAAAGGTGCTTCTCATGTGAACACTTCACAGAATCTTTATGTCATTAAAATATGCTTTGCTTTGTTTTCCACTTGGTACAAAGAATTCTGTGCATTAGCAGCAAACCTGTTGAATGAGGGGAAAAGGTTTTTCTTATTTGTAAAACAAATTTGTCCCTAAATAAGTTCTTACATCATTGATCACAACATTTAATTTTCCAAACTATTTAAGTACAATCCTTTATCTGAAAGGATATCAACAGCACAAGTAGTAAAAGAAAAGGTAAAGAAATATTTTAAAAATATTTTTAAAAATTTAGCACATACACCTAGGCAGATGAGTAAATTACTGCTTGAAGAGGAACAACTGAATTCATGTGGATACACCAAGCCACAGCTACAGTCTGAGCTTCCTGTATGCTCAGGCTCTGTATATCTGTTCTCAGCAAAACTCAGCCAAGCCCATTTACTTTTCCATGTCCTTATTTCAAAGTTGACATGTAAGCCCTATGATTGCTCAGGTCTGTAGACTGTTTATGAAAACAAGATTCCTAATCCATGCCAGCCTGAAAGATAAGCTGATTTTACACTGAGATCACACTACTAAAACTGAATATTAATTATAATAGGAGAATGGATTTTAAAATCAAAAACCTGGATGAGTTGATTCATGCTTTGAAAATTGATATTTACAGCACCCATCTCAACCTAACAATATAAAAGCTGCTATTTTTGCAACTGCAAAAATCATTCCTGTGATATCTAATAAGCATCTCTGTACAGCATCAATCCCCCTTGTAAATGCTTAAATCACATGTCAATATGCTGTAATATTCTGTGACAGGTTTATTTTCATATTCAAATTCCTTTGCTACACTCCATTTTACACAATCAGCTTAATGAAAACTCTTTTCCATCTGTTTCATAGGTCAACAACAGTAATTTCTGAATGGTCAACTTGTTCCCTCTTATCTCACTATTGAAGATAATCTACCATGTACCAGATAAAACAGCTTAGTTTTTATAAGTCTGCTCTTACAGAGCCAGGCTCAGGGAGAAACAAACTTAATATCTCTGTACCTCTTTCCACTAACATGTCATAATTTATAGTAATAACTTGTATATGGAGAAACCCCAAAAAACCCTTGGTGCCAAATTCTGTTCAAGAACAAAGTATTGTGATAAACCAAATAATAGGCACCTAAGACCTACATACTCAAAAATTCAAAATAATTTCCTGGTTTGGAATCTGTATCAGTCCTTCTGAAAAATGGAATTATGCCAGTGCTCTTAAAAGATGCACATCACATCACTTCCCCCAAATAAATACTTCTCACCCCAAACACAGATTTCCTAGACATCTTTTACGTGCTAAAACTTATTTCAATATTTTATTAATTCATATATAGAAATATATGCATACTACAACTTATAATTAGCCTCGAAGTTCATAATCACCTATGTAAAGTTGCTTCTGTGTTCCTTCCAAATGTTATTTATGAGCAAGGATTACACTGCATTTATCACTAAACCACAGCATTTGAGAGTTGAAGCATTACCTTCATTTCTGAGACTGTACTGCAGCTTATTTTCCACTGGAGAAGTGAGAAACTACAAAGGAAACTCAAAGCTCACAGGATTATCTGCTTAACCTCAAATGAATATGGCTAAACTGGAACAAAGTACATCAGTGTTCTAATACTCAAGGTTTAGTGTTTCATGGGGGAGTAATATCAGCATTAAATGGGCCTGTGGTTTTTGGTGAGCAGATTGTGTTTGCCCCAGGTTTGCTCACAACACATGTCTGTAATAACTGCTACATTCACCTGTGAATAACACAGGAACCTAGGGCTTCAGCTATTTGCAGAGACAGGAGAGGAGTTGACAATTAAAGAATTCTTTGTTTAAAATACAAAAGGAGAAACAAACAAATATTAATCACTGGACATTTCTGGTGCAATGTTTAACTTACCCCCCAATGCAGTTGAATTACCCTCAAGATAGTAAAGTCCATCATTCTAACTAACTAATATTTTAGGTTCCCTCACTTCAGTCAGCACCTTCAAATACTCATAATTTGGAAAAGCCAGCTGTTAGGACTGAGTTTACTGGCTAGCACTCTCAGCTACTACTGATTATTATAGAAAAAGATGTTTCAGTGGTTAATGGAGGTGAAAAAAGCAGGAAAATACTCTTGAAAGCAATTATGAGATAAAAAATTCCTAGGAAGACAAGTCAATAAATCCCAAGTCTTTTAACCATTGTAATCAATCTTCTGTTTGTAAAGAACAAACAGCCAAGGTACATAAGGAATACCACTCATTACTGGCTCTTCACTGTATTTTTTATAACCCAACAGAGCAATTGAAGGCCTGAGGCCAAGTCAAATAGTTTTAATTTTTCTGTAGTAATGAAAAACAAAGAGATCTAGTAGCATGAAGATGTTTGCTTTTCACTTACCAGAGGCAAAGGATTCTGCACAGGCCATTTAATCTTCTGTTATCATTAAATGTTATCTTTAACAGTAAAGGGAATTCTAGAGTATAAAAAAAACAGCACAAAATGACTATGTATAATTCAAGTGTATAGTAAACAAACCAAAAGCAACAGACACTTAAAATAACCTCATATATTAGGTAACTTTTAGAGCTCTGTGTGACTCCTAAGGTTATCACATTCTCCCAGACATTTCTGCATTCTGTCTGTTTTAATACATTTGAACACAAGCTCTCAAATCTGTGCAAGAGAAGTAGGAATAAAAGAAAACCAAGTTCTTTGCCCTTAAGATCCAGACTTATTAAAGCTTCACTGTACTGCACTTTCCTCACACAGTAGAAGCAAGGACAGACATTAGCATAAGGAAAAGAAATCCTTTACTTGAACTATCAGAATCCAAACATGACTTATGAATTGTTAGAACATACACTTTGTTGTGCTTGGTTGTTTTTTAATTGTAGTTCCAACTTTCCTTCAATTATCAACATCATAAGATAAAATGCTTTCCAAAGCAAATGTGGAATTTTGCCCACAGAGCTATAAGAAGTAGATTAAAATATTGCATGACTATGTTTAAAATTAAGAAGTACCTGGTGTAAATGGCAACTTATAAAAGTACAAAAAGATGCATTACATACATTCAGAGAATAGTTTCTATTACAAGTTGCCAGATGTGTAACATGAGGATTTAATGAATTTTAGCACCACCTGTAACATTGCTGCAGCTGAAAAATACTAATGCTGAACAAGAGGAATAAAAAGCATAAACCCACTTCTTTTCCAGTACTCTCCTTTCTCCTCAGGAACATAAGAAAAGGCTACCAACTGTTCTTTAGCAACTGTACCAAACAAGGAGCTCAAGGGAAGAAGCAGCCCTCAAGGCTTAGGGAAACATCAGCGAGAAGTAGAAAAAATAAAAGTTATTTCTACATTAATTTTCCTATTCCTAAATAGCTTGTGCATCATTTAAAAACAAAGAAAAATATGCAGAGTGATCATACAAGGACCACACCTACTGAGGGAAACATGTAATTGAATTTAGTTTTATGTGAATCAAAACTGGAGGTCATGGCTTATCCTTGGCATAGAACTGCACAAAAATTATTCTTTATTCTTGCCAAAAAACCCAAAAGAGAAGAAACAGTCATTCAGACTGAGTATAATGGAATATTATTTCTGTACAACTGCAAGAAACTGCAGCTTGTTTGGTTGCCTTGTTAAGTTACAAAGAGCAGCTGACACCAACTGAAGGAAGTGGCAGAAAGCCAAGCCCGTCTCAAAGCAGAACCACTTGTCTGCTGTATATTTGAAGATGTAATAACCTGGCTCCTGCTTGCCTAACCATGGGGCTGCCTTCCCCTCTTTCATCATGGAAGCACTTCCAGGACTGATGGCAGAGTATTTGAACTGAATGACAGTCCTACCTGTGGGCCCCAGGCCAATCTTAACAGAAATACCCAATATGATATATCCAGGGGGGAAAAAAATACAGCTTTGATTCTCTTTCAGACAGGAGTCAAATTATAGGGTCTAATATAAAATCCACCAGATTCAGTGTAAAAGCATCAAGAAACCCCACACACTCTCCTAAGGAGCAGGATCTGGATGCCCTATGAGTAATAGACATTAGCTTCACTGACTGTTCTGGAATACTTTTCTACACAAAAGTACACTGAAGCTGAAAGAGCTCAAGACAGAGCCAAACATCTAGAGTGCTATTTTGAAGGGTAATTCATTATGTTAGTGATCCTATTGATTAATAGCAAACCCCTCTTATTAAGGTTAGATGTGCCTATTGATTTTTTTCTTTTTAAGGAAGACTTTGTATGAATATTAATGGCTAATGCCTAGAATTGAAAAACTGAAGGACGATTTAGCAAATTAAATGAAACCAAGTTCTCTGTTCCCAGCAGCCAAGCTACCCAAGCAAAATGCCACATCTGATCTAATGCTTATTTTTACTATTTTTAAAAGGATTTTGGAAGAAAATCTTTGTTACAACCTCTTATGGAAAGAGAAAAGTTAGGTAGGAAAGTATAAACAAAGAAAGGTTAGGTTACAAAAGTATCAGAACAGATACTACACAACCACAGCCTACAAAGGGCTGAAAAAATTGAATTGTGGATGTAACCCAAGGCATAACTCATGTGTCCCTCTAATGCCAATAGAAAGCTGCAAATTGAAAATAGGTTTACTTTTCTAGAGCTCAGAAACACTACAGCATCACTGAAACACCCAGTCTTCTAGTGCACAATTTGTTTCCTTTATTACCAGTGAAGTTTATCTCCCATCTATGGGTTCAATTTTCCTGACACCCCTGAATGCTTTACACTGTAGCAGTTGGCTGCAGAGCTGCATCTCTCATGATCCTGATGGGGCATAAAGTAGATAAAGCACCAAGTTCCTCATTTCTAGTGCAAAAAACCTCTTAAGCACCGACAAATCTGATTATTCAAGAATATTGTCCTCTTTAGCCCGCTCCAGCAGCAAACATTTCAAAAAATAGCTAAACCTATTTTCTCATCAGATGGGGCCATGTCTGGTAATGTCTGCACACAGCACATCTAAATAAATATATCTTCATTAGTTTCATGTCAGTGTTAGCTCAAATAATAACAAAAGTACCCTCAGATTGAATATGCTGCCAAAGCCAGCCAGCTCTGCTTTTTCCTGCAGTATTATCATCCATTAAAGCTGTTGATTATGAAATTATTTTTTATCCTGTCCTTCACACTATCTGACCAAGCCCAGACTACTGCTTTCTGCTGTCTGTATGCAGATAATAATTCATTGTCCAACTCAAATAAACATAAGAAAGTACAATGTTGTGTTCCCGTAGCAATAATTTAAAATACTGATCCATTAATATCTGTCACAAATTGGGGAGACAATCTAAACAGTTATCCAGCAACCCTATAAGAATGCACACCTATGATTTCAAATATGCATATTTTCATCTTGGACAACCTAAATTTTAAAAAGTATGTATAAGGGAGAGAAAGAAGGATATTGTGGAAAATAAAACAGAGGAGTTAGATATTTCCTGTTTTATTAGCAGCTTACTATCAGCATAAAGATGAATAATGTATGACTATCTAGAAATTAGACGTTCAAACAACTGAAGAGAGAGGTAAGCTTGAATAACCATCACATCAATCTTCAGGGAAACAAATTAGGGTACATTACTCTCACAGCTTTTGCTTGACATAGTTTCAGATTTTAATCCAGTTACATGGAAAGCCTTGGGAACATCAAAGAAATAACTTTTCCCCCCTCTCCTGACCACAAACAAGTGAAAAGGCTTTTAATAAATCCTTTTAGCTGGATACATAGCTCATACAGAGGGAAAGAGAACATAAAAAAATACATTTCTCTAAATTCTGATTCACTCTGGAAAAGGAATGATGCCTCAGTACACCCCTACCAAAAGAGAAGCTTTTAGAAAATTCTTTCACTAGACAGCAGTTCACTGAATTGTTACATTAATGCACCTTTCAGGCTTTGAAGTCAAGGGGCCAAAGCAGAAATGGCTCAAGAAAAAAGGCATGCTGTGGCCTCTCTACAATTACATTAATTATTTTTCCCATCTCCGTGGAAAGGTTATTTACTGTATCCAGATTTCTCATTTTCCTAGCAAGACTGAGTGGAGAGACAAGATAAATACTTGTTATTTCACTTACAGAACTTGTGCAGCTCACTTATTTCATTAGATTTGTCATGACAATCAGTGGTCAAAGAGCAAAACTCCTTTTACATCCTGATAAGCATCCAACAAAGGCTTCTGTTCCTCCCTTAAGGCCACCCAAAGCACCCTGAGGGCAAAATAAATAAGCAAAGAACAGACAGGAAAAACTTCCTAGCAATGATGAGATATTCTGGTAATAACTAAGTCACAGCATTGCCATGGAAGAAAAATCTCAGGGGTCAAGTACCTAATTCCTGCACCCACTCCACTTGCAGACTCAGAAATCATTCAGTAAAGGTTGTGAGTAAAGGTGCATCTATGTTTGTGCCTTTCTAATTCAAGTATTTCAACAATTTCAAGGTTTTGTCTGCAGCTGTGAAGTGTAATTTTAAGTACACAGCTGTACTACAATCATAGCACAAAATTACACTGCTTGGATAGGGATATGGATGGAAACAAGTTCCAGAAGACAGAACAATAGCTTTCCTCTCAGGAGTCATGGTTTTCCTGCCCACTTCTGCCATTGTGTTTTCTTGGTTGAGGCACTGGAGATCAAATTATCCAATTTGTCTATTAATTCAATTGATGCAGTAATAAAATGCAACTGTCTGCCTAAATATTATCAATGGTGTGACAATACCAGTTTCCTCTAAAATTCAGTTTTGCTTCTAATTGAAAGCAGCAGCAGATATGAAATTTTCACCAGAGTATTTTCATACAACTTTAGACTGTTGTATGCTCCTGAAACAAGACAGCATCAGGAATCTGCATTCTTGTCATTATGTTTCCTCCCAAAACAAGTTCTGGCAATTTTTCCACAGCTACTTTCCCAGCTTAGAAAAAACCCATAACAGCAATGAAGAAAGAGGAGTAATAAAAAAACCACAGACAAATAAGCATGTTAGCCAGGCTAGAGGAAAGAAAGAAAACAGCAACACACAGAAGTGATCCAGTTCCCAAGCAGCTTGACCATCTTCCACTTCCTTCCACGTGATTACTTCCTGCTGTCTCTGGGCAAAGAGTAACCACTACTCCCCTTTGTGCTAAGAAAATAATAAAATTGTGTTTTGCCATATAAGCAACGAAGAGCAGAACAAAATCTGACCACAATGTCCCTTTCACGATGCAGGGCATGATGCTTCTGATAAGTCTCTATCACAAGATCTCTTTAAAATTAGATTTAAAACCATGCAAAGGGAACAACCAGAACAGTAAGAAGGTAAATACAGCTTTTTGCCAAAATGTTATCTGAACACATTAGCAGGATCCTGACTACACAGCTATCACATCTAGTCCAAATTCTCTCTCCTTTTTTCTTTTATCCAGGTCCTGAAATATGAGCAATTGGAGTGTATTTATTAATGAGTAAATTATATTTAGATTTTTAAAAAGATCAGAAGTAACTATCCACACAAAATTGCAAATACACCAGGTACATTGGCGATAGATTTCAATTTTCTGCACCCAGAATACTGGCATTGTTGTTGCTATAGGGATTATGCTGCCAGTAGCTTTTGGCAGCATGAGAACAGGTGACATTCATTACTCAGGTCATGTTCTTCTAGAGTAAACATTTGTAAACAAATTACTGCTTAAACTGCCATTTCCTGGCCAACAGCACACTCATGTCATCTGGTTTTGGGCACAATTCCTCCCACTTCTATCAGAGAGGATACTAGAAGTGAAATGAAAGAAGTCACAAAATAGATTCAACTGTTTTGACACAGAAAGGAGCATAACAGGAATGACTGAACTCTGTTCTGGACCAGAGGCAACTAACAATGTCAGGGAATTGTGTTCCCTTTGTCTTTCTGAAGCAAAAAAGCCAGCAAAACAAAATCAGAACCTAGCTAAAACCTGAAAAGGGTGGGAAAAAGAACAAATTCATTTTCTGTACAGCATCATCAACAATTCTGACTTTGTAGTAACTTTGAGTTTTAATTCAATTTAAATCACCACAATTCTCTAAAGGTTGGAATGGTCACAGAGAATGGCAGCAAAGGTTAGTGACTATACTTGATATTAAATTGAAATGTCTCCCTTTGCTGGCTTAGATCTATTAATTGATTTTTAAAAAATCTATTGTTTTTTAACTTATGCTCAGCTCTTCTCTATGTCATCTCCAGGTAGAAAGTAAAAGCAGCCTTTCCAGCAGGAAGGGATGGTTTAGATTACAATGCTGAACAGAACAGTCCATTCCCTGTCAAAAAAAGGCCCATAACATTGCAAGAAAAAAGCATCTTAGAAATGGATTATTTAAAGCCTCAAAGAAAAGTTTGCTTTTGTAGAAACTAAACAGAAAATTAGAGAAAATGGAAACAAATACTTCAGTTATACCTGTGGCTATGAAAGCAGATTAAAAAAAGAAGATGAAAGGCTTCAAGTTCCACTGCTGCATATCCTGAGCCACAACAGGCTCAAAAGACTACACACACATTTTTGCGAAAGAGAGGAATAAAATAAAAATTCTGAACTCCAGAGATGATCCCTATCCTTTCAAAACATACCTCAATAATGGATTTATTTTTTAAAGTAAATATCGAGAGAACAAAGTAAATATTCAATAGATTTTAAACTGCTCTAGTATTGGAAATATTTGAGGATTGGTATTTTTTAAGAGCAACCTAAGAAGCATGTAAAATCTAGTACAAATAATTCCCTAATGATTCTCAAGCCCTTTTACATTTATTGCTAGTGACAACATTCAAATACAAGACAGTGCAATAATTAATATTGCAATTAATTATGGCAATTAAGTTTCTTTCAACTGAAGAAACTGGCTGCTTGACAAGAGATAAGGAATACATTATGACTTACTCAGCTGAGCAGTTATTTGTGTAAGCAACATACTATCTCTGATAAATCTAGTCACATAAGTAATGACTGTGTAGAAACGAGTAGTTTTCATGATAAATTAAATAATCCTTGCTTTCATGTGCTCATAAAAACTCATGTTCTAGGCAAAGAGGAGCTCAGGACACAGGCAAAGCAGGTGGCTGCCCAACGTGGAAGCTCTTGGAGGCACAAAACTGCAATTGTGCTACCACCTGCTACTCCTACAAGTGATCAACTCCACAGAGATCCTGACAGCTGAGTTTGGGGGGTTTTTATGGCTTAGAGGGTCTTTGCTCCTCCAGGGTCTCAACATTAAAATTTAGAGACTGAGCAGTGATTCTGTAGAATGCCTCTATCTCCATAAGGAAAACAAGCTGTAAAAACCAGCTTGCTTTCTTGCCACAGGACCATAGAATAACATGGCTCCTTTAGGTAAAATTGTATTATATAAAAAAAACCAACCAAAAAAAAAAAAAAAAAAAAAAAACACAAAAAAAACCAAAAAAAAAAAAAAAAAAAAAAAAAAAAAAAAAACAACAAAACAAAACAAAAAAAAACACAAACCCAAAAAAAACCAAAAAACCAAAAAAACCCAAACAAAACAAAAACAAACAAACAAACAAAAACCAAAACCAAAAACAAAACCTGGGGAAAAAAAACCAAAAACAAAGACAAAAAACCAAACTTTTCACCCACATCTGTCTGCTTCTGGGAAATTCAGCAGAAGGTTCTAGAGAGAGCAGAAGGAAGATTGGCACAGGACAAGGCTTCATTCTCTTGTCAGTAAAGCCCACATTTTGGGCTCACAGCACCCTATTCTACTCATATCTGCACCACCAAGCAAGAGGTCCCATGATTTCTGTCCTTTGAGGTGTATCAGTGATGCTTTGTTCATGTGTTTTTGTCATAGGGGTTTGCATTCTTTTTCCTGGGAAAAATGCTTACCAATGCTGCTCTAATACAGTTACAATATAACATTTCCCATCACTATTACTTTGAAGATTTCATTTCCAGACAGCCCTGATAAAAAGAGTGTGTCTCAATGCTACTTTATCCAACCTTATAACATAAGGTTTGGAGATGACAGTTGAATGTTACAGTCTTTGTTTTGGCAAAGCACCATATATCACATCTGTCCAAGTTGTGCACAGTGAAACAATATATCCTAAGCACCAGAAACCCAAAAATACAGATCTTATGTTTTTAAGTAAGAGTGGATAAAACCAGTCCTTTTTCTATTTGTCTGTGTTTTCTTTTTCTTGATTCAGCATTATTTACAGATAAGCTACAAACTATAGAAAGTCAATAAAAAGAAAGCTGAACTAACAAAGCACATGACACTAAACAGCTTATCAGGAAGAGCTGTATCATCTCCTTGCCTGTCTCCTTCAAGTGAAAGGAGATCTAGAATTTATAGGGTGCTGGTAAACACACTTTAGAGATTTGAAGCAGAAGCAGGAAGAGCACAGCACTTGCCAAAGTCCACATAAGGGCAGAAAGATATGAACAATCATTATCTGTGCAGCTCAGCTGCAGACAGCTCCTCAGAAGTGTGCAGTGAGAAAAAACAGAGCTGCAAAGTCAGCTCACTGCAGACCTTGCTGCCCCAGCTTTCCCAGCTGATGTAGCAGTGAGTGACAGCACCATAGAAAATAACACATCACAGAGTTTTGGGTCAAGCTGCTTTCCTCCTATAGAATATGGCCTCAGATTTAGAAGAGACAGAAAATAGATATACTGGAGGGTAATTGTAACTTTTATCTATAGATATCTCAGACTTGGATGATGCAATCCTGTAAGTAGCTTTCAGTGCATTGGCTTTCTTTAACCTCTGTTAAAATAAAAGCCCTTTACTACACAATTGATCGTGCTGCACCCCTGAAGCACTCACTTCAAGAAGTTTGAATTCTAAACCACCAATATTTATACAAAGAAAAATTACCTTTTGGCATATAAAGTTGTCAAGACAATAGAGATTTATTAAGCATTAATAGATTTCTGAAAGCCCTCAATTTATAGTCTGAAGCTATTCCTATAATCATCAACATAAATTTTGCTTAGAGAAACAGCTCTTGCTTTGTGCTGCCATAGAGTCTTAAAAGGATACAGCCACAAACCACAGTGCACCTTCTGCACTACTTATTACATAAAAAGTTAGAGAGGATGATTGGTCCTTCTTAAATAAATTTTTCTTCAGTTGTTCAGCTATGAGATCAGCAGGACACTTTCAGCACTAATGAATGTAGTGCTGTGTTGAGTATATGTCACTGGGATAGCTCAGAGAAAGAAAACCAAGAAGTCTGGAACACCAAGGAAATCCTGTTAAATCAGAAAGATGTATTAGCCTTGAAGCCTTCCAGGACATTATCTCAGAACCAACTCACAGACAAAGGTCAGAAAAGAAGTAATGAGGCTGCCCTGGCACTGTGTTGAGCAAGAAGACTGCAAGACTGTAATTTAGACAATGTTAAATCAGACAGCACAGTCTTGTAGAAATGGTTTTTAAATTTTAAAAGCACAATTGGAAGCACAAATTCAGTTATTTTTTCAAATAATTATTTTGCAAATACACATAAATCCTCATGCATTAGTCCAAATTTACCAAAGGACTAATCATCACAACTGGTTCAGCTTTTATAAGATCTGTTAAAGGCAGCTTTGACTATAATGACATGAGACATGTAAGTGTACATTTGTACAGGTGCACATCAAAGCTTCTGAACCCAGCCCTCATTAAACTTCTTGCCTGCAAAACTATCTGTACTCCACCATGATGTTCTTCTCCAATTGTCAGTGCTCTGTGATCCATTTTAGCTACCAGTTTACTTTTTTTGGTGTTCCCTGGGGCTTACAGGGAGGATGAAAGAAATATGCTCCTTTCTTCCAGTGTTTATACTGGTTCATGACTGCAGAATAAAGAAATTTGTAATTGTATGTTTTTGGAGAATTGATGGCCATGTCAGCTACAATTCCTACACTGATAAAGGATAGCAAAAAAATTTAATCCTTGAACTGAATAATGACAGTACAATAAAATAAGAGGTATTACTGAGTCCTTAAGTCAACTAAAACATGACTTTTTTAAGGAATATTTTTCACTGGAAATACTACTAATATAATGTTGCCCTAAATTCTGGCCTCAGGTACAAGGACTAATACAACAATGAAGCCAAATATCTCCAACCCAATAAATAAAAGCAAGTGCAACAGCAGAGAAACGTGTCCTGATTCATCACTGTGGAAGCAGACCTGAAAACTGAGAAGCTCCTTAACCAGTTTAAGAATTGGCCAATATTCATAAGGAGTACAACAGTTTGGCTGGGGAATACAAGACAAACAGAACCAAGCATGTCTGACTGACAGCACTGATAGAGTCCAAATTAAAATGCTCATCAATGTAAGTGGATTGTAAAGTATATGACAACTTCAAACTCAAATTTTAATTAAATACCCAAATTTTATAGATTTGAAGTCAGCCTTCATAGGATAGGCATTTTTCAGGAATTTCTTCATTTATGGGCATCATGACAAGCTGGCCCCAGGGACAGAGAGGATGGTGGGCTGATCTGGTGTACTGACAGTCTAGGACATAAGAGTGACAGCTCCTTAGCACCTTTCAGTAGGCAGGCATAAGGTGAGAGATGCTGAAAACAGTCTTGCGGCAATGAGAAAACAGGGATTACTCTTTACAGCTGTTATTCAAAGCCTCTAAAAATTCAGTGTGAAAAAAGTGAAGCTTGGATCCACTCTTATTAGGTGTCTCTCCTTACAAGTGACCTGCTGATATCAAGTTAAAAATGCCTTAACCAGGTCATAAAGGTGAAGTTCACCTCTACAAAATACCAGTTTAAATCCCATGCACCACCTGGAGTTTACATAAAATTTAAGAAGCACACAAATCTTGTGTCAAATTCCTGCTCAGGAATCAATTTTGCCTGAACATACAAAGCGAACTACAGTGAGAGAAAGGTTATAGCATAATATTTAAAAGAAAATATGACATTCAGAAAAAAGTAAATATCATCATAATCCCTATAGTCTTCACCTCCTCACTAAGCTGAAAATTAATAGGATAGCTATTAGCTATCAGTTCACTCGAGAGGCATCTGCATAATACACTTAAAACAGGTACAAAATTACACTTATTTTCATATAAAATCCAAATTTTCTACACAAAGAAGTTCTAAACACAATCCCAGGTCACATCCATCTTTCTTTGTTGGAAGCATAAAGAAAGAAAAAAAAGAAAAAAGTATTCTAGAACAATCTTCCTCCTAACACACCCTCCCAGAAGCACCAAGCCAGGAGGATCTTCAGATGCATTTGATTGCAAGGATTCTTCAGATGCAATTATCAGGTGATCTTCAGATGCAATGATTGCAAGATTTCAGACATTTTTTCATTGCTCAGACTGACAACATGAAATGAAGGCAAAGAATCAACCAGCTAAGGAGCTACTTTAAATTACATTGTACAACTGCCAATACAGTTGTACACCAAACCAGCTGAAGGCTTTTCACCAATGCAGGCAAAATTCAGTGCTGCAATATAGCAACATGGGCCAAAGGGCAGGAGGAGGTATTAGTGGCCAGGCCAGTATACTTCTCATACCTAATATAAAAATGTGAATTTCTCAGTCCTCCCTTCCCCATTATTATCTCCAGCAAAAATTTAATCTGAACAGTGTTAGTATAAATTTATATTAGCAGTATACAGGTTAGAGAGTATAAATTATTAATTTATTTGTACTGGAAGGAAAATTGGAGTATATTTAGAGAACAAATACACATGATGTAAATCTTGCTATTACTATCGATGGTGATAATAGGTCAGAGTGGAGAATAAAATAAACCTGGTTGTTCTGAAAAACAAGTTATTTACTGCTTGTGTAGAAGTGTTTGGAATCTTAGTGCATAAATCTAAGGAGCTTACTTTAATTGTTCAGGAGAACAGCAGATGCCAGGATTAAAATCCTAATTTACAAAACCAAAAAAAACCACATACAGGTACTCTCTGAGCATGCTCTCTAACTTTGGAAGACTTCATGCACATACTATAGAATAGAAAAAAGATCCTCAATACTTCTGTAGTTACTTCTATTTTATACCCAATACTTGTCTCTCAGGATTAATACAGCATATTCCTTTTCCAAAGGATGTCTAAGTCATTTTGTAAGGGATGACTCTCTCCTCTATTGATCTCCTCTAGCCATATCACACGTCTTTTGATACAGCTCTGGCAGCAGTAGGAGGAAACTATTATTTGATTTAGCTCATCGTGCTGCTTTGTTGTGGGCAGGCTGTGTGCCCTCTGTCAGCTCAGAACCAGCACTGAAGTCTCCTTCTCCCTGTTCTGGCAGGGCTTGGCTCTCGCAGGGCATTGGCCAAGGTGCTCCTGTCAGGGGCACTGAGCTGTTCCTGCCCACATGTTCCCACACTTGACAGGAGCAGGCAATGTTGAAGGTAGAGTGTTTGTGAGCTGCAGCAGCGCTGGAGGGCAGCTGGGCTCATTACTCACTTCTCCAGCTGGAAACAGAGTATTTATTGTTGTGAGACCTTACCCCACCAGGGCATCTCAACCCAAAATTATCAATATATACACTCAGCCAAAGTCAGCTGCTCACTTCATTGTCAGCATGTCAGAACCATGGACTGTAATTTTATTACCTGAGCCAGATCAGCTTGTTTGACTAATTGTGATTGTTCCTGGGTTTAGCCAATAGAACTGAATGAATTAAAAGCCCCAAGGTTTCAGATTTTTTCCCCTATATAAGCCAAACTGTTTTAAAGCTTAATAAGGCAACAACCACTTGGCAACACACAGGCTGTTTTCCCACAAGCAGTTCAAAAAAGCTCTTCTCCCCTGTTCAGTGAATCTAGTTAGGAAACCAATCTGCACCACTACAACACCAGATCTATACTGGAATACCAAAGCAAAAAGCCACAAATCTTAGCTTCATTGTTATATAGGTTATAAATGATGAAAGAGCAAAGCTGAGCCTCTTAAAAGGATGTATTTTTAAAAGTCTGTCCTGAAACCTGAAATCCCTTGAAATTATACCTGAGGTGATGTTAACCTACTTGCCTAGAAATAAAAATTTTCACAGCAAATTACTATTGCAAATATATATATATTACACAGTGAACTATATATGCATAACTCACTCAGGAGGCTACCTTAAACATGCTGGCATTATTAATCAGAAATAAGCAATATGGTTTCTACAGGGTATTTTAAAATATTATTAATATTGCTACTATGTCCCTTTCTTAAATGCACACACACAGAAAACACCCCCTAGAATTTAACAATTTGCATCACCCTGTTTTGTCCTTAGACTTTTACTTCGCACTCTCTGGTTTCTGCCATTCAGTGATCTGGCAGCAGTGTTTTATCTCTGTTAAATGACAGACTACATTCCTACAATCAAGAATACTACAGAAAAAGCTTCTCTCAGTCTCTTCTGTACCTTAAATAATGAAATTTTCCCTTTCAGCTTGTAATCAGAAGCCCCAGGATTATTGCCAAATGTGTGTTTCTTGGATACCAGGCAAAGGCTTCCTGTCTACCATTTAGTTCTTTAGTTTCATTTTCTGAGTCAAGCTGAAGGCTCCAAAAAATATTCATTCACAGTTTAAAGACTTGCAAAAAGGAAAAGGTTGTCTTCACTAACTCTTAGCAATCAGTAGGAAAACAGAAAATTTAATTTTGACTGTTTAAGTTTAAATTTAATTTTCTGATTAACTATTCCCCTAAAAATCACTGAAGTAACATTAAAAAGAGCAAGGACATACAGACCTTGTCATAACTTGGATACCTAGGAAATAATCTCTAAATTTATTGAAGGAGTGAGTTTTCCCTCTTGTTTCCTCACAAGTGAAAGATCAGGAAGTAGAGAATTCACTTAACAAAGCTCGATCTCTACTGAAACATAACACAGGGTGTTATAAGTCCTAGCTATGATCCTGAGACACCCATGAGAGGTGGTTGCACTTCCCATGAAATGAAACAGAGAAGTGGCCATGGCTGCCACTCTCCATGACACAGCACTTCCCTATACTGCCCTGTTACTGCAAGATCTATCACAAACATAAGTCATCCTCTGCTTTCAGTTTGTTTGCCATTTACAAATCTTTTTCCCCCTTTCTGCTGTTACCTATAGGTTTCAAAATGTATTATTTTCCTTTCTTTTTGAAAGCATGACCTTATTCTTCTCACTATTATTTCTGTTACCAGGTCCAAACTGGAAGCACTGGATTGTATTCAAATTGGTTTCCCCCATACCAAAATACAACCAACTCCCAGAGCTAACTGACCAGGCAATATGGACCAGATTTTGCTGAAAATGACAGTTTATTAAATTCACAGAAGTCCCATTACCAAAATTATTCCAAATTTAATTTACTGTCAGTTTAGTAGATTGTGTTTCTAAGCATCTATTTTCAAGTTACTATGGAAACAATTCCTGATTCTTCTATCCGAACTCAAAATTAAGATGAGTAATTTTAATGTAAAACGCTTAGTGTGACAAAGTGAAGTTTAAGGGGGGTCAAGCAGGATTTTAGGCGTGGGCACGGTAGAGGCAGGTTCAGGTGGGAGCGGAGTCATTTCCCGAGCAAGAGCTCCCTCGAGCGGCGAGAGCGGCGCCCGGGGGCTCCGCAGCGAGCAGGGCACACACGGGCCCAGCTCCCGGCTGCCCACGAAATCATCCCTTTAATGAAAGGAGACAATTAAGAGGGACGAATAACGTACAGAACATAAGGGAGTTCATAACCTTAAGGCAATTGAATTCAGCTCAGGTCAGCTGCATCCCCAACTGTCACAAACACACATAGAGTATATTTTTTTTTAAGTCACCAACATTACTTAGATTTGGAAAACTACCACATTTTAAACACCAGGCTTTTCTCTCTTTCTTTTTTTTTTTTTTTTGTCTTCAAGATTTGCTGATCAAAATGAGAAAGGAACAAGAATGTCCTTTGATCTGCATGCTTCAGATTTAACCAGAAATTAAGTATGCCCGTTTCATCTTACTTGAGGGGGACTAATTTCTTTCCAGATAGAAAGAAGATTTCAAAGTTCAAATTTATCTGAAGATACTCAAGATGAACCACTGTAATTGTTCTTCTAGAGTGCCTGCTTCTCTGGCAATCAAGGCAGAACAGGAAGACTTCAGCAAGGCAGCCCGGGCACCCTAGGCTGCTTTCAGCAGTGCATTCGCACAGCACCGGGAATAGCCCCGATCCTTATCACAGAGCCAGCCCGCCCTACTTCGCTGCCACATGGAAAATCCCCGGGATGCAGGAAAAAAGCAAATAAGCAGCAAGGGAAACGAGTCTAAGTCCTTTACCCCAGACTTTTCCTAGAGGGAGCTGCTAACGTGTAACACAGCACAAAGCGCACCCTCATGACAGCCATCGCTTGGCACACGGTCTTAAAGAACTGTTCCCAGCTTTAATCAGAGAGGGCTGGACAGCATTCCAGGGATGAGAAAAGCCGGGGTTTCTCAAGCCTCAGACCTCTAGCTAAGCAGTATTTTGTCAGTGACTGCCACCTCCAGTTCAAGAGAGCTCAGCCACAGCCTGGCTGCAGGAACTGCCCCGGCCACAGCTGAGTGCAGGAGACCGGCTGGGGGCAGACTCGCAGGGGCTGCAGTGGGTGTCCCTTGGAGAGATAAACAAAGTGCAAGGAAGCACTTGGAATTTTTTTCACAGGCAGCAGATGCCAAATTCCTTCATTCCTTACAGAGATGAGAGGGGGAAAAAAAAAAGGCAGAAATCTCCAATACTTCTCTGATATGCTAAGTTGCATGTCCCACATCATACAGACTACTTAAATGACATTTAAAAGGTAGGAAAATTGTATACACAAAAAAAAAGTCAGAATCCCTTCGCAGTACCCTTTTGTCTGGACTCTTCCTATTTCCTGATTACTTTGCAAATCAGATTTCAGCTGGAAATGCTGCATTTAGTTCATGAAAGGGATAACTACTGTGCTCTATTAGAAGCATTAACCAAAATGCATTACTGGAGAAAATTCTTTAGAACAACTTCATGTCACAAATAATCTCAGCTGAGAACAAGGCAGTCTGGCCTTTTTTTGGGGGGGGAGTTTGATTAGATTATCTTAAAACTCCCAATCTTATATATGAACCCTGTGATCAAGTCAGGAGAGCCATCTTTGAATATCTTAGGTATTACTGTTTCTCACAAGCCCTTTGATTGTTTTTTATTCAGACCTTTTTTCCCACTTTGAATAAAAAGAAAAAAAAAGAAAAGAAAAAAAGTCATTAAGTAACACAGGAAGAGATTTTATTTCTTCACCTTTCCCCCTTCCCAGACCTCTCAGAAGAAGTCAGAAATGAGACATTTTTCAAGAGGAGCACGATGATGACGATAACAAGCTAACACTTATTTTTCACATTTTCACAGAGTGCAAAGGTAGCAGATGCATGAATACACAATTCCTGCTTTTAATACAAGTCAATTTGAATATTTCTCTCTCCTAAGTTCTGTATTATTCCTGCAGGCTAAAGAGATTGGTGGGAGCTGAAAGGCAAAAATCTCACTTTCAGATACTCTGTCCACATTATTAGTTCAGTGACAGATAAAAAACTTTTCTGATTTTAACTTGTTATTCAAACATGTTTCAAATTGGAAAAGATCAGACTGACATTGGGTAAAGCTCCAGACTTGCACTTATGCTGAAATCAATGGTAAAAGTCAGATCAACTGGAACAAGTCTGAAGCTAAAGTTATGAAGTAACCTTTAGAACTACCACAAATAATGCAATAGGTATTGGTGCATGGTTAAGCAAACTCATAAAAATGTCTTTATAAGGACAGATGTGCCCTTTAGTACACAGCTCTGAAACAGCACTCTTGAACCAGTCAAGAGATACTGCTCCAGCTTGTAAAAGTGTTTGATGTTAGAAAGCTTCAAATGTGACAATCCTCTGCATTTTTTCCAAGCACAAAGATCTATCTTGTACATAAAACTTTTATCATATGCACTTCCTCCAAAATAACACATAGCTCTAGACATCAAAATTTTTACTACATAAAGGACAAGAGAAAATGCAGATAGCTTCATAACTGAAGATAAAATATTATTCTTTGCTATTTGTTTTGTAGTCTTTGCACTCACAAAAATAACTGTAGTGAAATATTTTGTGTAAACTAATTTATTTGCAACACAATGTAAACTGGGAAGAGTGTGTGCAATGGAAAATGGAAATGTAGAAACCTGATATTCAGCAGTTAAAATAAATTCCTTATGCATTTCTTAATCACTGACTATAAATTTGTTGGTCTATTAATAATTTGACTCTTAGCTATAATAAAATTACAAATATAAGCTTAAAGCACAGATGAAAGAGAAGAGAAATTCATCACCAGCTGGAATTCTGCAACAACTTTCAGGAATCTCTTTACCCCATGGAAGGACAAGACTGTCAGAAGCTGGGCTGGCTTTGTTTAAGGTGGTTTATGGGTAGGCTGATGAGCAGGTGTGGTTTCCTCTATAGAATAAATAAGTTATTCAGTGAACTGTTTCTACAGAATTCAGTCTACTGTTTCTACTTCCAGTATAGTTGACACATGTCCCAGCCTCAAAATATTACACACCTTTGCTGCCTCCTTTCTTTTCAAGAGGTATATTTTAGAGCAGATGGACCTTCAGAAGCAGCTTATTGCCTCCAGAAGCCATATTACTGTTAGGTTTGGGGTTTTGCTAAAGCATTCTTAAAATAAGTAAACATTGAACTCTTTGTCCCCAGTCACTTTCTCTAACAGTTTCTTTCATCCTGGTTTAAATCTTTGTACAGTCCAGCACTACCTTACCACCACTCTTCACAGCCATCCCCCTCTCCCTCTGCTTTTGGAGGGCCTGGTTTACCTGTACCAGCTGCAACATACTTCAGGAAAATCTAAATACATCTAAAGGTGTAGTAACAGGATCTTCACATTTATGTGACAGGAAAATGTCCTTGTTACTCTGCTTTTATTGAGAACAGGCCTTCACATAAAGAACAGATACAACACAAAGTAGTAAATGAGAGAATGATTTTTTTTCACTGAGAATGTTTCCACCCATCACAGAAACCAGGCCCTAAGAGGAGAGACTGTTACAAGCAGATAAAGATGCAAACTTTAGGAATCCAAATTTTATGCATGAAATACAAAACCTGTGTAAATCTGTGTTTGCATGCAGAGATGGTTGGTTTTAGTAATGGTTTTAGTTGGTTTTTGGATGGCAGGTGTTTTTACCAAATGTAGCCATTATCTTAAGAAAGTCTTTTGTTCTGACTCCACACAGAGTTAAGTGCACACAACCAGCAGGGCTTCAGAGTAATGCTTGTGAAGAGTTCCTAGAGTGTAACTGAACTTGAATTGTCAGTAAAATTAAAAGATTGCATGCTTCCAACACTGGAAAAAAGAAAATTCTTATATAAAGTAGTGAATGCAGGCATAATACTGTTATACTACAAACTATGGTAACTAAAAGAAACAAACAGCAAGGCCACTTCTTACATCTCAGCTGTTACATTCACTATTGCACCCTAATCAATTGAAACACTTTTTCCAAACACAAACCTTATTAAAATAATTTTTGTCTACTATGATGATTACAGCAGCACTGAGATCTTTATATTAGGAAAAGAAGGAAGCTGGACTTCATTCAGGATCTTATATAATAGAGAGACTGCAACAGTGCTGGCTGATCTTTTTTCAGCATTGATTTTTATACTTTTCCTCCAAAATCATGTTTCAGCAAAAAGATCATTTTTTCTGGTTTTATATACAAATTATGGGTTTGAAATAAACTTCTCACAGACATTCCCAAGTCTTAAGTTAGGTTCTTTAAAAGGTATTAAGAAAAATTTCTAAAAAACACTCCTTTTTGTTTAAGGTGAAACACTGATTCCTTACAGAAACTAATTTTCACAACACCTTTTTTCAGTATTGATATCCATATAACATACCTGTATCACACTTCTGTTGCAGTAAGCTCTGCATTCCATAGAAATCCCCCAAAGCACAGTTTTAGTACATCAGGAACAGCAGACAAGCCAACCAATTACACAAGGTGAATCTGTCAAATAATACCAAAAATGATGATGAGAATAAAACAATAGTGTGTTGATGTTTATCCAGGCTTAAGACATAGACACAGATAGAAATGCACAGACTGTTAACACTGCCTAGTACAAAGCTTCCAGGGAAATCAGTGAGAGGGGTTGCAATCAACTGCAATTCAAATGGAGAAGGAAGGTCCTTGCAATGTCAACTTTTCAATGTGTATATGCATGCACACACTTTTTAGCTTTTTATATACATACACACTTTTTTTCTTTACTCATCCAGCTGTTACTACAGGATAAAATAACAATCCTTTTGAGCTTTTCCCCAAGCTTAGGAAAAAAGCTTTTCATCTTGCTAAAGACCATTATAAATTCAGCCTGATAATCTAACTTAGTACTTCATAACTTCAGCTCAGATACCATATGCCAAGCTGTGTTGAAACTTTCAATTTATCTTGCTCTGGCTCACAGAGGAAGGTTTGTGACCAAGAGTTAATTAGGAAAAGATAAGGTTAATAAATTTAATTGGTATATTTTTCTGATCACTCTCAGTCTTGAAAAAGGTCTATACATAACACCTAACACTGTTCATCACACAGAAATCTCTCACTGAGGAAGAAATTAAATCACTTTCCCCCCAATCTATGCTGCTCTGTGATCTCTGACTCTACACCCAAAAATTCCAAAACTGAAATCCAAATTCAAAACACTTTATTTACAAGAATAAAAGGATTTCCCACATGCCCTTCAGATGGAAACAACCCAGTAAAGCCCAGGTGCCTTGATAACTTGGCATTTAAAAATGCAGAACTCCTAAATTCTTCTAGCTAACTCAGAAGGAAAATCCCTTAAGCTCACCCCCTCCCTGCTCCTCCTTACAGATCCCCACAGTGCAGGCTTTTTAGCTTGTTTAGCACTACCTGCCAGTGTTCCCCTCCTCACTGATGTCTGCTTTCATTTTGTAAGGAAAACATGCCCAGCACTCAGATAAAAAGTAAGTAACTTTCTGATTTTCTCTCAGCTATGCTCAGTTGGGGTTGCAGACAGATGACAGACTAGGGAGTCAGTGTTGGCATGAGATTCAGTTAATTGAACAAAATGTGTGAAACTACTGACATGACATTAAAAAAATTCACTAGGAATTACAAATAACACTATGAGGGGGTGACAAAAGTTACAGATAGCGCTGTGAGGGTGGCTGGGTGCCACAGGTGCTTAAGGAGGAGTTAGAGGTGAAACTGTCAGACAGCAGAGAGAATTGGAAGGGACTGCCAGGGACATTCCAGGACTAAAGTCATGCAAGGTCAGCACCTCAGGGTAAGCGTGTCACTAACACCATATAAGGCTGGGATTATCTGAGTAACCCAAATCTGAGTGCAGATGTAGCAAAACTGGGGCCAATGTGCAACAAGTCTTTAGGGGTGGATTGTTTATTTGGGAGGAGCCTGCATTGGAAAAACAGAGGTGTAATGACAGCAAAAACAGGGCCAGGAAATGGCCAAAGGAAGGAGGTGTGCAGCTCATTCCTGGTGCAGCCCTGGCTTTCATCATCATCCCCGGGTAGGACAATAAACCAGAGCTGCTCTGACCCTGCCAAAGCTCCCCCTGCTCCCCTGGTCAGGAGAGCTCAGGAGAGGCAGGCAGGGTGCTCTCCCTGCTCACTGAGGGAACAGCTGGCTGCCTCTGCCTGTTGTGCCCTTTAGAGCTGCCCTCTTCCTAACAGGCTCTTCAGAGCCCTCAAATTCTCTACAAATTTCATGTCCTTTCCTTGTTCTTCACTGGCTTGCTTTCCATTGCTAAAAGGGTCTAGAAATCAGAGAGTGGCAGGATACACCAACTGTCTTATCTGATGAAAGCTGATACCAAAAACATTTCAAAGAATGGCCATATAGGCTCAGCAATTTTTTTTCAGTGTAACTGCATTCTTCAACAGTATCTAAACAGAATACCTTTTTTTAATTTCAATTTGATTGTTTAGTAATAAAGCAGGAGTTAGTGATGCCAAGTCACATTTTCATGTTGAGACCACACTGAACACATAAAATAACTTCATAAATAAGCTTGAATTATTTCATTTGTAATAACATGAAATTGATGTCTTTCCAATTTTCCAGTGATGAACATGATCAATATTATTTTATTTCTAAGAAAGCATCATAAAATGCTCAATTTTAAAAAATAAATTAAATTTGTTTTATTTAAAGAATGAAAAGAAGGCCTGAAACAATAACTGAATTTGATTAGTCCCTTTTGGTGCCTGTGTAAGGATAAAACAACAACTCAAAGAGCTGAGAATTGTGCAGTCTATTTAGAAACAAACAAACATTCATATAGCTACTGCTTTTTGTCATAGTGTGATAATAATAACATTAGAACTAAATGAAAAGCTCTTATCTGAAAGAAGAATAAAATCATTTTAAAAAATGAAAAAGACATGCAAAGGAAACAAAGAATGGGCAAGTGATACCAAAAGAAGTGGGGGAGGACACATTTTTGGATTCCAAGGGAAGTCTCAATTTGAAGATATTTTGAAAGCAATTTAAATGTGATATATGGCCAGCTGTAAGTCTAATGTGTTCTGCCAGTGCAGCTCACAAGTCTATGGTAAAAGCAGTGTGCAGGAAGAAGAAACACCACCTTGCTCCTCATCCACATTTGAATTCAATAAAAAGCTAATCATCCCAGCCTACGATTCTTTAGCTCCACTTAAAAATAAAATGTAAAGTTCCATCTCAGAGGAGTTTTCTTATTATTTATTGCTTAGTTTGATTGTGCAAGATATAAATCAGGCCTGTAGTAAAAGACCTGGCTGTTTTGGCAGGGAAGAAGAAAGTAGCTAACACTGCCTCTAAACTGCCTCCTTGGGCTGTGCTGCAGCTGATGGGCTGAGCTCACCTCACCCCACAGCCCAGCAGCCCTGGCTCATGGTCTGCCTGCCAACACGGCCTCACAATGCCAGGTGCCTTCAGGAGCCACCCAGCTCCCAGGACAGGTAAGTCTGGGCTGAATCATACTTTCAGTGAACTTCCTCCCCACAGGCATAGATAAGAATGGCACCTCACTGGTTTGGCCAACTCACCTTCTTAGAGCTTTGGTTGTTTTTTTTTTTAATGCAAAGAAAACACAAACACTATGGTATGTTAAACATTCCTTATATGTTAAATACTGCTTATATCAGTCTGCTGATTCTGCTTAACACCTAAAAAACCAAATCTGAGCTGTAGGGTAAAGAAGCAATCCTCCACACACTCCTAACCTTTCTTCCTACCTGACTGCTCACTAAAAAAAACCAAACCTGTATGACAAAAACAATCTTCTCTAAAAACATATCAATCTGTCAGCAAGTACAGTCTAAAATAGTCAAGCCATGTATGCACAGCAGACAGTTCTTAGAGCAGATGAATTTAGCCTTACCAAAATAAAAGATGAAACCAAGTAAAGTAATGAACAGGTAAACCAAGTCATGAAGCCTAACTGGCTCTGTAAGGTAAACCATGAAATTCCCAAAGGCTGTACAGGCAGCCTCCAAAAACACCAAAGAGAAATACCTCTCCTTACAAGGGCTTTTCTTTCTTTCTGTGCATCTCTGAACCAGACTAATAATTACAGTCCATAGGACTGTTTTCCACCAGCCATTCTCTGCCCTGCCACTCTTTTTCTCCCTCCAAAACTGGTCTCCATTTTCTTTTGAAGCTCTTGACTGCTGCCACGCCTGCAACCCCAAAGGCAGGTATTAACCATCATGTGCTGAAGCAGATCATTACAGGCCAAATAAACACATTGATGGAATTTAGGGCCCCAAAACCACCCTCCCAATAAGCAGCAGAGAAGCCACCAGCAGCCAGTACTTCCCAATCCAGCCCCAGGATTGTGCAACCACAGGCTGTGTCAAGATGAGGGGTACCCTTACAGACAAAGAGGGAAGAAGTCTTCAGGCACTCAGATCTGTCCCCCTTAGGCAAGGGACCTATTCAAATCTCTATGCCACAAGCACAACAATCTTTTGAAAGGACCTTTCTGTTCTCTCTCACAGGTCAGGCCAGTAATCTGTTCCCAGCAGCCTCTCCTCAGGCCTCAGCCTTGCTCACCTCTTCCTCAGGGAGCATCCTCTCTGAGGCACAGCCTGGGTTTACCCAGACAGAAAGCAAGAAGCCAGTTTTTGGGGTTTGCCGCTATACAGACCCCATACTATCACCTGCCACAGCTCTTAGAGCCTTCCAGCAGCCCCTGCCCAACAAGGGAGTAACAACCAGGAGACTACAGCCAAGAAAGGGCTTAGTGGTTGCTCTCCTAGCCCAGCTTTAAGGGACAAACATCTAATTAAACACAACCCAGCTTTTTATTTGCCTGCAAAGAGTGGTGCCCAGCTGGAGCCTTGGGGTTGGTGCACTTTGTGAGTCACTGGGCCTCACACAGCAACTGGTGCTTCAGATCCCAGCAGTGGACCAAAGCACAAAACCAGAGCAGATGGGTACCAGTGCTATTTCTAACCACTCAGCAATATGTCCCTGCAGGAAAACGCACTGGTGCCTGAGGGCAGGCAGCAGCTTGGTGTGCAGGTGCCCCATGCACCTCAGTGCCATGCTTGGGGAGGCAGGAGCTGGGGGCCTAGGGGACAGGGGTGCCCAGACAGTGGCATTTCAGGTTCAAAGTTTCAGCCCAAGACCAACAGTGTTGGCATTTCAGGTTCAACAGGACCAAATGCCAGTCCCACCCTTTGGCCACAATAACACCCTGCAGCACTCCAGGCTGGGGCAGAGTGGCTGGGAAGTGTCTGGTGCAAAAGGACCGGGAGGTGCTTGTCAACAAAGTCTGGACATGAGCCAGGTGTGCCCAGGTGGCCAAGAATGCCAGTGGTCCCTGGCCTGTACCAGGAATAGGGCAGGGATTGTCCCAGGGATTGTCCCAGCAGGACCAGGGCAGTGACTGTCCCACTGTACTGGGCACTGGTGAGGCCACACCTCGAGTGCAGTGTCCAGTTCTGGGCCCCTCAGTTCTGGAAGGACATTGAGGTGCTGAAGGGAGTCCAGAGAAGGGGCAATGGAGCTGAGGAAGAATCTGGGGTACAGGTCTGATAAGGAGCAGCTGAGGGAGCTGGGGAAGAATCTGGGGTACAGGTCTGATGAGGAGCAGCTGAGGGAGCTGAGCGGGCTCAGCCTGGAGGAAAGGAAGCTCGGGGGGAACTTATCACTCTCTACAACTCACTGAAAGGAAGGTGCAGCCGGGTGGGGGTCAGGCTCTTCTCCCAGGCAGTGACAGGGTGAGAGAATAGTCTTAAGCTGCACTGAGGCACGGTCAGGTTGGATATAAGGTCCAATTTTTTCACAGATACTGGAACGGGCTGCCCAGGGAGGACGGTGGAGTCACCGTCCCTGGGGGTGTTTAAGACTGCTCAGGGCACTCAGTACCAGGGTCTGGTTGGCACGGAAGTGTTCGGTCATAGGTGAGACTGGACGATCCCAGAGGTTTTCTCCGAGCCGCTGGCTCTGTGCACT